>NC_088420.1:50897623-51244413 GCF_034236695.1 Oncorhynchus nerka
ACATCTGATTTAATTTCATACAACCTAATATTGCTACACTAAAAGTATTTTTCTGGACAATACCAAAGTACTCAGCTTTTATTAGAAAATGAACTGTGATCATTTTCTGTGACGACAGAGTAAATTATTATGCAGCCTCAGAGGGGTGCCCAAACTTTTTCATACGACTGTGTATATATATATATATATATATATATATATATATATATATATATATATATATATATATACTGTTTACCAAAACTGTCATCACAAAAAGTGACATCATCAATGCCAAATCGAGCTGGTACATTTCACATCTGAAAATAGAGGTATTGTTACGAAAAGAGGGGTTAGAATTGACAGGATGGGGGATAAGGTAACACCCAGTAGGCTAAAGCAGGAGTGGGCATGTTTCAAGGAATGCTACACTCAGAAATGTTAGTTCATTAGTCCACTATTAATACAAGTTTTTGAGTGTAGTCTCCCTTTATTAATAACAACCAAACAGAGAAAACCACAACGTCCTCCGTAGGTTTTTTTTCTTCCTTCCCTGTGTGCTCACTTAAGCTACAAGACGTATATTACTAAAGTCCTCCATCTTGAAGTACCATGATTAAACTCCTCATTGACAGCTTACCCCAACAATGCAAGGTGTGCTCTAGTTTGTTTATGTTTCTGAAGGTAATCACACAGCACAGTAATGAGATAGGGAGTGTTGATCAGTAGAAACAAAACAAAAGATTTTAGAAAATGAAAGAATTAAACCAAAAATCAAGAGACCTGACCTTAGTCTTTGCTCATCTGACTGTAGACGGGAAGTAAAGATGTCAGTTTGAAGATGAAAACAGTTTTGTCTCTGTGTTTTGGGAAGCCTTTGAGAATTTAGAGAATCATTTTAGGATTTTAATAGATTCATTATATATTCCCTCTTTTCCTTAAGGGAGGTTCATACCCAAAAATGTAAGCACAGAGGTGTTTTTGTCAGAATATTTGATAATTGACCATATGGAAATGGTACTGTTATTTGCCACAAATGTTGCCATTTTTTTCCCTCTAAATCTCTGATGCTCATGCTAACTCCTGATTCTTCTTCTGTTTTAGAGCGAGGGATATGTCCAGGAAGAAGATACAAGAAGTGTGGCTGCATCCTCTGTCATGGTATGCTCAGCATTCTGGTGCCGTGTATTCTATTCCAATATAAGAGAATATAAGAGAGTATATATATATATATATATATATATATACACACACTGCTCAAAAAAATAAAGGGAACACTAAAATAACACATCCTAGATCTGAATGAATGATGAAATATTATTATTAAATACTTTTTTCTTTACATAGTTGAATGTGCTGACAACAATATCACACAAAAATTATCAATGGAAATCAAATGTTTCAACCCATGGAGGTCTGGAGTGACACTCAAAATTAAAGTGGAAAACCACACTACAGGCTGATCCAACTTTGATGCAATGTCCTTTAAAACAAGTCAAAATGAGGCTCAGTAGTGTGTGTGGCCTCCACGTGCCTGTATGACCTCCCTACAATGCCTGAGCATGCTCCTGATGAGGTGGCGGATGGTCTCCTGAGGGATCTCCTCCCAGATCTGGACTAAAGCATCCGCCAACTCCTGGACAGTCTGTGGTGGTTGGAAGGAGACATGATGTCCCAGATGTGCTCAATTGGATTCAGGTCTGGGGAACGGGCGGGCCAGTCCATAGCATCAATGCCTTCCTCTTGCAGGAACTGCTGACACACTCCAGTCACATGAGGTCTAGCATTGTCTTGCATTAGGAGGAACCCAGGGCCAACCGCACCAGCATATGGTCTCACAAGGGGTCTGACGATCTCATCTCGGTACCTAATGGCAGTCAGGCTACCTCTGGCGAGCACATGGAGGGCTGTGCGGCCCCCCAAAGAAATGCCACCCCACACCATGACTGATCCACCGCCAAACCGGTCATGCTGGAGGATGTTGCAGGCAGCAGAACGTTCTCCACGGTGTCTCCAGACTCTGTCACGTCTGTCACGTGCTCAGTGTGAACCTGCTTTCATCTGTGAAGAGCACAGGGCGCCAGTGGCGAATTTCCCAATCTTGGTGTTCTCTGGCAAATGCCAAACGTCCTGCACGGTGTTGGGCTGTAAGCACAACCCCCACCTGTGGACGTCGGGCCCTCATACCACCCTCATGGAGTCTGTTTCTGACCGTTTGAGCAGACTTTTTCAGACATTTTGCAGGGCTCTGGCAGTGCTCCTCCTGCTCCTCCTTGCACAAAGGGGGAGGTAGAGGTCCTGCTGCTGGGTTGTTGCCCTCCTACGGCCTCCTCCATGTCTCCTGATGTACTGGCCTGTCTCCTGGTAGCGCCTCCATGCTCTGGACACTACGCTGACAGACACAGCACACCCTCTTGCCACAGCTCGCATTGATGTGCCATCCTGGATGAGCTGCACTACCTGAGCCACTTGTGTGGGTTGTAGACTCCGTCTCATGCTACCACTAGAGTGAAAGCACCGCCAGCATTCAAAAGTGACCAAAACCTCAGCCAGGAAGCATAGGAACTGAGAAGTGGTCTGTGGTTGCCACCTGCAGAACCACTCCTTTATTTGGGGTGTCTTGCTAATTGCCTATAATTTCCACCTGTGGTCTATTCCATTGGCACGACAGCATGTGAAATGTATTGTCAATCACTGTTGCTTCATAAGTGCACAGTTTGATTTCACAGAAGTGTGATTGACTTGGAGTTACATTGTGTTGTTTAAGTGTTCCCTTTATTTTTTTGAGCAGTATATATATATATATATATATATATATATATATATATATATAGATATATAGAGAGAGAGAGAGAGAGAGAGAGAGAGGCATTCTGAGCTGCCATCAGGATAAAATGGAGCCTCTTTCCCCCCACGCTGTTCCCATGGTGATATCCCATAATCACTCCTGTCTTCCTTCGTGGTGGGACACAGACTCATTTGCTCATTGGCTGTGACAGCCTCCTACCTCTCACTGACTGGAAGCAGCAGGGGCCTGAGAGGAGCCATCGGTGGAAATAGCAGGGTATCTCCTATAACTCAACGAGAGGGGAAGGATGGAGGGAGGGAGAAAGAGGGTGGGGTAATTAGAGAACGGTACCCATAAGAAGGTAGGAGAGTGAGATGGGTCCCTACAGTGATGCTCATCATAACACTAGGGGTTCGTGTCCATAATTAGACCTACTTTACTACAGTATCTTACTGTATATTGGCTTTGGAAAAACGTGGAGACTTCTCCGGACTTCTCCAGTTACACAAACAGTATGAAAACCATCATTTGAATTTGAACACATTTTTCTTCCCTCATTCTCCCTCTGTATGGGTAGCCGCCTCTGAAATCGAAACCCACGACCCTGGCGTTGCAATACCGCATTATACTGTATGTCCTCTCACTTTCTTTCAGTGTCCCTCCCGCCCTCTATCCTCTAGCTAACTCTGCCTCTCTGCTCCCACCATTCCCCCCACTGTGGTGCTGTTGTCAGGCTGAGGGACAGCTTCCCAGGGCGAAAGGTAGAGAGGCAGGGTTTTATAATTAACGTGGAGCTGACACCTGCATGGCCAGTGTAAACAGGTGAACTGTGAAGAAGAGGCCCTCCCTGGCAGGCCACTGATTAAAGCCTGGCTCTCTGCTTCTCTCTCATTCACGCTGTCCCGCTGGTCAATAAACACCACTAATGGTATCAGACCACCCACCCAGCCCACGGGCACGGATAAAGGTCAAACATAACAGGGAGGTGGTGGGGCTGGTCTGTGGCCTGAGTGTAGTGTAGTTGGACTGAACCTCATTTCAGAATAGTTCAATATGATTCTACAACCTAAAACAAATTATATATATTTTAGATGAGTTTGCACAAGCGAGTGCACTCAGAGGTACTCATGTCGCTCTGTTTGTTAGATTGATGCTCTACTATTCAGAGTAGCAGTGTTGACAATTCGTCTTTGCCTCAGCCTCGAATGCTGAAAATCCCCTCAAGTTAATCATTGACCTTGATTTGCCAGCTTAAGCCAGATTTGGGTTGGTTGCCTCTCTTTAGCCCTGGAGCGAGTACCTGCCGTTTCTACCACAGATTCCCTGCCTGCATATAGATCCTTATCTACTTTATTAGTTGGCTTTGTTTGTTTACTATCGGGAATAATTCCCTCACTTCCCACTGATAATAGCCTTTCCACTCTGAGAAGATAAATGGATTGTCCTCCCTACTCATCACCTTGTAAGAAGAGGCTCATGAAAGACTCAGAAATGGCACCCTATTCCCTATATAGTGCACTACTTTTGATCAGCGAAGTAGTGCACTAATGTAGGCAATAGGGTACTTTGGGACACAGCCCGGGAGAGTCTTCAGACTGGATGACAAAATGCGTGCTTTGGAAGAAAGCTGAGGGTCGTAGTGAAAATGATGTGAAATAGTGGTAGGCTGAGTGAAAGAGATTGTTTCAGAAATGCTCTTCTTGGTGTGAAATGACCAACAAACATCATGTTTGTGTAGCTTTTCGGGAATATTAGCATGGTGTAGTTTTAATCTGACTCCACCAGCAACTGTAGACAAGCGTAAAATATTTAATTTCTATTTCATTTCTACTGATAATCTTTCTCTCTGTCTCTCTCTACTCAGTCTGTGTTCCCCAGGATTCAGTTGGATCCTCTGGAGAAGGACTGGCTACGATCCTGTGCCCTGGGGAACACAGCTGCTCTCCGACAGCTCCTCACACAGGACCCCAGCCTGGCCTCAAAGAAGGTACTACCTCCCCCTAACCCTCACCCTCTACCTCGCCATCAGCGCCATTCTGGCCTCCAAGAAGATACCAAATATAAGGCTCTGGACTAGGGTAAACCTGTTTGATCTGGTCTATCCAAAGCCATACATGTGATTGGCACATTTTCAAGCCCATCTCCCATAGGATTGACACTAAACACACAGACTCTGGCCTCCTATAGGATTCAGCATGATGGCACCCAGGAGCTGCCTCTCTTCATCTAGGATCAGATAAGAGAGCCTCTGTTGATGGGGTTGATGGGCATCTAGCTACTGAGGCTACCGAGATTGAAAGGCAAAAAAACAAACATCAGGAAAGGTAGCTTGATCCCTTATCAGTCAATCCCATCAAGCGTTGTCTCGCAGAGTTGAAACAGCCCATAGTTGCTGTCTTGTCGTCCTCTCTTGAGACATCAGGTTTTCATGGACCATTTCACCTCCACAAAAGCTGTCAGATCGCAATGTTGATGTCATTGACCTTGTTTAAAGATGAGATCTTCAGATAGGGATCCTCTGAAAGCCATCTGGTACTTATGTTGAAGGATTTTCTTATAATACAGTTCTGATATACCATACCATAAATATTAAATAAATATGATGGTAATAAATTAGACCCATTTTTTTTCCCCCAGATGCCTAACATTTGCACTCTATTCCCATGCGTTTGCCGCTCTCACCAGGACTTCATCACTGTAAGTAGCCTCCAGTATTTCTCCTACCATCCTCCCTTCCTCTTTTCCTGGCCCTAACCTAATCTGTTATGTTGGTGATTCACATAGAAAAGTAGTCCAGATACAGTAGCTTTGTTTTTTTGTTTTATTTCTGCAGTTCGATGTTTTACCAAAACAAATACATAGTTCCTTCTTGAATAGTCCGTACTATGCCAAACTGTACAGATAAAGAGGAAACTTAGTGTGACGTCAACATATTAAGTGTATATCCTCTACTCTTCAAATGGCCTCCATGATTTACCCCGTGTGTAATGGGGGAAACAGGCGGTGGACTCAAATGACACAGGTTTCAATTCTTCAGACCCCCACTAAATATACTGCACTACTCTCTCCAGTGTGCATCGACAGCCCCTCTCCTCCACCTATTGGCTAACACGCCTGTATTCATTTCTATCTGACCGGTCCGCTGGCTGGTTAAACCAATCCCTCCCTTGCCACTGAAGCTCTGGCATTTCGAGTGGGAGCACTTACAAAACAATGGTCTGAAGGAAATCAGACGCTTCAGCTACAACAAACAAGCAGTTAGTAAACTTCTTAGAATAACGAAATGAGGGAGGATGAAGAGATGGAGGGACAGAGAGATGGAGGGGGAGAGAGACTCCCCACCTTTTTCAGAGGGACAGGAGAGCCAGATTAGAGAAGAACGTGTGACAAAAAAAGGACAGGATATCCCCCTTTCCAAAACCTATGATTCTATCCAAGATTAAAGGTGGAAGGTGTTAAAACATCTCAACAACCAGCTGTTGTGAACCATGATTTGAATTTTGTAAATGATTAAAATGATCAAATAACACATTATTGACAAATTCTGCAGACAAAACTGAACAATATTAATATTAGTACTCCTATAGGAATGACGTCTTATACTCTAACAAGAACCATAATATTCAATATTCTCTTTCTCCTATGAACTGTGCTGCCCGATGGCCGTTCTACAACTATTTTGTGTTAACCTGCTGCTGGAAACCAAGGGGGTGAGTAGTGGTATTTTAACGTTGTCCATGTGCCTCCTTTCTGTACTGATCAAACATGTTGCTGTTGGCTTACAGCTAAAACAAAACACCCCCGATACTTTTATTTCAATTAGCTAAGCATTGACAATTCATAGTGCTCTTTCATAGTGCTCCGGCAGTGTCAAAGATTGGACAAAGGTTGGGTGTCTCGCTGTTCTTTAAAACTGGAAGAACATTTATTCAGAAGTCTACTAAATGGGATTCACACCAACATCCAATTTCTGAAATGTATCAACTTTTAAGGTATGACCCAGGTGCAGACAGTGTTGAAGAAACAGAAGTTTATTCTTTAAACAGGGGCAGGCAAATGACAGGTCAAGGCAGGCAGGGGTCAAGGCAGGCAGAACAGTCAGAACCGGGGAAACTAGAAAACAGGAGTAAGGAACAGGCGGGAGCAGGGAAACAAAACGCTGGTAGGTTCTACGAACAAACAAACTGGCAACAGACAAACAGAGAACACAGGTATAAATACACAGGGGATAATGGGGGAGATAGGTGACACCTGGAGGGGAGTGGAGACAAGCACAAAGAAAGGTGAAACAAATCAGGGCGTGACAGCATATGTTTATCTACAAAACAAACAAAAAGCTGAAATTGTTTTGCAAGGCACACAAACACACCCTCCATACATTCTGACATGCCTTGGTTCTCCCTATCACCCTACAGTCAAACACACACACACACACACACACACACACACACACACACACACACACACACACACACACACACACACACACACACACACACACACACACACTGTACTGTCCTACATACACAATGTCTTTTTTCAGCCAAAACGGGGCTGGTTATTTTTTATCAAGCCTTTCTTCAGGCTTCTGAGGTTTTGTTTAGTATTACGGTCAGTCAGTGTAATGGGCCAGAGAATCCAAATGACTGTATCCACTGAGTTTAGCTCACTCTGTAGTCATGGGCTAGGTCCCAAATGACACCTTATTCCCTATATAATGCACTACTTTTCATCAGGGCCCATAGAGCTACTTAAGAGACTAGGGTGCCATTTGGGATACAGACATGACGCCGGAGCCCAGATGATCATGGTGTGTAATGATATTGTAATTGAATGGTAATTAATAGTTGAAAAAACACACAGCTTTCACTGCCTGAAGGCAGATTTATACCACTATACTGTCCTCACCAGATGAGAGCTACTGATCTTTTTCGTAGAATGAAACAATTCCATGAATTTTGCAGTGTTTCTTTTTTTTTTTATGTAGGTTTTCTGTTTGAACATTTTGTGTGTTTAAACAGAATTTCACTGCCACTGTCATTTGTACAGAAATTCAGCATTACTTTGGTTTAGTTGAACCCCAACCAATACTTTCTCTCTAACTGGCTCCACACCAGTATGCTACAACACAAAGGCATTATTTCTCTTGCTATGAAAACTTTGTTGAGGTATGTCTGTTGAGAATGTTTCAACCAGCAGAGCATATGGTAGCCTATTGCCACAGTCCGGCTTTGAAAGGCAACTGCTGAAGCCAGAGCAGGAATTTCACACAGCGTTGAGTGAGACTGCATAAACAAGCGCTAAGCTGTCTATTGAAAGGCTCCAAAGCAAAAGACCTCGTCCATATGGCCTCTCCTAAAACTCTCCCTCCTTCAGTCAGTTTGTATAGCCCCCCCGATATCAGCTCCATGGGCCCCACCATGCAGAAGTAACAACATCAATGGTGTAAACCCTTGCCACTTGAGATTATTACATTTCTTTTTATGCTTCACTTGATCAAAATGGAAGAAGTGGAATTTACGCCTTTTTGATGTTCTTTTTCCTGCTGCTTTCAGCGAGGCATTGGGAACTGGTTTTGTTGTTCGTCCCTGTACCAGAATACCACCCACTAAAGGCCCACAGATGCCAATCTGATGGTAGCAGACGGTCGGATGGCAGTTACCAGTTTGAACAGGGTCACTGTTGTCAAACTGTCCCATGATGCATGGCAGATACCTCCCAGAAGGCTTCTCTCTCTATTCATGGGCCGGATTTAAAACACCCTGTTGAAAAGAAAGGTTGTACCTTATGGCCACAGTAAATCTAATGCAATTATAGTGTGCCATAATGCTAACTAACATGGGACATTTTGTAAACAGTAGGTACTGGTTTAAACACAATATGATACTGTTCGATTGTATTGTATTCAGCAACTATGTGCATCATTACTAATCCTATGAGTGTAACCGCAAAACTTTTTTTATTTTTTTTTATTTAAAAAAAAATAGTTGATGTAAAGTGGACAGTCAGATACTGGTCACAGTTGCTCATCATAACATGGAGAGTGACAGTAGCTCCAGACCTGGATGGAGAAGTGTTTTTTTTAATCAGTTTGTGTCTGGAGCGTTGGGGAGGCCAAACAGTCTGACGGAGTGACGGAAGAACCCCAACAGGCATCACAGAGCTCGGTTAGCACCTTGTAATGAAACCAGGCCTGGGTAAAGCAGCTTGGCAGCATCCCGCCTCGACGGGCGCAGTGGTCAGTCTACATTAACACACACGCACGCATGCATGCGCTCCCCACACACACACTTAAAAGGGGCTGCTGCAGGCACCCAAAAATAACTCCCGTTAGCTATCCCGCAGACAGACATTCCCCCCCCCCCCCTCCTCCCAGCCATTGGTTTCTGCTAGGTTTCCGTGCTCTCTGTTGTTGGCTGAATGATATATATTGGCGAGAGATAATTAAACGCTTGGAAACCAGTGGGAAACACTGTTCTATTTGTTTCATCTAATCTACTGTAGCGCAACATGGTAGTGACAGTGTGAGGTTGGTAGGGAGCGGGACGGGGTAAGAAAGGCCAGGGTTGATGCTGTGTGTCCTTATGAAAGGGACGGGGTAGGAAAGGCCAGGGTTGATGCTGTGTGTCCTTATGAAAGGGATGGGGTGGAAAGGCCAGGGTTGATGCTGTGTGTCCTAATGAAAGGGATGGGGTGGAAAGGCCAGGGTTGATGCTGTGTGTCCTTATGAAAGGGATAGGGTGGAAAGGCCAGAGTTGATGCTGTGTGTCCTTATGAAAGGGATGGGGTGGAAAGGCCAGGGTTGATGCTGTGTGTCCTTATGAAAGGGACGTGGTAGGAAAGGCCAGGGTTGATTCTGTGTGTCCTTATGAAAGGGATGGGGTAGAAAGGCCAGGGTTGATGCTGTGTGTCCTTATGAAAGGGATGGGGTGGAAAGGCCACGGTTGATGCTGTGTGTCCTTATGAAAGGGATGGGGTGGAAAGGCCAGGGTTGATGCTGTGTGTCCTTATGAAAGGGATGGGGTGGAAAGGCCAGGGTTGATGCTGTGTGTCCTTATGAAAGGGACGGGGTAGGAAAGGCCAGGGTTGATGCTGTGTGTCCTTATGAAAGGGACGGGGTAGGAAAGGCCAGGGTTGATGTTGTGTGTCCTTATGAAAGGGATGGGGTAGAAAGGCCAGGGTTGATGCTGTGTGTCCTTATGAAAGGGATGGGGTGGAAAGGCCAGGGTTGATGCTGTGTGTCCTTATGAAAGGGATGGGGTGGAAAGGCCAGGGTTGATGCTGTGTGTCCTTATGAAAGGGATGGGGTGGAAAGGCCAGGGTTGATGCTGTGTGTCCTTATGAAAGGGACGGGGTAGGAAAGGCCAGGGTTGATGCTGTGTGTCCTTATGAAAGGGATGGGGTGGAAAGGCCAGGGTTGATGCTGTGTGTCCTTGTGAAAGGGATGGGGTGGAAAGGCCAGGTTTGATGCTGTGTGTCCTTGTGAAAGGGATGGGGTGGAAAGGCCAGGGTTGATGCTGTGTGTCCTTATGAAAGGGACAGGGTGGAAAGGCCACGGTTGATGCTGTGTGTCCTTATGAAAGGGATGGGGTGGAAAGGCCAGGGTTGATGCTGTGTGTCCTTATGAAAGGGATGGGGTGGAAAGGCCAGGGTTGATGCTGTGTGTCCTTATGAAAGGGATGGGGTGGAAAGGCCAGGGTTGATGCTGTGTGTCCTTATGAAAGGGATGGGGTGGAAATCACAAACGTGCAGATTTTTAACCATCTCTGTGTTAAAAGATACAAAGAATCAGTTCAGAAGGACAAGAAGATTACTGTTACTATAGTTCCCTGCATGCTCTATGGGGACTATCTTAATCTTAAAAGGAAGATTACGGGGGAACTCTTGTTGATTGAAGGGTTTAGTTTGAACCCATGCCAAATCTGAACAGAATAGGACCAAAGGTGTCAATGAATGGACATGTCAGAGAGTGAACCCATCAAAGCATGCCTCTCCTCTCACCTCTCTCTACTTTGATGTGCTTCGACTGGGAATGTGGACGGAGGGGAATAGCTAGCGTCCCGGCTCTACATCAATACGTCCACGAGGACAATAAGAATAGCTGCTCTGGAAAGAGGCAGAACAGGGATGGAATCCGGACATAATACAAAGGGATACACAGGTTATGATGCCCACCGTGTATCACATTGTGATTGATTAGAATGGTTAGAACAGTGATCATACATTCAACTTTCACTCCTTCCTTCCTTTCGTCTTGTTTTTCTTCTGTCCCTGTGAATTGGACATCAAGTTTGTAAGTATATAGAATTAAACATCAATATTATAAATGGCTTCAATGACTCTGTTTGTGTGGGTGTGTGTACAACGTGTTCCTCTTTCTCTCCCATTAGACTGTTGTGTTCCCTAATTGTGTAGCTAGTTACCAGTCGATTCAATATAATACATGAAATGATCTGATTTGGACTCATTCAGTTCTACACAATAGAAATTGGATAACTGTCCTTGAATCTGGCTCTTTAGTGAGGCATCAATAAACTCAACATTGGGCCAAATTAAGCCAGCTTATTACAGAGCAGACACAGTGCCTGGCCATTCTTCACAGCCAAATCTGTTTAGGCATATTAGGCATGAATTAAATTCAAAGGGACATTTTATTTAAATGAGCCGTTCATGTTTTTTCATTTTTGTGTCACTGCTGTTGTGGAGGCTGTGTAGACGTACAATTCTTCTTATATTAATTGACAGTTGGCCTGAGTGAGGAGCGGTTATCCCTTTTATTGTAACCTTGAAACGTAGTAAGTCCTAACTGAAATTTTACTCAAGAAATATGCCTTCATTAAAGATTTGGAATAGTATCTGTGACCATACAATACCTTATTAGTTATGTACAAAAAAGAAAAATTCAACTCAAACCTCTGCACAAATCTTCCATTGACATCAGTGCTTTATTTACATGTTACGTAGCCTAGTTCCTAGTCAGGATTCCACCCAGCCAGTCAGTCACTCAGTCAGTGGGTGCGTATGGTAGGAGCAGTCTCAGTGTTGAATGACTGGCCCCTCCCCTCTGTCTGTGCGTCTTCTCAGACGGCGCTTCACTGGGCAACCAAGCAAGGCTGCGTGGAGACTGTGGACATGATGGCTCGCACCGGCGTGGACGTCAACATCAGATCGGTGAGCGAACGCCGCAGTGACAGGTGGTGTCGGGCTGTGAAGGGTCAATGACTTCAGTTCACACTGACGCCTTACTCGCACCTCATACAGGCCACAGCTACCGCATCTCCTCACGCAGTTATCATTTTCTATGTCCGTCAATTGTCCACCACAGATGCAGACGCACACACACACACACACACACACACACACACACACACACACACACACACACACACACACACACACACATAGAGATGTACAGGTGTGACTACTCTTTAAGATTCCTGCTGAGGTTATACTTCCGTTTCCCTGTGGTGTTTTAGTCCAAAGGCTTCCGAAGGAACTTCTCCTCAACTCTGGGCTGCTGGTTTGATAAAGCAGTGCACCACATAAGCTAGCTACAGATTGCACACCAGAAAATTTGATATAACTAAAGATTTTTGGTTCAATCAGACAACAACAACAAATGTGCAAAAGTAGCCCAATTAGCGGTAGAGATGCGGGCAGTCAAAACCAATACAGAGCTGCGAAACGGAGAACAGGAGCTCTGACGTCATGTACAGCATGTTACTGTACAGCATCTGCATTCCAATTTATGCGCTTATCAATGACAAAATCTGTATACGGGATGACACGGGCTGTGCGTGGAAAGGGTTACTAACAGAGCATTTTCTAAATTCAAATGAACCACCTGCAACTGGACACAATCATTTATAATATACTTCTTTGCCCGATTCGACAACTAAAAAGGTATCGCCAAATACAGGTTATTTGAAAATTCTATGGCAGCGGTTGGTATGGGGCTTTACACCAAAACTCTTATGTTATATTACATTATCTGGTGTACAGTCTCTAGCTACACTTAAACCCATTCCACCCCAAGTCAATGTCCCCAAGACAACTGACATTGTCTAATGTGCAGCACTGAATAAACATCAGTTAAGCATTACCTCATGAGGATTTTCACTCAATCCCTCCCTATCTGGTTTAAGTAGTGTGAAAATATTCATTGTTTGTTTTCTGTCATTTCGTTATTTTAAAAATGCTAATTTCTCTTTTATCTATCACATCATACTCTTTTTGTCATTCATTTTGGGGCTGATATAGACATTTGAGAGTTTTGTTATTTTCTCAGCCCGGGGCTAAGTTTTCCTTCACAGTCAATAAAATGGAAAACCATACCACACACAAACCCTGCTGCCTTGTATGTAGAGAGGCAGCAGAGGCAGGTGGGTGGTGGATTTATTTGAAGGGGCAATGTTGTGATTACTTAATGGCTTCTCAGACAGCCATGGGCCTGTAGAATTCAATTTAGCGTCTGCCTCTCTTAAGTGTTAATCTCCTGTCCTCGCAGACCGCTGCCTGGTTATGATGTGATGTGTACACACACAGGAGAGATCATGTTTAATCCTTACCAGAGCAAAGTAAACCGGACAAGTCAGTTATTGGCTCTATAATTACATCATTCGCTTTTTTGTCTCTAATCGTTACAGTGGTAATGGCACTGATGAAACGGCTTTTCAGCCAAAGCAGAAACCAAATCAAAACTCTATAATCCATAGAATGGCTTTAAGTGCTGTGAAACTGTTGGATTCACTGAACATACTCCATTCACTGGAGGCGGTTTAGAGGGTTTTGTAGCTTTTTCTTTGACTGCCGATGAATTTCATGTGGGTGTATCTATGTGTGTGTGTATCCCCCAAGTCAGCTTTCATCTGACATTAAAAAGCCATCGCTGTCAGCTGAACTTGAAAGGGAGGACACACAATGTTGACATGCAATGCATCACATAGATATGGTATTGCCCAGTTCTACTTAGTCAGAGTGATCTCCAGCCTTGTCAACACTCACACCTGTGTTAATGACAGAATCACTGACATGATGTCAGCTGGTCCTTTTGTGGCAGGGCTGAAATGCAGTGGAAATGTTTTTTGGGGATTCAGTTCATTTGCATGGCAAAGAGGGACTTTGCATTTAATTGCAATTCATCTGATCACTCTTCATAATATTCAGGAGTATATGCAAATTGCCATCATACAAACTGAGGCAGCAGACTTTGAAAATTAATATTTGTGTCATTCTCAAAACTTTTGGCCACGACTGTATATATACACATACAGTACGTGTCAAACGTTTGCACACACCTACTTATTCAAGGGTTTTTCTTTATTTTTACTATTTTTGCTATCTATACATTGTAGAATAATAGTGAAGACATCAAAAC
Organism: Oncorhynchus nerka; assembly: GCF_034236695.1. NCBI lineage: Eukaryota > Metazoa > Chordata > Actinopteri > Salmoniformes > Salmonidae > Oncorhynchus > Oncorhynchus nerka. Next base: position 50,911,768 of record NC_088420.1, read on the forward strand.
TATGAAATAACACATACGGAATCATGTAGTAACCAAAAAAGTTTTTCACAAATCAAATTTGAAAATCTTCAAAGTAGCCACCCTTTGCCTTGATGACAGCTTTGCACACTCTTGGCATTCTCTTAACCAGCTTCATGAGGTAGTCACCTGGAATGCATTTCAATTAATAGGTGTGTTAATTTGTGGAAGTTCCTTCCTTCTTAATGCGTTTGAGCCAATCAGTTGTGTTGTGACAAAGTAGGGGTGGTGTACAGAAGATAGCCCTATTTGGTAAAATACCAAGTCCATATTATGGCAAGAACAGGTCAAATAAGCAAAGAGAAATGACAGTCCATCATTACTTTAAGGCATGAAGGTCAGTCAATCCGGAACATTTCAAGAATTTTGAAAGTTTCTTCAAGTGCAGTCGCAAAAACCATCAAGCGCTATGATGAAACTGGCTCTCATGAGGACCACTACATGAAAGGAAGACCCAGAGTTACTGTACCTCTGCTGCAGAGGATGAATTCATTATAGTTAACTGCACCTCAGATTGCAGCCCAAATCAATTCTTCACAGAGTTCAAGTAACAGACACATCTCAACATCAACTGTTCACAGGAGACTGCGTGAATCAGGCCTTCGAGGTTGAATAGCTGCAAATAAACCACTACTGAAGGACACTAATAATTAGAAGGGACTTGCTTGGGCCAAGAAACATGAACAATGGACAATAGACTGGTGGAAATCTATCCTTTTATCTGATGAGTCCAAATTTTAGATTTTTGGTTCCAACCACTGTGTCTTTGTGAGACACAGAGTAGGTGAACTGATGATCTCCACAAGTGTGGTTCCCACTGTGAAGCATGGAGGAGGTAGTGTGATGGTGTGGGGGTGCTTTTATGGTGACACTGTCTGTGATTTCTTTACAATTCAAGGCACACTGAACCAGCATGTCTACCAGAGCATTCTGCAGTGATACACGATCCCATCTGGTTTGCGCTTAGTTGGACTATCATTTGTTTTTCAACAGGACAATGACCCAAAACACACCTCCAGGCTGTGTATTGGCTATTTGACCAAGGAGAGTGATGGAGTGCTGCATCAGATGACCTGGCCTCCACAATCACCTGACTTCAACCCAATTGAGATGGTTTGGGATGAGTTGGACCGCAGAGTGGAGGAAAAGCAGCCAATAAGTGCTCAGCATATGTGGGAACTTCTTCAAGACTGTTAGAAAAGCATTCCAGGTGACTATTTTGGTTACTAAATGATTCCATATGTGTTATTTCATAGTTTTGATGTCTTGGTAAAAAAAAAATTAAACTCTTGAATGAGTAGGTGTCCAAACTTTTGACTGGTAATGTATATATATTTATTTGAAAAATGATATTGTGAACAAGATTAAAAACGAATTTGCTCTCCTCTTACCTCCTGCCCCTTCCTATGACACACAATCCTCACCATCTCTACAAAGCATGTAAGTAGTCCCTTACCTCACTGTGGCCAGTACCGCAAAATGTATATGCAAATGCTAGAAATATGAATAGCCCTAGGGCTGCTACAGTTGAAGTCGGAAGTTTACATACACTTAGGCTGGAGTCATTAAAACACGTTTTTCAACCACTCCACAAATTTCTTGTTAACCAGCTATAGTTTTGGCAAGTCGGTTAGAACATCTGCAAATCAATCCCAGAACAACAACAAAAGGACCTTGTGAAGATGCTGGAGGAAACAGGTACAAAAGTATCTATATCCACAGTAAAACAAGTCCTATATCGACATAACCTGAAAGGCCGCTCAACAAGGAAGAAGCCACTGCTCCAAAACCGCCAGAAAAAAGCCAGAATACGGTTTGCAACTGCACATGAGGACAAAGATTGTACTTTTTGGAGAAAAGTCCTCTGGTCTGATGAAACAAAAATAGAACTGTTTTGCCATAATGACCAGGCTTGCAAGCCGAAGATCACCATCCCAACCGTGAAACACGGGGGTGGCAGCATCATGTTGTGGGGGTGCTTTGCAGGAGGAGGGACTGGTGTACTTCACAAAATAGATGGCGTCATAAGGTAGGGAAATTATGTGGATATAGTGAAGCAACATCTCAAGACATCAGTCAGGAAGTTAAAGCTCGGTCGCAAATGGGTCTTCCAAATGGACAATGACCCCAAGCATACTTCCAAAGTTGTGGCAAAATGGCTTAAGGACTACAAAGTCAAGGTATTGGAGTGGCCATCACAAAGCCCTGACCTCAATCCTATAGAACATTTGTGGGTAGAACTGAAAACTGTGTGTGCAAGGAGGCCTAGAAACCTGACTCGGTTACACCAGCTCTATCATAAGGAATGGGCCAAAAATCACCCAACCTATTGTGGGAAGCTTGTGGAAGGCTACCCGAAACGTTTGACCCAAGTTAAACAATTTCAAGGCAATGCTACCAAATACTAATTGAGTGAAATAAAAGCTGAAATAAATAATTCTCTACTATTATTCTGACATGTCACATTCTTAAAATAAAGTGGTGATCCTAACTGACCTAAGACAGGGCATTTTTACGAGAATGAAATGACAGGAATGGTCTAAACCGAGTTTAAATGTATTTGGCTAAGGTGTATGTAATCTTCCAACTTCAACTGTATATGCACTTTATATGCATCACTTCTTACATTGACATTTACATTTAAGTCATTTAGCAGACGCTCTTATCCAGAGCGACTTACAAATTGGTGCTTTCACCTTATGACATCCAGTGGAACAGCCACTTTACAATAGTGCAGCTAAGTCTTTTAAGGGGGTGTGAGAAGGATTACTTTATCCTATCCTAGGTATTCCTTAAAGAGGTGGGGTTTCAGGTGTCTCCGGAAGGTGGTGATTGACTCCGCTATCCTGGCGTCGTGGGGGAGTTTGTTCCACCATTGGGGGGCCAGAGCAGCGAACAGTTTTGACTGGGCTGAGCGGGAACTGTACTTCCTCAGTGGTAGGGAGGCGAGCAGGCCAGAGGTGGATGAACGCAGTGCCCTTGTTTGGGTGTAGGGCCTGATCAGAGCCTGGAGGTACTGAGGTGCCGTTCCCCTCACAGCTCCGTAGGCAAGCACCATGGTCTTGTAGCGGATGCGAGCTTCAACTGGAAGCCAGTGGAGAGAGCGGAGGAGCGGGGTGACGTGAGAGAACTTGGGAAGGTTGAACACCAGACGGGCTGCGGCGTTCTGGATGAGTTGTAGGGGTTTAATGGCACAGGCAGGGAGCCCAGCCAACAGCGAGTTGCAGTAATCCAGACAGGAGATGACAAGTGCCTGGATTAGGACCTGCGCCGCTTCCTGTGTGAGGCAGGTTCGTACTCTGCGGATGTTGTAGAGCATGAACCTACAGGAACGGGCCACCGCCTTGATGTTAGTTGAGAACGACAGGGTGTTGTCCAGGATCACGCCAAGGTTCTTAGCGCTCTGGGAGGAGGACACGATGGAGTTGTCAACCGTGATGGCGAGATCATGGAACGGGCAGTCCTTCCCCGGGAGGAAGAGCAGCTCCGTCTTGCCGAGGTTCAGCTTGAGGTGGTGATCCGTCATCCACACTGATATGTCTGCCAGACATGCAGAGATGCGATTCACCACCTGGTCATCAGAGGGGGGAAAGGAGAAGATTAATTGTGTGTCGTCTGCAATGATATGAGAGACCATGTGAGGTTATGACAGAGCCAAGTGACTTGGTGTATAGCGAGAATAGGAGAGGGCCTAGAACAGAGCCCTGGGGGACACCAGTGGTGAGAGCGCGTGGTGAGGAGACAGATTCTCGCCACGCCACCTGGTAGGAGCGACCTGTCAGGTAGGACGCAATCCAAGCGTGGGCCGCGCCGGAGATGCCCAACTCGGAGAGGGTGGAGAGGAGGATCTGATGGTTCACAGTATCGAAGGCAGCCGATAGGTCTAGAAGGATGAGAGCAGAGGAGAGAGAGTTAGCTTTAGCAGTGCGGAGTGCCTCCGTGATACAGAGAAGAGCAGTCTCAGTTGAATGACTAGTCTTGAAACCTGACTGATTTGGATCAAGAAGGTCATTCTGAGAGAGATAGCGGGAGAGCTGGCCAAGGACGGCACGTTCAAAAGTTTTGGAGAGAAAAGAAAGAAGGGATACTGGTCTGTAGTTGTTGACATCGGAGGGATCGAGTGTAGGTTTTTCAGAAGGGGTGCAACTCTCGCTCTCTTGAAGACGGGAGGGACGTAGCCAGCGGTCAGGGATGAGTTGATGAGCGAGGTGAGGTAAGGGAGAAGGTCGCCGGAAATGGTCTGGAGAAGAGAGGAGGGGATAGGGTCAAGCGGGCAGGTTGTTGGGCGGCCGGCCGTCACAAGACGCGAGATGTCATCTGGAGAGAGAGGGAGAAAGAGGTCAGAGCACAGGGTAGGGCAGTGTGAGCAGAACCAGCGGTGTCGTTTGACTTAGCAAACGAGGATCGGATGTCGTCGACCTTCTTTTCAAAATGGTTGACGAAGTCATCTGCAGAGAGGGAGGGGGAGGATTCAGGAGGGAGGAGAAGGTGGCAAAGAGCTTCCTAGGGTTAGAGGCAGATGCTTGGAATTTAGAGTGGTAGAAAGTGGCTTTAGCAGCAGAGACAGAGGAGGAAAATGTAGAGAGGAGGGAGTGAAAGGATGCCAGGTCCGCAGGGAGGCGAGTTTTCCTCCATTTCCGCTCGGCTGCCCGGAGCTCTGTTCTGTGAGCTCGCAATGAGTCGTCGAGCCACGGAGCGGGAGGGGAGGACCGAGCCGGCCTGGAGGATAGGGGACATAGAGAGTCAAAGGATGCAGAAAGGGAGGAGAGGAGGGTTGAGGAGGCAGAATCAGGAGATAGGTTGGAGAAGGTTTGAGCAGAGGGAAGAGGGGGGAAGAGGGGGGAGGGGGGAGGTGAGAGGGTGAGGTCAAAAGAGGAGAGGAGTGGAAAGAAGGAGGCAGAGAGGAATGAGTCAAAGGTAGACGTGGGGAGGTTAAAGTCGCCCATAACTGTGAGAGGTGAGCCGTCCTCAGGAAAGGAGCTTATCAAGGCATCAAGCTCATTGATGAACTCTCCGAGGGAACCTGGAGGGCGATAAATGATAAGGATGTTAAGCTTGAAAGGGCTGGTAACTGTGACAGCATGGAATTCAAAGGAGGCGATAGACAGATGGGTAAGGGGAGAAAGAGAGAATGACCACTTGGGAGAGATGAGGATCCCGGTGCCACCACCCCGCTGACCAGAAGCTCTCGGGTGTGCGAGAACACGTGGGCGGACGAAGAGAGAGCAGTAGGAGTAGCGGTGTTGTCTGTGGTGATCCATGTTTCCGTCAGTGCCAAGAAGTCGAGGGACTGGAGGGAGACATAGGCTGAGATGAACTCTGCCTTGTTGGCCGCAGATCGGCAGTTCCAGAGGCTACCGGAGACCTGGAACTCCACGTGGGTCGTGCGCGCTGGGACCACCAGATTAGGGTGGCCGCGGCCACGCGGTGTGGAGCGTTTGTATGGTCTGTGCAGAGAGGAGAGAACAGGGATAGACAGACACATAGTTGACAGGCTAGAGAAGAGGCTACGCTAATGCAAAGGAGATTGGAATGACAAGTGGACTACACGTCTCGAATGTTCAGAAAGTTAAGCTTACGTAGCAAGAATCTAATTGACTAAAATGATTAAAATGATACAGTACTGCTGAGGTAGGCTAGCTGGCAGTGGCTGCGTTGTTGACTTTGTAGGCTAGCTGGCAGTGGCTGCGTTGTTGACACTACACTAATCAAGTCGTTCCGTTGAGTGTAAAGTTTCTACAATGCTGCTATTCGGGGCTAGCTGGCTAGCTAGCAGTGTTGATTACGTTACGTTGCGTTAAAAGAACGACAATAGCTGGCTAGCTAACCTAGAAAATCGCTCTAGACTACACAATTATCTTTGAAACAAAGACGGCTATGTAGCTAGCTATGTAGCTAGCTACGATCAAACAAATCACACCGTTGGGACTGTAATGAAATGAAATGAAAATGTGATACTACCTGTGGAGCGAAGCGGAATGCGAAAGTTCTATTCAGTAGACGTTGGCTAGCTGTTGGCTAGCTAGGAGTGACTCCTACGTTAAGGACGACAAATAGCTGGCTAGCTAACCTCGGTAAATTAAGATAATCGCTCTAAGACTACACACTCTAAACTACACAATTATCTTGGATACGAAGACAGCAAAGACAACTATGTAGCTAGCTAACACTACACTAATCAAGTCGTTCAGTTGAGTGTGATAGTTACTACAGTGCTACGGTAGACGGTGAACGTTTGCTAGCTGGCTAGCTGCTGGGCAGATAGGAGGACGACGAAATACGATAATTACGCAATTATCACTCTAAGACTACACACTCTAAACTACACAATTATCTTGGATACGAAGACAGCAAAGACAACTATGTAGCTAGCTAACACTACACTAATCAAGTCGTTCAGTTGAGTGTGATAGTTACTACAGTGCTACGGTAGACGGTGAACGTTAGCTAGCTGGCTAGCTGCTGGGCAGATAGGAGGACGACGAAATACGATAATTACGCAATTATCTTTGATACAAAGACGGCTATGTAGCTAGCTAAGAAGAAATTGCTAAGATTAGACAAATCAAACCGTTGTACTATAATGAAATGTAATGAAATGTAATGAAAAGTTATACAACCTGCAGACCGAAGCAGACCGAAGCGGACCGAAGCGCGGATGCGACCGCTCGCTCCAACCCGGAAGTCTTATTCTTATATGAACCATTAATGTGTTGAAAATCCCAAATTGTTTGCATAGTCAACTTACACACAGCTCTGACACACACACTTATCCCACCAGACATGCCACCAGGGGTCTTTTCACAGTTTCAAAAAAGTGTACAGTTTTATATAGAGCATTTATTGCATCGACCTCCGTTCCATCAGATTTGCTCAAATAATCAGCAAACCTGGTTTAAAAAAGCAGATAAAGCAACAGCTAACAGCACAACGCCTCTCTCCTATTCGACCTAGAGAGTTTGTGTGTATGCATTGATATGTTGGCTACATTTGCCTTCTTAAAAAAAAATATATATATGTAGTTCTGTCCTTGAGCTGTTCTTGTCTATTAATGTTCTGTATTATGTCATGTTTAATGTTGTGTGTGGATTCCAGGAAGAGCAGCTGCTGCTTTTGCAAGAGCTAATGCGGATCCTAATAAAATACCAAAAATACCAAAATATGAATTGAGCATTGACAAACAATTTACTAAGTCAAATGACCTGTGTTGGTAGTGTAAAATGAGGTTGTGCCTCTGTCTCTTGATGTTTTCTAATTTTCCCTGTATTCCTCTGGCCTTCTCCATGCCTGGCGATTTGACTGTCAACACGTTCTGCTCTGAAGGGGGTAAGTTATATTGTAATACTCTAATACACATTTGAAATGAGTCCATACTATTGTGGTCATGAATATGGTAAAGGAGAGCTGTCACGCCTTATAGCGATATCCCCTCACGTGTGTTTGGAGACAGGATGTGTGGGCTGGAGGACTCATACGAACAGGCATACAGAAGGAGGCCAATACCAGTCTGCCCACCATAGGCATTCAACAGACAGGAGTAGGAGAGGGGTGAAGTTACATTGGGTCGTTGAATGAACTGTTATCATACATGGAGGGTTCGTGTCCCCAATCAGAATGAACTGAAACTTGTACTCTGACATGGCAAAGTCAGCGTGTATCAGTGAAAGGAGAGGGTATTCTGTGTCTGTTTAGATCGTCTCCCTGTTTGTCAGTGGGCTTACATCCGTAGCTTATGCGTTGTCTTGGACAAGTAACAAAACAAGCTAGCATACCAACGACAGAGTTGGATTCCCGCTGAAGTCATATACTGTGCCTTGATCTCACCCTGCTCCCTCGAACCCCTAGTTAAACGCCCTTTACCTCCAATGTAAAGCTCAAAGTACACATTAAAGGGGCTTTGAACTTTCAGGAAATTGTAGAAGTGAAAGGTGGTCTCCTTTACCTTGAAAAAGCAGCATACAGTATCTACAGTACATGTCTTCTGTATGCTTTAGCTCCTACCACACATATATTTACTGTTTTTCTTTTACCCACCTTAAAGAGATTCTCAAGTACTTTTGTATACTTTTTAGCCAGTAGTTCTGAAAGTAGCGCTCACGAGCCAAAAGTGGTCCCTGAAAACTGCGTACTATGTCTAGGGCTGTGGTGGTCATGACATTTTGTCAGACGATTATTGTCATGCAAAAGAATGCCGGTCACGTGTTAAATTGACCGTTAATTAACATAAACACGTTTAGCATCGCCAGGCCTCAACGAATACAAGCCGCATACAAGCCGCTGATGGGCGCCTTTGGAACATCTACATTTTAAAAAGTTTAATAAATCAATTGAATATACAGTGCATTCGGATAGTATTCAGACCCCTTGACGTTTTCCACATTTTGAAAGTAGCACAGCTATTCAGGTCTCTCCAGAGATGTTAGATCGGGTTCAGGTCCGGGCTCTGGCTGGGCCACTCAAGGACGTTGAGACTTGACCCGAAGCCACTCCTGTGTTGTCTTGGCTGTGTGCCTAGGGTAGTTGTCCTGTTGGAAGGTGAACCTTCGCTCCAGTCTGAGGCTCTGAGCTCTGGAGCAGGTTTTCATCAAGGATCTCTCTGTACTTTGCTCCGTTCATCTTTCCCTCGATCCTGACTAGTCTCCCAGTCCCTGCCGCTGAAAAACATCCCCGCAACATGATGCTGCCACCATCATGCTTCACCGTGGGGATGGTGCCAGGTTCACTCCAGACGTAACTTTTGGCATTCAGGCCAAAGAGTTCAATCTTGGTTTCATCAGACCAGAGAATTGCATTTCTCATGGTCTGAGAGTCTTTAGGTACCTTTTGGTAAACTCCACGCGGGCTGTCATGTGCCTTTTACTGAGGAGTGGCTTCCGTCTGGCCACTCTACCATAAAGGCCTGATTGGTGGAGTGCTTCAGAGATGGTTGTCCTTCTGGAATGTTCTACCATCTCCACAGAGAAACTGTCAACTGTGAGACCGTATATAGACAGGTGTGTGCCTTTCCAAATCATGTCCAATCAATCTAATTTACCACAGGTGGACTCCAATCAAGTTGTAGAAACATCTCAAAGATGATCAAGGGAAACAGGATGCACCTGAGCTCAATTTCGAGGCTCATAACAAAGTTTCTGAATACTTAGGTAAATAAGGCATTTCTGTTTTTATTTTTAATTAATTAGCAACAGTTCCTAAAAGACGGTTTTTGCTTTGTCATTATGATGCAAAATAATAATTTAATCCATAATAGAATAAAGCTTTACCGTAACAAAATGTGGAAAAATTAAAGGGGTCTGAATACTTTCCAAATGCACTGTATATAGGCCTATGCTTAAACATAAGCTCTAAAATGCATATGGATGTTTTGAATGAATCATCACCTTAGAAAGCGCTGTCCATTTCGTGGTGTTAGGCTTTGAAACAACATCCAGAGCAACCATGTTTTCCACTCAGTTTTAACCTGTTATTGAACATCTTTCTTCAAATTGATCATTCAGCGTGAGGTGAGTTTTTAAAAGTACATACTGTTTTGATGATAAGTGTTTGATGTGATTTTCAATTGCATTTGCATCGATGACAGAGTCATTTAGAGGGACAATAGAGCCCCGGGTACCAGGCCATTAGCGACCTGATGATGTCCAGAGTGCATAAGAGGAGATGACCTTGCCTCAACGGTCACGTAGAATTTTACTGCGGTCATGACTGCCGGTGTGGCGGTAATACAGTCACCGCAACCGCTCTAACCATGTCACATATGTGCAGATATGTGCATCACGTCATTGCTCTTTCTCTCTCTGCTGTGTCTACTGAGCTGTTGCCCCCCCCCTGCAACCTCATTGGATAAAGCTGGGCAGGCCTCTAACTAGTTGTCACTCAAATGGGAGGGGCTGGAGCTCATTGGCTTGAACTTGAATTGCTAGGGGGCTGGCCCACGTGGGGGGGACATGTAGGGAAAATGGCGCGGCACAACTTCAAGAAAACAGTTGCTTTCAAACTAGGGATTTTGTGGCTAATTGAGTTAAAACAGTAGTTCTACATGTATGAACTACACATTGACACATCCCAGCCCAAAGCAGAGGTGTAAAACATACTTAGTCGCCAAAGTACCGGAGCATGTCATTAATACCCATACAAATGTAGACCTCACAATACATACTCACACAGTACAGTATGTTAAGTGCATTACGTTTATGCACAGCATATTAATCTGCTCAACATCCACACGCTCACATCCATCCACACCTATTTTCAGTGGACAATTGGATAAATCTATTTTAAAGACCCATTTGGAAGGAAAGTGACCAGAAAGAAACACAGAGGTAACAGTCACAGTACGGTGTTTCAGCTTGTCTGATAGCTCCCTAGATGCACTCTAGATCAAAGAGTCTCCCGGGCCCCGTATAAAGTCTCTGTTGTGATAAGAGTTCAGCATGACTGTGTTCCAGCGCCTCACACAGACCCATTACTCTATCAGTACTGACATCAAAGTCTCACCCGGGTTGTCACTTAACTTCTCTCTGACGAAGAAAACGGCTTTCAAGTTTCGGAGCACTGTGTTTCGTATGATAATGACGCCAGAGAATGACTCGGTGTGAGTCAAGGGTAGTAGCCCACATTAGACGGGAGTAAACACAAAGATTCCTCACGCGTCAAAGCACAACATGTAATTTGGTTAGGGACGATATCAGAATGTACAGATAGAACCGTTCAGACTGATGCAGATGGACAGAATGAGAGACACACCAGTTATAAAAATAAATAAAAACTGCTAACAAATACTTCACTCTGCCGTTCACAATCCATATTCCAAAGCACTTCCCACAGACCTGGTGCTCTAAGATCTCCGTTGGATTTTATGACACAGCATGAGCAAAATGAGAGTTGAGTTCATAACACTGATTTGTTTTGTTTGGGACTGTTAGGGCTACACAGCGCTTCACCTGGCCTCTATACACGGACACCAGCACGTCATCCAGCTCCTGATCAACATCTACAGTAAGTGATTACACCGACCTGACTCGCTTACTCTACTTTTGTTCTAATCATAATGCAGCACGTCTATCTGATATCTTTGCCGTAATCAGACCCTCAACACACACCAGAAACGCGTTCCTACAACTGTTTGCCTACGACTACTGTTCTTGCACATGTGTTACATTGTAGCTGCTGTAAAGTGTTTAAAATGCGTATTGCACACAGGATATGACATATTGGTTCAGGCTCGGACACTGCGAGAGAAGGCTGGATATGCAGATCATGCATTCGAGGCTTGTCTGAAAGCCAATCTAAAGAATAGCGCATCCCAAATGACCTTGGTTAGAGCTGAAACAGAGCACCAAACTCCTCCATCAGATGACAAGGCTAGACGCTGCCGAGCCAACTCTCAAAAGATAGCAAAAGGAGAGGCGGATAAGTACATATGGGCTCTAATGTGTCTAACCAAGCTATGAAGCCCAGTGGAGCAATTCATGATCAAGTTGTGCATCTCAAATGGTACCCTATTCCCTATATAGTGCACTACTTTTGAACAGAGCCATATGGGCCCTTCCTCTAGGCCCTGGTCAAAAGTAGTGCACTATAAAGGGAATAGGGTGGCATTTGGGACTCAAATCTGCAGGATCCCTGTGGTGGTGTGCCAGGTCAGAGGCCTTGGTTGTGGAACCCTCCTGCCAGTATAGACAGCCATATGCTTAGAGTCAGCCTGTACCATTCACCCAGACACACAGGCCCTCAGCGTCGCTGTCTTCAGACACTCTCTCTGTACACAAAAGCATGTTTCCATATGGCCAATGAGAATAATGAGTCTGGTCTCTCTCTGCCAAGGACCCCCCTCTACAAATCCCTTTTTTTTGTCTTTCAGAGTCAATGAGATTGAGGTGAGGTAGGGAGGGAGGCAGTGAGGGAGGATGGGCATTTGGCCTGTCAGTCAAGTGCTCCTGTTGCTGTGTGACAGTTTAGCTCAGGGATAGGCAACTCTGGTCCTGGAGTGCCGCGGGCACTTCATGTTTTTGATTGAACTAACCTGGAAGACCAGGTGTGCTGTGTCTTGTTTTGCACGCTTTGTACAAAATAATAAAATGAAAGACAACAGGATCTTTCTAAACATAGCTGTTTATTAGTTAGCTATAACTGGCATGTTCACGTGTCTCCGGCCATGATCAACTGGAAAAAATGACCTCATGACCTGGGTGGTCTTAACCAATCATATCACAGTATAATACGACGGTAGAATGCAACCAATACATGCTCTGTAGTTTGAACTCAAGGTAAGTAACCATTTATTCTGCATACTGCACCAACTGCATCAACATAACAGACTCTGAAACAATGACTCAACATACTGTTACTTTTAAAATAAAGATTTCTCAGCAACTCAGATTTTCACTGTAGCAATGACATCAAAACATTTCAAATGAATTCAATACCAAAGCATTTCAAGTTAACTTTTTAAAAACAAGCTTATCGTCTGGAACTCTTTTAGGGCAGCGATCAAACTACACCCTTTGACATTTCACAGGTTTAGGACAGCTCTAGGCTTGACCTCTCTTCCTGAACCTTGTGTGATATGAAGCTGAGCATGCTTCTGTGTCAGTCAACAGTTCTTGTGGTGTTGCAGGTAAGTATAGTGTATGTTGTGCTGTGTGTGTGTTTAGTCCACCGCGTTCTCTTTCAGGGAAACAATTCATCTCGTCAGTGTGTTGTTCTTTTGTGTTCAGGAGGTGACGAAAATTGTGGCGGTACACCGCTCCTTCTGCGGTGCGGACGTGATATGAATGTTGTGTCAGCTGGCTGGATGACGACTGCTGGCCTCCAGAGGCCATGCTCCTGGATTCTAACTGACTCTCCGCCGTTCAGTGGTGGCAGTGGTCTAGCTGACCTGTCGTAGGATCGCTTTTGGTGGTGTTGTTTCTGTGCACGATTTGCATGGACTTCCTTGTAGCTGATGACTTCAGACTGCAGCTGCTGTTTGGTGCTGGGAAGGATTGAGCGAACTCTGCTGCTCATCAATAGCTGGGCTGGTGATTTGAAGTTGTCAGCTGGAGTGATTCGGCATTCAAGGAGACAGAAGTAGGGGTCCATCTTGTCTGCATTTGCTTTGTCCATGCAATCTGCATCGATTTTTCAGCAAGGGCATTACTTTGAGGGTAATGTGGGCTTGTGGCGATGTGTGTGAATGCTTTATCTAAATATTCTGCAAACGGAAATACACAATGGACAAAAAAAACATTTCAGGTACTCCTCATCTCTCAGCCACAGAATGCCAGGGTCTATCTGGTGTTCTTTCTGGAATAAGAGCAAGCGTATATTGTGGTAGAAAGGGCAATAGAGGATAAAATGAGTTTCATTCTCTATTTCTTCGAGGTCACAATAGTTACATAGGCTTTTCTCTTCCATTTCACCACAATACTGACCTGTTTCAATACGCAGAGGCAATATCCCTGATCTTACCTGTGCACATAGCGATCTCTTGCTTTTAGGTAGGTTATACATAACATATCTCTCACACACAAATTCACCCTTAATCAAACAAAAGGTTCTCAATTTGGGTTTATGATTAATCTCCTCCACCCATTTTTTTTCATATTGCATCAACAGTTTTTTAATCATATCTATGTCTCCCTTAATTTGGTTTTCGTACAGATGTTCACAGTCAGACTGTTGAAAAAGGTCAGACATTTCAATTGCCCAGGCTCCACCTATGGACAGATCTCATTGAAAAACTTGACTAGCTATTCTGGCAGTTGGCATGTCCAACAGTCTATTCCAAAGTCTCACCATACATGCCTTCCATCTCACTTCGCAGGGTTCCTAGCCCATGTCCCCAGTTATTGCAGGTATAGGTGCAAACGTGTGGACACCTAAAAGTAACGTACTGCTCTGTTATGGACATAGTACCTGGTTGTGCAAAGCGTGTGCAAAGCTGTCATCAAGGCAAAGGGTTGCTATTTGAAGAATCTCAAATATAAAATATATTTGGATTTGTTTAACACTTTTTTGGTTACTACATTATTCCACATGTGTTATTTCATAGGTTTGATGTCTTCATTATTATTTTACATTGTAGAAAATAGTAAAAATAAAGAACAACAAATGAGAATAGGTTTTTAACTTTTGACCAGTAGTGTATTTACATAGCATCTGCTTCTGTATATAGGTGTACTTGACTTAACAAATTACTATAGGGGGAGGATGCATCTCTATCCCATGTGGACTGTTCAGGTGGAAAATTGCATGAAAACACAACAAAACAATATTCTGGCTCCCTATGTTCAAAGCACAAACCAATAATTCCTTCTATGGCTTTATTGATAATTTCAATTTTATTTGCATTCATCATATCAAACTTTAAACATATTCCCATTCCCGCAGAGCCTCTGGGCGGCTTTCGCATTAGTTTTGATGTTGAGTCCATGCCATTACATACCCTTCAATATCAATAGTTTCTTGCAAATGCTTTTCAGTTATTGAGATATTGTCTGGGTTTAAGTATTTTAGTATCGTTATTCGTAATTTATTGTTCAAGGTAGTCCATCCGTTAACATTTCAATGCGGATTTGAAATCGAATCTCGTAGGGGATGGGAAGCCCCTCAGTATGTAGTAGGTCTGTCCACCCCATGTCCTTGTCCACATTGTCCCTCTGGTTGATCTCGTTTCATGACCCATCCGCTTCCCATGACGAAATAGTCCTTTCCTCCTGGTATTTCCCTCAGCAGCTTCTTGAAGTTCAGGCGATCGGTGTGGGACTTGGCTGATCGAAGGAAGACTTTGTCATAATCAGGATGGCCTCGCAGCCACTTTTTCCTTCACGGACCGTCACGCCCCCTTCACAACCCCGGGACCTTTAACCTCTGTCCCTCATCCTCTCAACTGCAATCACCTCTGCTTCGCAGCCTAAGGCCTACCGACGTCAACTGGTTCACTTTGGAGATTTAGGTCCTCGTTTTCATCAGCTGGAAGTCCTGCAAACATGATAGAACTTTGTTGTTTTGGCAGCACCTATTCTCCCAGATGCTAGGAATTCTACACGGGACTCCAGACGTCCAACTTCAAGAGCTATGTGGTCTTGTAGCTGCTTGTTATTATTCTCCAGTTGAGTCAGCAAAAGTGTATGATTATCAACTTTACTTTTCATTCCTTTTTCAATACTAAGCTTCATTTTGTCCATCTCTCTTTTTTATTTTTGTACCTAGACTCCTTATCTCCGTCATGAGATTAGCCATGCTATTGGCACTTTCTTTGATAAATTCGGCTCCATGCTATTGGCACTTTCTTTCTTTGATAAATTCGGCTCCATGCTTTTCTCACCACTGCGTAGATTTCTACCAGAGTCCATATCTTTTAAGCTTTTCTGTTATTGCCTTTCAAGGTAGATAGCCAGCTAAATGTATAGCTAGGCTCGCCAGATTACTCTCCAAACATTCCCCGACATGACTGTCAATTGACTGTCTGTCACCCTCACGCGATTCAAACGTTTTGAAAGAGTTTGGTTCCATAAAGAAGCAGCAGCGTTTTTTAACTTATGTTTGGGGCAAATCCAATATAACACATTGCTGAGTACCACTCTCCATATTTTCAAGCATAGTGGTGGCAGCATCATGTAATGGCTATGCTTGTAATCATTAAGGACTGGGGAGTTTTTCAGGATAAAAAAATTAACGGAATGGAGTTAAGTACAGGCAAAATACTAGAGGAGGTTCAGTCTGCTCTCCACCAGACACCGGAAGATGAATTAACCTTTCAGCAGGACAATAACCTAAAACACAAGGCCAAATCTACACTGGAGTTGCTTACCAAGAAGAAAGTGAACGTTCCTGAGTGGCCGAGTTAGTTTTTTCTGCTTGAAAATCTAAGACCTGAAAATGGTCATCCTACAATGATCAACAACTCATTTGACAGAGTTGAAGAACTCTGAAAATAATAATGGGCAAATGTTGCACAATCCAGGCGTGGAAAGCTCTTAGACGTGTACCCATAAAGATGTACAGCTGTAATCGCTGCCAAAGGGGATTCTAACATACACTACATTACCAAAAGTATGTGGACACTTGCTAGTTGAACATCTCATTCCAAAATCATGGGCATTAATATGGAGTTGGTCCCACCTTTGCTGCTATAACAGCCTCCACTCTTCTGCGAAAGCTATCCACCAGATGTTGTAACATTTCTGCGGGGACTTGCTTCCATTCAGCAACAAGAGCATTCGTGAGGTCGGGCACTGATGTAGGGCGGTTCGGCCTGGCTCACAGTCGGCATTCCAATTCATCCCAAAGGTGTTCGATGGGATTGAGGTTAGAGCTCTGTGCAGGCCAGTCAAGTTCTTCCACACTCTTCCCGACACAGCATTTCTGTACGGACCTCGCTTTGTGTACGGGGGGCATTGTCAAGCTGAAACAGGAAAGGGCCTCCCCCAAACTGTTGCCACAAAGTTGGAAGCACAGAATTGTCTAGAATGTACTTGTATGCTGTAGCGTTAAGATTTCCCTTCACTGGAACTTAGGGGTCTAGCCAGAACCATGAAAAACAGCCCCAGACCACTATACCTCCTCCATCAAACTTTACAGTTGTCACTATGCATTGGGGCAGGTAGTGTTTTCCTGTCATCTGTCAAATCCAGATTGGTCCGTCTGACTGCCAGATCACTCCAGAGAACGCGTTTCCATTACTCCAGAGTCCAATGGCGGCAAGCTTTACACCACTCCAGCCAACTTTTGGCATTGCACATGGTGATCTTAGGCTTGTGTGCGTCTGAAGCTCCCGATGAACAGTTCTTGTACTGACATTGCTTCCAGAGCCAGTTTGGAACTCAGTAGTGAGTGTTGAAACCGAGGACAGGCGATTTTTACGCGCTTCAGCCCTCGCCAATCGCATTTGTTGAGCTTGTGTGGCCTACCACTTCGCGTCTGAGACGTTGTTGCTCCTAGACATTTCCACTTCACAATAACAGCACTTTCAGTTGACCAGGGCAGGTTAGCAGGGCAGACATTTAACGAACTAAGTTGTTGGAAAGGTGGCATCCTATGACGGTGCCACGTTGAAAATCACTGAGCTCTTCAGTAAGGTCATTCCACTGCCAGTGTTTGTCAATGTAGACTGCATGACTGTGTGCTTTGTTTTATACACCTGTCAGCAACGGGTGTGGCTGAAATAGCTGAATCCACTAATTTGAAGGGGTATCGACATACTTTTTGTATGTATAGTGTATATTGACTCGGGGTTAAATACTTATCTAATCAAGATATATTAGCGTTTTATTTTTCATAATTGTTTTTACAAATGTTAGTATTTTGAGTAGGTCTTTGACAAAAAATAAAAATGTAAATCCATTTTAAACGCACTTTGTAACACAACAAAAATGTGGAAAAAGACCAGGGGTGTGAATACTTTCTGAAGGCACTGTAGAGAGATAGGAGAGTCTCTGCAGACAGACACGCAGCAGTAGTTGTCTAACTCTTGTTTACCAGAGCTGCAAGGGAGTGTCAGTAGGAAGAAACTGTCGGTAATGAACAGAGTCAGTTACACATCCATTACTGTCTCTGTGTGAGCGAGAAAACAACCTCTGTGGGCCCTCTACCTCATTTAAACTGCTTTATAATTGCTTGGTCTACACAGATATGTACATCTACAGTATCATGTACATTTGTGGGGGGAAATAAGTACTACAGTTTTTTTACCCAACTATTGTAAATGTGTCATATTCACAGTCCAATCAACAAATAACAACAATTTGCATCAATTACACAGACAGGATGATCTTCATAATACTCATGTTTATATTATATTATCCAATAGATTGACTTTTTGGCATTCCTTTCTGAAACTATACCAATGGACATATTGTTTACCCTTGGCCTGTTTTTATCTACAGTGCCCTAGGACTGTATGTATTAAGCATCTCGGAGTAAGAGAGCTGATTTAGGATCAGTTTTGCCTTTTAGATCACAATTAATAAGATTACATGGACAGGGGGGGACTTGCCCCTCATCTGCATATGGTCACGAGAGGTTTAAATGCTGTTTTGCATCAAGCAGCCCCAAAATGGCAATCAAAGCAGACACAGCACACCCTTATTCATTCAGATTGGATTGGCAGGGCTGGCAGATGGTAACTGTGCGTCTGCAGCGAGAGGGAGAGAACCTGAATACAGAATGAGACGTTTTAAAATCGGTGGATCCTGTGTCATTCATTCTGAAGAGGTATTACAGGCTGTTGATTTGCCTTCAGAAAGAATAGAGGAGCTGCTGACCTTTCTCTCAGTCACTCTCTCTCTCTGCCCGCCCTCCTCTCAAAAGCACAATTCCCTCTCCTCCACTGCATGTTATCTCAGATAATTACCTGCCGCCTTTCTCCAGAGTCCCTGGGGGCCTCTCTCTCCCTCCCTCTCACTCAGCCGCTCCATTGTGGAAGGGAATGGAGGAGGAAAAGAGGAAAGTAAAAAGAAGAGTGGAGGGGGAGTTTTCAGCCCATCTTCCTGCTAGCCAACAAGCTATTTCTTAATGAGGCTCTCAGGTATTGGTGGTGGAGGCTCCCCTCCCTGTTGAGAGCCTCCGTACACAAGAGTGTAACAGTGATGAGCATTGTGGGAAAACACGGGGCCAATAGCCAGAGACCGCACCACCTCCCGCCCATCACACTGTGGAGATGAGTTTTAATGACACCCCACAGGTACTTCTTTAAAAAAACGTCAGATACAGGAGCTGAGGAGCAAGTCGCTCCTGTGTCCTTCACTCCTGTTCACTCACTGACAGTTTGAGATACGACTCAAAACCATTAGTGCTGCTGGCCTACAGTATGAGCCAGCTGAACTGCCTCTAGCCTAGTTTCTAGACTACTGTGTGTGTGTGTGAGTGAGGGATTTAGGGAATACACTATCATATTATTTTCTATTTTGCATGTTATGAATGGATTTATATGTAAATAAATGAATTATTGGGACCATATCATATGATCTCCTGACTTTGCAAGTCAGATATGTTCAAAATCTAGTGTCTTGCACAGTGAGCTCAAAAAGTATTGGGGCAGTGACACGTTTGTGTTGTTTTGGCTCTGTATTCCAACACTTTGGATTTGAAATTCTACAATATCTATGAGGTTAAAGTGCACACTGTCAGCTTTAATTTGAGATGTTCATCCATATCGGGGGAAAATACCCTCAAATTAAAGCTGACAGTCTGCACTTTAACCTCATAGTCATTGTATCATTTCAAAGTGTTGGAGTACAGACCCAAAACAACTGCAAACAATTGTCACTGTCCCAATACTTTTGGGCCTCACTGTATGTCTAAGTATCGATATACAGAAAATATCTTCTTCCCCATTTGATCAGATGCCAGAACTAACATCAGGGACTACCATGGCAAGCTTGCAGCCCATTACTGGAGTGGCAATGCTGATGTGTTCAACAAACCAGGCTCGCAGTCATGTAAGTGCTTTTACTGTGTGGCCTTCCTGTGGTTTCCTCTTGTAGCTAAAGGGAACACCACATCCACCACAACAGTTAGTCAATCCATGTAGTAGGCATAGTAGGTGGTGTTGTTTCAGCCGTCTCATCCACTAATGGTGTAGTTTGGTATAGTTTGAGTAGAGTGTTGTAATTAATTGGGTTGCAAGTGTCCTTTCATGTGTCCTCTCGCTTTCTGTAGACCATGGCATGCCGATACTGATGAAACATGCCTTTTTGGTCCTCCCCCTCTCAGGTGGGAAATGGTCATCAAAAGGAGGAAGAAAGGCCCAGCGCTACACCAACCTACCCTCTCTGCTCCTCTCTCGCTCGCGGAGCCAGGGGAACTTCAACAACCTGGAGTTTGGGACTGCGCCTCAGACCCCACGGCCCCCCCGCTCCCCATCCAGTATAGACTTCCACAGCTTTCAATCCCCACAGCTCTATGGAGATCATTTCTGATTAAAGATAGATAATAATTGTTTTATTTTGCATCCCAAATGGCACCCTATTCCCTATATAGTGAATATATATATATATACATATATATATATACACACACACACAAAAGGAGTGAACCATGTAGGGAATAGGGTGCCATTTGGGACGTAATCTTATTTTTCTATTACGATCATGGCTATATCATGGCTATAAAGTATGATTGGTCACTTCAGAGAAGCACAAAAGGATTTTAACTGATTGAAAGTTAAAGAAAGTTGTTCAACTGTCTGGTACAGGTCTCTCTCCTTACTATGGAATTTAGCACTATGGAATTTAGCATGTACACTGAACATAAATATGAACGCAACATGTAAATTGTTGGTCCCATTTTTTTAATGAGCTGAAATTAAAGATCCCAGAAATATTCCATACGCACAAAAATAATATTTCTCTCAAATTGTGTGCACAAATGTGGTAACATCCCTGTTAGTGAGCATTTCTCCTTTGCCAAGATAATTCACAATTGGCCTAGCGTTGTCCAGGTTTGGTCGGGGTAGGCTGTCATTGTAAATAAGAATTTGTTCTTAACTGACTTGCCTAGTTAAATAATAGTTAACATTATAATAAATTACACAGGTACGCCTTGTGCTGGAGACAATAAAAGGCCACTCTAAAATGCAGATTTCTATCACACAACACAATGCCACAGGTGTCTCAAGTTTTGAGGGAGCGTGCAATTGGCGTGCTGGCTGCAGGAATGTGCACCAGAGCTGTTGCCAGAGAATATAATGTTCATTTCTCTACCATAATGTTGTTTTAGAGAATTTAACAGTACATCCAACCGAATGGCGTCGTGTGGGTGAGCGGTTTGCTAATGTCAATGAGTGCCCTATGGTGGCGGTCGAGTTATGGTACGTACGGGCAGGCATAAGCTACAGAGAACGAACACAATTGCATTTTATTGACGTCAACTTGAATGCACAAAAATACCGTGACGAGATCCTGATGCCCATTGGAGGCCTGTATCTGTGACCAACAGATGCATATCTGTATTCCCAGTCATGTGAAATCTATAGATTTAGGGCCCAATTAATTAATTTCAATTGACTGATTTCCTCATATGAACTGTAACTCAGTAATATCAATGAAATTGTTGCATGTTGCATGTTCAGTATAGCTAGCTACTCTCGCTTTTACCTTTGTTGATATATATTTTCAGAAGTGTATTACATTTATGAACGCTCTCCTTGCATTCATGATTGGATTCCACTGGGCACCAACTCGTTGAATCAACATTGTTTCAACTCAACGTTGGATTTGAAAAAGTAATCAGCTGCGGTTTTGAGAATGAAATTGGGACCACAGGATTATGTCATCATGGTAACTACATTACAACATAGACAACCCTTGAATAAAATATGTTGAATGTCTACCATTCAAACAACGTCAGTTCTTCCACTCTCAGACAAAAAAACAATCGGCTGGGCAGCACCTGTTACTGGAGAATGTATCTATCTACACCTACCCTATGGTCTCCCATCCAACTGTTTTCTCATGTAGTTCTATGGCTACTTAAGCAGCCCATATGATAGTGCAGCACTTGTAGACTAGCACAGGAAAGCAGCGTCACAGATGAAAGGAGAAACTCGTGATCAAACCTGCGTTAGTAAATAGACTATCGTTGGTAGAGCGCATGCGGCTCGCATTGCTCGCTCCGACTGTGAAACAAACGTTGCGATTTTTAGATTTTTTTCATGAAAGTAATGCAAAGTAATATGACGGATATAATAAACTGGGTGGTTGAGACCTGAATGCTGATCGTCTGAAATCTGCGGTGTACCACGGATATGGTAACCAGTATCCAGGCCAGAACAGCCCTTAGCTGTGGTATATTGGCGGTACACCACACCTCCTCGGGCCTTATTGCTTAAATAAAACGCATTACTTTCCAGACAAAGTAATATTGTAAAGTAACATGTTACTTCTGTTAAATGTAACAGGTAATACATAATATTTTACTTTTTCAAGTAACTAATCCCAACATTGATCCCAAATGACTTGCATAATAATAAAGTCGCTGATCTTAATGCAATTGACAAAAATACCCCTTATTTTAGCATAGGTATAAGTACTGTAATTAGGTGCTTATATTTAAAAAATAACAATACGTGTGACTTATAAATAAAGGTCTTTAGGTAATTTTGGTATATTAGGACTTGGATATGTGGGGTTATAAGGTATTTCAGATGTATTTTTTTAATTGAATGGGATCCTATGGGAAAATGGCATAACATGATTTTCCTATAAAGTTTCTAAATATGTGGGATATGTCTTGGGATATCAAAAAACAGTGTAGGTAACTGCTAAAATAGTTACACGTCAAAATGGGGGATAGCCTCCTTTAAAGGAGAACTACACTTCCAGATTTGGCCCATGACTGGAGGCAAACGAGTTGTCTGGGGGTGTGGTTTGATGTGGGTGTTTCTTGGGTGTGTCTTTGCCATTCAATCACAACAAACAAGTGCAGTAGTGAGTATGGCGAGGCAAACTAAGTTATCTTTGCTATGGAGAGAACAAAGTTTTAAGTTGAGGACTTCTCCCTGACTGACTGACCATCTCAAGATGGTCAGCTAATTCAGTTCTTTGTGGAGGCTAAAGCGTGCGACCTTGTGTTTAGCCAAGCTGACGGCAGCTAGCTAGCAAAGCTTGGTGATAGCTGCAGCTGACTGTCCTATCTAACTGATATTTCTCCGTCAAATCAGTTATGGCAAGATAGCAAGAGCCAGTGTCTGGAATGTGTTTCAAATGAAACTTGTTCTACAACACCTTGCTACGAAAGTAGCTTGCAACTTAGTTTCAACGTTTCATCATGACATGTAAATACATGTTACTGTGGAAATGATATCAACTCCTGCAAGTTGAATGTCGTGGTATTCAGTCAGCTCAGCTGTCCTACAGCAAAATATTCTATAACTGGCTAGTTTTGTCTCATCTCTCCTTGTGTCCGCTGTTAGATCACCTTACAGGTGTAGTCTACATATGGACAATGCACAAACATCGCCTAGCTTGAGTATAGATACATCAACAACAACAAAAATGGATGGATGTGTTTGTGTTAAGTTTTCTGCTGTAAATGTCAGTATGCCTACATTGTACTTTACAAATCAAAATCAGAACAGCGCAAACGGGCTCTAACCAGAATAGAAAGAGGAGTTTGGAGGTCCCGCGGCACAACTGAGCAAGATTTTCTAATGATCAATTAACCTTTTAAAATTATAAACATTGATTAGCTAACACAACATGTCATTGGAACACAGGAGTGATGGTTTCTGATAATGGGCCTCTGTACACCTATAGATATTCCATAAAAAAATCTGCCATTTACAGCTACAATAGTCATTTACAACATTAACAATGTCTACACTGTATTTCTTATCAATTTGATGTTATTTTATTGGACATTTATTGGGCGAATAAAGGTGATTCTGATATTACTAAACACTTGTGATGTCCTGTCTTCTTAGTAATCACTTTCTGTCCCGTCTGAGGTGTTTTCCAGTGCCAGTAGATCAGCTCCAGGCCCCTCGTCACAGATACTGCTCATGAAAGATCCTGACTTACAGAGCCAATCCATCGAGAGAGAGAGAGAGAGAGAGAGAGAGAGAGAGAGAGAGACTCACCTTCAGTGTTGGGGAAGCTACTCCGAAAATATATTTTACCAGGCTACCAATTACTTCACAACGAAAGAAGTTAAGCTACAATAAACTACCCCAATGAAAAAGATAGATTAGTTAAAAGTTACTTCGAAAAAGTAGTTCACTACATCTAAACCATTTAGTGAAAAATATGTGACCAACCGGCTCGATTCAGTCTTATACATAAAATTGTGTTTTTTACATTGGATAAAAGTATAGACAGAGCTAGAAAATGGTATATCATGCACGACAGTTGAGGAACAAGGGGAAAGTAATTCTGCTTTGAAACTTGTAACCCCACTTTTGAGAAAATGAACCTTGTTTTTTTTGGTACACCTCCTGGGGAGCTCTTCTTCGTCTACACCCATTCAGCATCGTTCACACCATCTTAAGCCTTAGCCCCATCCATCTCCTTAAGGATTTACATGTGAGGCAATGTGCTATTCAGAGTGGGTATGGTAGTTTACTAAACAACCAAAGATTTCAAGACTAAAGACTGGTTTATACTACTGCTATCTATATGTCTATAGACACTTGTCGTGGTGACATCAGGAACATTCTATTGTCGCTCGACATCAAACTTTTTTATTTTATTTATTTTATTTCACCTTTATTTAACCAGGTAAGCAAGTTGAGAACAAGTTCTCATTTACAATTGCGACCTGGCCAAGATAAAGCAAAGCAGTTCGACACATACAACGACACAGAGTTACACATGGAGTAAAACAAACATACAGTCAATAATACAGTAAAAAAAAAACAAGTCTATATACAATGTGAGCAAATTAGGTGAGAAGGGAGGTAAAGGCAAAAAAGGCCATGGTGGCAAAGTAAATACAATATAGCAAGTAAAACACTGGAATGGTAGTTTTGCAATGGAAGAATGTGCAAAGTAGAAATAAAAATAATGGGGTGCAAAGGAGCAAAATAAATAAATAAATTAAATACAGTTGGGAAAGAGGTAGTTGTTTGGGCTAAATTATAGGTGGGCTATGTACAGGTGCAGTAATCTGTAAGATGCTCTGACAGTTGGTGCTTAAAGCTAGTGAGGGAGATAAGTGTTTCCAATTTAAGAGATTTTTGTAGTTCGTTCCAGTCATTGGCAGCAGAGAACTGGAAGGAGAGGCGGCCAAAGAAAGAATTGGTTTTGGGGGTGACTAGAGAGATATACCTGCTGGAGCGTGTGCTACAGGTGGGAGATGCTATGGTGACCAGCGAGCTGAGATAAGGGGGACTTTACCTAGCAGGGTCTTGTAGATGACATGGAGCCAGTGGGTTTGGCGACGAGTATGAAGCGAGGGCCAGCCAACGAGAGCGTACAGGTCGCAATGGTGGGTAGTATATGGGGCTTTGGTGACAAAACGGATTGCACTGTGATAGACTGCATCCAATTTGTTGAGTAGGGTATTGGAGGCTATTTTGTAAATGACATCGCCAAAGTCGAGGATTGGTAGGATGGTCAATTTTACAAGGGTATGTTTGGCAGCATGAGTGAAGGATGCTTTGTTGCGAAATAGGAAGCCAATTCTAGATTTAACTTTGGATTGGAGATGTTTGATATGGGTCTGGAAGGAGAGTTTACAGTCTAACCAGACACCTAAGTATTTGTAGTTGTCCACGTATTCTAAGTCAGAGCCGTCCAGAGTAGTGATGTTGGACAGGCGGGTAGGTGCAGGTAGCGATCGGTTGAAGAGCATGCATTTAGTTTTACTTGTATTTAAGAGCAATTGGAGGCCACGGAAGGAGAGTTGTATGGCATTGAAGCTTGCCTGGAGGGTTGTTAACACAGTGTCCAAAGAAGGGCCGGAAGTATACAGAATGGTGTCGTCTGCGTAGAGGTGGATCAGAGACTCACCAGCAGCAAGAGCGACCTCATTGATGTATACAGAGAAGAGAGTCGGTCCAAGAATTGAACCCTGTGGCACCCCCATAGAGACTGCCAGAGGTCCGGACAGCAGACCCTCCGATTTGACACACTGAACTCTATCAGAGAAGTAGTTGGTGAACCAGGCGAGGCAATCATTTGAGAAACCAATGCTGTCGAGTCTGCCGATGAGGATGCGGTGGTTGACAGAGTCGAAAGCCTTGGCCAGATCAATGAATACGGCTGCACAGTAATGTTTCTTATCGATGGCGGTTAAGATATCGTTTAGGACCTTGAGCGTGGCTGAGGTGCAAACTTGCCGTTGATGTTATGAAAAAGTATAAACACAAAATGACAGGATGCATGACATCAGCAGCCTGGTTGTCCAAAATAGCATAACTGGTGTATTTTAACACCAATAAACCGAACCGGTTAAAAATGAATTTAGTATATGTCAATCTAGCAAACCAGGCAACTAAAAGCAACTTTCTAACCAATGTTTTGATTAGTTTCTAGCTTGTTTGCTAGCTAGCGAACGTTAAGTTAGCTGGCTAGCCAGTTCAAATAATGACCATACCATACAGCTGACAATGTCTTAACTTTAGCTAATTTGTATTCATTATTACAGGAAAATAAACTCACAACAAGATCATTTTTTACAAGTTAAGGGTGAGCTAACTACAGAAAATAGCTTATGGTCGTAAGTGTGATTAAATAAAAGCAGGGCTTTCTACCTGAGAATTTTAGAACTTGGACACTGTCTCGTTGGCCTAACGTTATATCCTAATTTGACTTTGGTGCAGGTCATGTTGTTCTTCACATTACCGTCTCTGGTACACACACTATATCGAATAAAAGTTATGTTTATTTGTCACATGCACAGGATACAGAAGGTGTAAACGGTACAGTGAAATGGTTACTTGCATAGTGGAGTCTTTTGTTTAGACATGAAGCTAGCTAGCTAAACAATGAACCATAATCCCAACTCATAATGTTAGTAGCCTGCATGAACCTGCTGGTAGCTAAGGCTAACCAACTAGCTGGGTTCAATGTTAGCTAGCTAACATTAGGCTATAACTAGCAATGCAAATGGTTCTGAGATACAAATAATATTACTACACAGATCATACACGTAACATTAGCTAGAGAGCCAGCCAGCAAATGTTAGCTAACTAGCTAACTGTACACGTTAACTTGCAATGAAAAGGACTTCTGACAAAATTTGAAATGTATAATATCTGAAAAGGTAGCTAGCCAGACTCTTTTACCCATATACATGGATGAACGCTCCTCTCTCTCTCTGTCATGGATGCCATGTGGTTGCCCTTAGTTTGAAGATGTAATCCGTAGACAGGTGTTTTATACAACAGGCTTGTTCGGTTTGTTCTCTTTTCGACTCCCTCTACATTATTTGCAATCAAGCGCCCAAAACACTACCTAGATTTGAATTTAGTTGAATTACTACCAAGCTACTGCAAAATGTAGTTAAATTACTAGTTGAACTACATGTAGTTCACTACCTCCCCAACACTTGTCACCATACAGTCATGGAAGCCAACAGTAAATACACGGTTGAACATAGCCAATCCGAGATTATGATTCACAGCCAATGTGTCAGCATTGCCAGAAAATTTTGACCCTACCGTTATGCTTGTTTACACTGAGCTGCATTGGGGTTGGAAAGCAATCATGGCATAGGGGAGGTAGGGTGCTGCAGCACCTCTGATAAATAAATGTAAACATTTAAATACATTCACAAAATGATATTACTCCTGTGTGAACGTTCCATTAGCAGGAAAACACCATTCTCAAAAGTGACCACAAATGCAATTATGCATGTAATGCTTTTATTATAAAGGTGCATTTTGTGGGTGAAAATTATCTGCCCGAAACATAAAACATGCTGTGTATGTATGCAAATTAGGCTCTACACCCGTGTAAAGCAGATTAATGTGGTTCACTTTCAGAAGTTATTTGGCCACTTTAGTTGTGTTTCAAACCTTATCATAACATATAGGCCTATGGGTGCACATGAGGTGTGCAACTATGATTTGAAAACGTTTTTAAAAATGCATGCGTGTTTCTTGCCATTGAGCATCATTCACAAGTGAAAATATATCATTCACCAGTGATAGGCTAATAATGTCACCCATCACACACACTTCTTGATTTAATCTTGTCTTTACATATACTAAATAATATACGCGTGAAAATTGTTTTTATTTCGAAGGGAACATTATCACGCACCGTCTCGAACTGGGCAGTTAAAAAAAATACGGAATCTATGTAATTAAATAGCGAACGGAGGACACTTTTCCCATGGTTCATTTTCATGCCAGCCAGGTAGGTTATACTCCTGTTGTAAAGAGAAGCAATGTGGTTAATATTAGGAAAATTGATAAATAAATATAGGAGGTCTAGCCTATAGAAAGCTGATGGGATCCTCCTCTTTTTAATAAGCATCCGCCCCTTTTTTTCAATTTTCGCCTAAAATGACATTCTCAAGTCTAACTGCCTGTAGCTTAGGCCCAGAATCAAGGATATGCATATTCTTGGTACCATTTGAAAAGGAAACACTTTAAAGTTTGTGAATATGTGAAAGGAATGTAGGAGAATATAACACAATAGATCTGGTTAAAGATAATACAAAGAGAAAAACAACCGTTCTTTTGTATTTTTTTTGTATCATAATCTTTGGAATGTAAAAGAAAGGCCAAATGTGCCTAATTTGTTTATTCATAACTTTTCATGTTCAAAATTGTGCACTCTCTTCAAGCAATAGCATGGTATTATTTCACTGTAATAGCTACTGTAAATTAGACAGTGCAGTTAGATTAACAAGAATTTAACCTTTCTGACAATATCAGATATGTCTATGTCCTGGGAAATTGTCTTGTTACTTATAACGTCATGCTATTCGCATTAGCCTAGCTCAATCGTCCCGTGGACAGTACACCAATCCAGAAGAAGTTCATAGAGTCCATCACTCTGTTTTCTCACACAATTGCATAGCCTATAGAAATGTTGAGCAATATGAGCTCATGGGCTCTCATGAAGTGTTTGATTGCATTGATGTCAGAGTGATTAGAGGGACAATAGTGCTGAGTACCAGGCAGTTGGCAAGGTTGGTAGGCTAATAATGACCATCAGCAGTATCAGAGCTTACAGAAGCCTAATTACAGTGACTAAACGGTCACATGGAATTTGACTGCCGTCATGACTCGTGACCTGCAGTTTAGCGGTAATATGGTCACCGTAACAGCCCCAATTACAACCTATGTGTTGTGATTATTGCATTGTTTGCTCTATAACCTGTTAGTTCATATCCCTTGACACTGTGATATATACAGTGCTTTCAGAAAGTATTCAGGCCCGTTGACTCTTTCCTCATCACGTTACAGCCTTATTCTAAAATTGTTTAAATACATAAAATCCCTCAGCAATCTACACACAACACCCCATAATGACAAAGCTAAAACAGGTTTTTTCGAAATGTTTGCAGGAATACCTCATTTACATAAGTATTCAGACCCTTTGCTATGAGACTCGAAATTGTGCTCAGTGCATCCTGTTTCCATGGATCATTCTTGAGATGTTTCTACAACTTGATTGGAGTCCACCTGTGGTAAATTCGATTGATTGGACATTATTTGGAAAGGCACACACCTGTCCAAATAACATCCCACAGTTGACAGTGCATGTCAGAGCAAAAATAAAGCCACGAGGTCGAAGGAATTGTCTGTAGAGCTCCGCGACAGGATTTTATCGAGGCACAGATCTGGGGAAGGGTACCAACACATTTCTGCAGCATTGAAGGTTCCCAAGAACAAAGTGGCCTCCATCATTCTTAAATTGAAGAAGTTTGGACCCACCAAACTTGCAAGTAGAAAAATATGTTGACTTGCCCTTCTTGTAGAGAAATGCCATTGCCTTCCTCCTGTTTAATTTTGTCTAAACGGTCTATGATAAAGTACAATGCCAGGCCAGATCGTTAACATATGTTGAACTTCCACTCAGGCCAGGGGTACAATGTATGAATTCATGGTTGGATCAGAATCGCCGTTATAATCATTGGCCAGTACGGAGAATTAAGTAAAAACACAAGTCCAAATCCTTATCTCCATCCATGGCTAATGTAGACAACTTTAGCTAGCTAGCTAGCCATCGGGAAGACAACACATGCAGCAATTCATGTTTTTGTAAATTACGTTTGGCTAGTGATTGGGGTCAAATCCAAACTGGCTTCCATTGACACTTCTATTTGGTGTGCCAGAACCATTCACAATTGAGCTCACTCAGATTAGCTAAAAGCTGATTGGTGATTTTTTTCATTTTATTTTTTATCAAGGGAGGCCAAATGCTTGCTGGCTTCCCTTGTATTCAATGCTACGGGCAGCAACAATATAATCAAAGTTTTAACCAGACAGCATCAGATAGATGTGCTTCACATACAGAAACCGAGGGGCGCTGTTTCGCTCGCTAAAATGCTTTCTCCGGTGAGATACATTCAGCCTTTTGCAAATTGAAGGAAAATTATGAATTTGGGGGGAAGCCATCCATCAATACACGCCACTGTCAGTCAGGTGGTTAACTGCCGGGAAGAGACTTCTATTGCAGTAACGTTGAAGGGCTCTGGTTAGTATAGTCTACTTAGACAGCTTGAAGGATGAAGTATGAATCTAACGTTAAACGAAGCCTAACTCAGCAGGCGCAAAATAGTAACCAAAATGTTTTTTTTGTATTGTTTTTTTAACATCTAATTGACCGGACATCCGTTATTTTAAAAATGATTTAAATTCCATTAAAAAAATTGTTTTGAATTGTGAGCTCGATGCGCAGTTTCTGCATAGATAAATCAGATCAAGCCTGAACTGTGCAATGTAGTAGGGAGTTGTAGTTTCCAATGAATTACCATAATCGTTTGCGCGCCTGGTTAATATTGTTCGGTCTTTGAGTAGCAGACAGGGCAAACGACATACTCACTCCGATCTCCTCATTGGTTTTTAGGAGCATATACCCATGTGGGTGATTGAAAGACGATCGAGGTCCCACATTCCAGTCCAGTTGGCTGCAGTAATGCACCTTAAAGTTGGTTGCAAATGCCATATAAAATCCACAGAAGAAGAGACTGAACTAGGAGATATTACTAGAAACTAACTAGGTTTCCCCTTTTATCTGTGGATTAATTGTCAGAGTGGAGAACACACAATTTTGTCTGACAAAAAATTTGTCAATATTCTACAAAGATCCAGCAAAAAAAAAATTGTACATTTCAAGTAAAATAACAACTCAATGGTTATATTACGACAAATTAGCTAGCAACAGCAAGCTAGCTAGCTAAATGTCCATGAATGTTTCATATGTGTTCTTTATTTGTACTATTTTCTACATTGTAGAATAATAGCGAAGACATCAAGACTATGAAAAAACACATATGGAATCATGTAGCAACCAAAAAAGTGTTAAACAAATCCAAATACATTTTAGATTTGAGATTTTTCAAAGTAGCCACCCGTTGCCACAGCTTTGCACACTCTTGGCATTCTCTCAACCAGCTTCTCCTGGAATGCTTTTCCAACAGTGTTGAAGGAGTTCCCACATATGCTGAGCACTTGTTGGCTGCTTTTCGTTCACCTCTGCAGTCCAAATCATCCCAACCCATCTCAATTGGGTTGAGCTCAGGGGATTGTAAAGGCCAGGTCATCTGATGCAGTACTGCATCACTCTCTTTCTTGGTCAAATAGCCCTTACACAGCAAAATATATTAGTATTTTTTATTTGTTTAACACTTTTTTGGTTACTACATGATTCCATGTGTTATTTCATAGTTTTGATGTCTTCACTATTATTCTACAATGTAGAAAATAGTACTAATAAAGAAAAACCCTTCAATAAATAGGTGTTTCCAAACGTTTCACTGGTACTGTATATACTGTTGAAGTCGAAGTTTACATATACTGGAGTCATTAAAACTAGTTTTTCAACCACTCCACAAAGTTCTTGTTAACAAACTATAGTTTGACAAGTCGGTTAGGATATGTACTTTGTGCATGACACAAGTAATTTTTCTAACAATTATTTACAGACAGATTATTTCACTTATAATTCACTGTATCACAATTCCAGTGGGTCAAAAGTTTACATACACTAAGTTGATTGTGCCTTTAAACAGTTTGGAAAATCAGTGTACCTGTGGATGTATTAGTGTACCTGTGGATATATTTCAAAGCCTAATTTTAAATACAGTGACTCTTTGCTCGACATCATGTGAAAATCAAAAGAAATCAGCCAAGACCTCAGAAAAAAAAATGGAACTCCACAAGTCTGTCTGGTTCATCCTTGGGAGCAATTTCCAAACGCCTGAAGGTACCGCGTTCATCTGTACAAACAATAGTACACAAGTATGGGACCACTCAGCCGTCATACCACTCAGGAAGGAGATGTGTTCTGTCTCCTAGAGATGAAAGTACTTTGGTCCGAAAAGTGCAAATCAATCCCAGAACAACAGCAAAGGACCTTGTGAAGATGCCGGAGGAAACAGGTACAAAAGTATCTACATCCACAGTAAAACGAGACCTACTGTATATCGACATAATCTGAAAGGCCATTCAGCAAGGAAGAAGCCACTGCTCCAAAGCCGCCATAAAAAAGCCAGACTACGTTTTGCAACTGCACATGGGAACAAGGATCGTACTTTTTGGAGAAATGTCCTCTGGTCTGATGAAACAAAAATATAACTGTTTGGCCATAATGACCATCGTTATGTTTGGAGGAAAAAGGGAGAGGCTTGCAAGCCGAAGATCATCATCCCAACCGTGAAGAACGGGGGTAGCAGCATCATGTTGTGGGGGTGCTTTGCTGCAGGAGGGACTGGTACATTTCCCAAAATTGATGGCATCATGAGGAAGAAAAATGATGGCGATATATTGAAGCAACATCTCAAGACATCAGTCAGGAAGTTAAAGCTTGGTCGCAAATGAGTCTTCCAAATGGACAAAGACCCCAAGCATGCTTCTAAAGTTCTGGCAAAATGGCTTAAGGATTGCAAAGTCAAGGTTTTGGAGTGGCCATCACAAAGCCCTGACCTCAATCCTATGGAAAATGTGTGGGCAGAATGGAAAAAGCGTGTGCGAGCAAGGAGGCCTACAAACCTGACTTGGATACACCAACTCTGTCAGGAGGAATGGGCCAAAATTCACCCAACATATTGACCCAAGTTAAACAATTTAAATGCAATGCTACCAAATAATAATTGAGTTTATGTAAACGTCTGACCCACTGGGAATGTGATGAAAGAAGTAAAAGCTGAAATAAATAATTTTCTCTGCTATTATGCTGACATTTCACATTCTTAAAATAAAGTGGTGATCCTAACTGACCTAAGACAGGGAATTTTTATAAGGAATAAATGTCAGGAATTGTAAAAACGGAGTATAAATGTATTTGGTTAAGGTGAATGTAAACGTCCGACTTCAACTGTATATTATTATTTGTTTACCTTTTTTTGCTCAGAAAATTTGGGGGGCCAATTAAAACCACCCGTGGGCCGCCAATTTTGGAACACTGGCCCAGACTCTAGCTAAACCATCCACACAAGTAACTAACCAGCCAGCCAGCCATACTGTATATCATGAGTTAGAATATTATGAATTTTAAGCTGTATTATGAATTTATTATTTGAGCAGCTGCCCCCTGAAAGGTCTGTGCACTGTCCTGTATGGTAGCCTAACACCATGACTATCACAATAACACCTACCTCAAACATGCCCTGTTAAGGAGTGTAGGCGAGCCTACCGTTGCTCCTTAACGTCCATTGACCTTATATGTTATGTTTAGAGGGAGACTCAATTGCGATACGATTCTAGAAATATAAAGCCCTTTAATTTCATATCACATCAGAATAATTTCACAAATGCTATATACACACTTACTGTGCACTGTTGTAACCATGATTAACACAGTTGCAGCCAACGGTTATTTCAGTTACAACAGTTTTCTTGCGTCTTTCCGTCCGTTACACACAGCTAGCTAGACCATGACAAAACTACTGTTGGCTATGGCACAGTGACCGGTTAACCTTCGAAAAGGCAGAAGTTTCCATACGTTTTTGTAAAATGGACCCACACATTCCAAGTCAATGTATGATTGGTTGATTCCATTGTCACTCCAAAATTCTGCCCTAATTCCTTCTATCTAGCTTTTGAGGGCCTAGCCAATGGCGGATTTAGGTAGCTAGATTAACCCAGAGACCACCAAAGAAAAATCCTGATTGGATCTTTTTTTCTTTTCAGTGTTACCCCTTTCCATACTGAAGATATTAAATCAAAATATAATTGAAAATAATTATAGAATTAGAATACCATTGAAATTTTAGTGAAGAGATTAAATAGACCACTACCACTATTATAGTAGGCTTTCTCTGATGGCGTTGAAGGCCCTCACAGTTCCCCACTGCTGGGTTGGGCTCCTCTATGACTGTATCTGCTCTGTGATGTAGAAATTGAAATGGAAACCATGCTTCTGGGATGCCTATGTAGCTATGTGTTTTGCTTTCATTTACAGAATAAAACACACTTTGTTTACATAAATGGCACTGCTAATTACGGACTGTTTGATTGTGTGTGTGTGTGTGTGTGTGTGTGTGTGTGTGTGTGTGTGTGTGTGTGTGTGTGTGTGTGTGTGTGTGTGTGTGTGTGTGTGTGTGTGTGTGTGTGTGTGTGTGTGTGTGTGTGTGTGTGTGTGTGTGTGTGTGTGAGAGAGAGAGAGAGTGAGAGAGTGATCCAGTTGAACAAGCTGTGTATTTTGTTGAAGGTCTTCAGTTAGATCTTTGCCGGAACACACCCGCTGCTGAAAGACTCCTTAGTCTAGAGTCTAACTTCTCCTGATTTGGTATTTGGAAAATTACATTTCAAAGCTGGACTTGGACATCTTATTTCAGTGTTCCTGATAATCAATTTACATGTAAACTCATTTAGCATTAACATGATGTGTTATAGCTTTCCACTGAGAACTAAAATGCTCTGTTTGAAATAGAGAAGCATGTTTCATGTTTCCCCCTCCACAGAATATCTTAAAAGTCTCAATTTGGTTTCAATTCATTGGTTGCCTTATAGCATTAAGGTCATTATGTGGTTTAATAAGGTATGCCAAAACCATTTGCATAAACGATAAGTGGGAAATGAAGCGACCAGTGGCTAGAGACACTGTGCACTGCTAATGAACACTGACTGACTCGAAATAGTGTTTAGATTCCCATAGAGCATTAATGTACATCCATCAGAGTGTAACGCTATCATCACTTACGAATTGCATATGCTGTGAAGTCTTCACTTAAAATTGCATGACATAACACCGTTATAATGTCTGACATATGTCATGGCATTTTATAACAAACCTCTGACAACAAACGGACAACCCTGTCATGGTACATATAAGAAGGTACATTTATAAATCAAATCAAATGTTATTTGTCACATGTACCGATAACAACAGGTGTAGACCTTACCGTGAAATGCTTACTTACAAGCCCTCAACCAACAATGCAGATCAAGAAATTGAGTTAAGAAACTAAAAAAATGTAATAAAAAGTAACACAATAAAATAACAATAGCGAGGCTATATACAGGGGGTACCGGTACTGAGTCAATGTGCGGGGGTACAGGTTACTCGAGGTAATTTAGATCATAAAGATAATAAACAGCGAGTAGTAGCAGTGTAAACAGTCCGGGTGGCAATTTGTTTTATTGTTCAGGAGTCTTATGGCTTGGGGGTAGAAGCTGTTAAGAAGCCTTTTGGACCTAGACTTGGAGCTCCGGTAACGCTTGCCGTGCAGTAGCAGAGAGAACAGTCTATGACTTGGGTGACTGGAGTCTTTAACTATTTTTGGGCCTTCCTCTGACACCGCCTGAAATATAGGTCCTGGATGGCAGGAAGCTTGGCCACAGTGAGGTACTGGACTGTATGCACTACCTTCTGTAGTGCCATACGGTAGGATGCATAACTGTTGCTATACCAGGCGGTGATCCAACCAGTCAGAATACTCTCGATGGTGCAGCTATAAAACTCTTTGAGGGTCTTTGTACGCATGCCAAATCTTTTCAGTCTCCTGAGGGGGAAAAGGTGTTGTCGAGCCCAAGACTGTCTTGATGTGTTTGGACCATGATAGGTTGTTGGTGATGAGGACAACAAGGAACTCGTGGACTACAGCCCTGACGATGTGAATGGGGAATGTGTTCAGCCCTCCTTTTCCTGTAGTCCACGATCAGCTCCTTTGTCTTGTTCACCTTGAGAGGAGAGGTTGTTGTCCTGGCACCATACTGCCAGGTCTCCCTATAGGCTGTCTCATCATTGCCGGTGATCAGGCCTACCACTGTTGTGTCATCAGCAAACGTAATGATGGTGTTGGAGTCATGCTTGGCCAGACAGTCGTGGGTGAACAGGGAGTACAGGAGGGGACTAAGTACGCACCCCTGAGGGGCCCCCGTGTTGAGGATCAGATTGGCAAGTGTGTTGTTGCCCGTCAGGAAGTCCAGGATCCAGTTGCAGAGGGAGGTGTTTAGCACTATGGTGTTGAACACTGAGCTGTAGTCAATGAACAACATTCTCACATAGGTGTTTGTTTTGTCCAGGTGGGAAAGGGCAGTGTGGAATGCGATTGAGATTGCGTCATCTCTGGATTTGTTGGGGCGGTATGCGAATTGGGGTGGGTCTAGGGTTTCTGGGATGATGAGATGATGGTGTTCATGTGAGCCATGACCAGCCTTTCAAAGCACTCCATGGCTACCGACATAAGTACTACGGGGCGGTAGTAATTTAGGCAGGTTACCTTCGCTTTCTTTTGCACAGAGACTATGGTGGTCTGCCTGAAACATGTAGGTATTACAGAATGTGAATGTTGACCTGTTTAAAGGTCTTGCTGACATCGGCTATGGAGAGCGTGATCACACAGTCGTCTGGAACAGCTGGTGCTCTCATGCATGCTTCAGTGTTGCTTGCCTCAAAGCGAGCATAAAGGGCATTTCGCTCGTCTGGTAGGCTCGTGTCACTGGTAGCTCACGGCTGGGTTTCCCTTTATAGTCCCTAATAGTTTGCAAGCCCTGACACATCCGACGAGTGTCATAGCCGGTGTGAGGGATTCAATCTTAGTCCTGTATTGACGCTTTGCCTGTTTGATGGTTCGTCTGAGGGCATAGCGGGATTTCTTAGAAGTGTCTGGATTAGTGTCCCGCTCCTTGAAAGGGGCAGCTCTATCCTTTAGCTCGGTGCGGATGTTGCCTGTAATCCATGGCTTCTGGTTGGGATATGTACATTTACATTACATTTAAGTCATTTAGCAGACGCTCTTATCCAGAGCGACTTACAAATTGGTGCGTTCACCTTAAGACATCCAGTGGAACAGCCACTTTACAATAGTGCATCTAAATCTTTTAAGGGGGGGGGGGGGGGTGAGAAGGATTACTTTAGGCCAGAGGTGGATGAACGCAGTGCCCTTGTTTGGGTGTAGGGCCTGATCAGAGCCTGGAGGTACTGAGGTGCCGTTCCCCTCACAGCTCCGTAGGCAAGCACCATGGTCTTGTAGCGGATGCGAGCTTCAACTGGAAGCCAGTGGAGAGAGCGGAGGAGCGGGGTGACGTGAGAGAACTTGGGAAGGTTGAACACCAGACGGGCTGCGGCGTTCTGGATGAGTTGTAGGGGTTTAATGGCACAGGCAGGGAGCCCAGCCAACAGCGAGTTGCAGTAATCCAGACGGGAGATGACAAGTGCCTGGATTAGGACCTGCGCTGCTTCCTGTGTGAGGCAGGGTCGTACTCTGCGGATGTTGTAGAGCATGAACCTACAAGAACGGGCCACCGCCTTGATGTTAGTTGAGAACGACAGGGTGTTGTCCAGGATCACGCCAAGGTTCTTAGCGCTCTGGGAGGAGGACACAATGGAGTTGTCAACCGTGATGGCGAGATCATGGAACGGGCAGTCCTTCCCGGGAGGAAGAGCAGCTCCGTCTTGCCGAGGTTCAGCTTGAGGTGGTGATCCGTCATCCACACTGATATGTCTGCCAGACATGCAGAGATGCGATTCGCCACCTGGTCATCAGAAGGGGGAAAGGAGAAGATTAATTGTGTGTCGTCTGCATAGCAATGATAGGAGAGACCATGTGAGGTTATGACAGAGCCAAGTGACTTGGTGTATAGCGAGAATAGGAGAGGGCCTAGAACAGAGCCCTGGGGGACTCCAGTGGTGAGAGCGCGTGGTGAGGAGACAGATTCTCGCCACGCCACCTGGTAGGAGCGACCTGTCAGGTAGGACGCAATCCAAGCGTGGGCCGCGCCGGAGATGCCCAACTCGGAGAGGGTGGAGAGGAGGATCTGATGGTTCACAGTATCGAAGGCAGCCGATAGGTCTAGAAGGATGAGAGCAGAGGAGAGAAAGTTAGCTTTAGCAGTGCGGAGGGCCTCCGTGATACAGAGAAGAGCAGTCTCAGTTGAATGACTAGTCTTCAAACCTGACTGATTTGGATCAAGAAGGTCATTCTGAGAGCGATAGCGGGAGAGCTGGCCAAGGACGGCACGTTCAAGAGTTTTGGAGAGAAAAGAAAGAAGGGATACTGGTCTGTAGTTGTTGACATCAGAGGGATCGAGTATAGGTTTTTTCAGAAGGGGTGCAACTCTCACTCTCTTGAAGACAGAAGGGACGTAGCCAGCGGTCAGGGATGAGTTGATGAGCGAGGTGAGGTAAGGGAGAAGGTCTCCGGAAATGGTCTGGAGAAGAGAGGAGGGAATAGGGTCAAGCGGGCAGGTTGTTGGGCGGCCGGCCGTCACAAGACGCGAGATTTCATCTGGAGAGAGAGGGGAGAAAGAAGTCAGAGCACAGGGTAGGGCAGTGTGAGCAGAACCAGCGGTGTCGTTTGACTTAGCAAACGAGGATCGGATGTCGTCGACCTTCTTTTCAAAATGGTTGACGAAGTCATCTGCAGAGAGGGAGGAGGGGGGGAGGAGGATTCAGGAGGGAGGAGAAGGTGGCAAAGAGCTTCCTAGGGTTAGAGGCAGATGCTTGGACTTTAGAGTGGTAGAAAGTGGCTTTAGCAGCAGAGACAGAAGAGGAAAATGTAGAGAGGAGGGAGTGAAAGGATGCCAGGTCCGCAGGGAGGCGAGTTTTCCTCCATTTCCGCTCGGCTGCCCGGAGCCCTGTTCTGTGAGCTCGCAATGAGTCGTCGAGCCACGGAGCAGGAGGGGAGGACCGAGCCGGCCTGGAGGATAGGGGACATAGAGAATCAAGGGATGCAGAAAGGGAGGAGAGGAGGGTTGAGGAGGCAGAATCAGGAGATAGGTTGGAGAAGGTTTGAGCAGAGGGAAGAGATGATAGGATGGAAGAGGAGAGAGTAGCGGGGGAGAGAGCGAAGATTGGGACGGCGCGATACCATCCGAGTAGGGGCAGTGTGGGAAGTGTTGGATGAGAGCAAGAGGGAAAAGGATACAAGGTAGTGGTCGGAGACTTGGAGGGGAGTTGCAGTGAGGTTAGTGGAAGAACAGCATCTAGTAAAGATGAGGTCAAGCGTATTGCCTGCCTTGTGAGTAGAGGGGGAAGGTGAGAGGGTGAGGTCAAAAGAGGAGAGGAGTGGAAAGAAGGAGGCAGAGAGGAATGAGTCAAAGGTAGACGTGGGGAGGTTAAAGTCGCCCAGAACTGTGAGAGGTGAGCCGTCCTCAGGAAAGGAGCTTATCAAGGCATCAAGCTCATTGATGAACTCTCCGAGGGAACCTGGAGGGCGATAAATGATAAGGATGTTAAGCTTGAAAGGGCTGGTAACTGTGACAGCATGGAATTCAAAGGAGGCGATAGACAGATGGGTAAGGGAGAAAGAGAGAATGACCACTTGGGAGAGATGAGGATCCCGGTGCCACCACCCCGCTGACCAGAAGCTCTCGGGGTGTGCGAGAACACGTGGGCGGACGAAGAGAGAGCAGTAGGAGTAGCAGTGTTATCTGTGGTGATCCATGTTTCCGTCAGTGCCAAGTTGTCGAGGGACTGGAGGGAGGCATAGGCTGAGATGAAC
Organism: Oncorhynchus nerka; assembly: GCF_034236695.1. NCBI lineage: Eukaryota > Metazoa > Chordata > Actinopteri > Salmoniformes > Salmonidae > Oncorhynchus > Oncorhynchus nerka. The sequence goes on from NC_088420.1 coordinate 50,951,272, forward strand.
TCTGCCTTGTTGGCCGCAGATCGGCAGTTCCAGAGGCTACCGGAGACCTGGAACTCCACGTGGGTCGTGCGCGCTGGGACCACCAGATTAGAGTGGCCGCGGCCACGCGGTGTGGAGCGTTTGTATGGTCTGTGCAGAGAGGAGAGAACAGGGATAGACAGACACATAGTTGACATGCTACAGAAGAGGCTACGCTAATGCAAAGGAGATTGGAATGACAAGTGGACTACACGTCTCGAATGTTCAGAAAGTTAAGCTTACGTAGCAGGAATCTTATTGACTAAAATAATTCAAATGATACAGTACTGCTGAAGTAGGCTAGCTGGCAGTGGCTGCGTTGTTGTTGTTCTATCTCTCTATAGTGCTGTTTCTTGTATTATGGTCTCTTGTTTCTTTAGAGGTTTCACTTTGTTGTCCTTTTCTTTTCCTTTTTCTTCTGTCCTTATTTTGTCTTCCTTTCTTCTGTTAACTAGATATTTTTTGTTGTTATTCTTTGTAAGCTAGCTAGCTTCTTCCAGGAGAGTCCCTAGCAACTGCTTAGCAACAAGTAAACAATTCAGCTAGCAATTCAGCTAGCTAAGATAACTGTACAATTTTATGAAAAATAGTTACTTCTTCAAAAGCCTGTCTTTTTGGTTTGTTCCTTGTTTTGTCTTCTATTGAGTCTTGCAGTTTTCTCTTGATTTTTTCGATGTACTTCACTCTAAAAAAACATTTAAATCTCAATATATACAGGAGCTCATTTTTCAGCAGCTGCTCAATTTGGAACTCCAGAACACAGTTGATGTACGTACGGTTACTGTGGCGACGACATCTTCGATGCACTTATTGATGAAGCTGGTGACTGAGGTGGTATACTCCTGAATGCCATTGGATGAATCCTGGAACATATTCCAGTCTGTGCTAGCAAAACATTCCTGTAGGGTAGCATCCACGTCATCAGACCACTTCCGAGTCACTAGTACTTCCTGCTTTAGTTTTTGTTTGTAAGCAGGAATCAGGAGGTTAGAACTATGGTTAGATTTGCCAAATGGAGGGTGAGGGAGAGCTTTGTATGTGTCTGTGTGTGTGGAGTAAAGGTGGTCTAGAATTTTTTTTCCCTTTAGTTGCACATTTGACATGCTGGTAGAAATAAGGTCAAACGGATTCAAGTTTGCTTGCATTAAAGTCCCCGGCCACTAGGAACACCACTTCTAGATTAGTATTTTTTTGTTTGCTTATGGCCTTATACAGCCCGTTGAGTACGGTCTTAGATTAAAACTTTCTTGGTAGATAATGTGGTCTACAGTTTATCATGAGGCACTCTACCTCATGCGAGCAATACCTTGAGACTTCCTTAATATTAGACATCACGCACCAGCTGTTATTGACAAATAGACACACACCCCCACCCCTCGTCTTACCAGACGTTCTGTCCTGCTGATGCACGGAAAACCCAGCCAAATGTATATTATCCGTGTTGTCTTTCAGCCACAACTCGGTGAAACATGAGATATTACAGTTTTAAATGTCCCGTTGGTAGGATTGTCTCGAACGGAGATCAACCAGTTTATTTTCTAGTGATTGTACGTTGGCCAATAGAACGGATGGTAGAGGCGGGTTACCCACTTGCCAACGATTTCTAACAAGGCACCCTGATCTCCGCTCCCTGTATTTCCATATTTTCTTCACGCGAATGACAGGGATTTGGGCCTGGTCTCCCATCGGACTCATTAATGAAAAAAATCTTTGTCCAGTTCGAGGTGAGAAATCACTGTTCTGATATCCAGAAGCTCTTTTCGGTCATTAGAGACGGTAGCAGCAACATTATGTAAAACATTTGTTACAAACAATGCGAAAAAACCACACAAAATAGCAGTTAGTTAGGAGCCTGTAAAACGGCAGCCATTCCCTCCAGCGCCATTGATCACAGTTCTATAGTGGAATGTCACTGGGGGTGGAACAGAAGCCAGGTCATACCGCCTGGTAAGAAGATGGATTTAGACTAATATGACAATCAAGGTTCAGAGACAACCAAGGTCCTTCTTAACATATCCCTACGCAGGCTAAATGTACAATCTTGATGGACAATAAGAAAATCATCCAACACATTAAATATGTACTTCATCTGCTATTCAGGTGAATAAAAACATAGGCCTATAGCATAATGTCTATTTCCACTGCATTCTATTATCTGACAGGGCAGAGTTTTATCAGTGGAATAGATCAGATCCCCATTCAGGTACACACAGCTGATAAGAAAGCCCAAGATTAATGATGAGCAGATATCTATGGCCTGATTGATTAGATGCTAGACAACTAGACCGAAACCATCAGCCAGTTCATGCAAAACATCTTCTTGCAGTTATTGATTAATTGTAACTAAATGGCTTAGGGTCACATCCTGACCCTGGTTCATAATCACATTCATGCGATAGACTACAACTAGTATGGACCCTACAGGATTTTTGACATGATTCTGTAAGTTCAATAAGTGTTTCATCTTATTAGGAATTTGTTTCATGAATTCAAGACACAATAAGGAAATCGGTTATGTTAAGTGAGAGTCCTCGATAACTCTGCCGGGGCCTTAAAATCTTGTATGACCGAGTAAATTCTGATTGACCCTTGACAACATGAGACACCGTATATACAGGAGATCCAATTGGCCCTCCCACAGCCAACAAGCAATTAAATCGGTCCTCCACAGCCTCTAAATCCTATTGGCACAACATAATGCTCCAGTGCATATATAGGAGATCTGAGTGGTCTTCCACGTTCTCTGCTATCTGATTGTCACTGTGATGTTATCTGTGACAGACAGTGAATAACGAGGGAATCTGTGGGTGGGAGACAGCAGACAGGTGAATGGAGGCGTGAAGACGGTTTCTCTCATTTTCTCTCTCTACCTAGACTGGGCCTCCTAGATTAAGGCCATCTCTCAGTGTCAAGTCTTCTATCAGACTGATTCAATTAAGATTGAAGAGAGGAGAGAGTGCCACAGAGGAGAGGGCCATAGGTCCACTAGATCACGGGGAGTGATTAGTGGCTGTCTTTGAGTTTTGTCAGAACTTTGTCAACCCTACCCATGTCAGTTGTTGCTATTTGGTCAAAACTTCGGCAGACTTATCTCAATTGTTGCCCTTCTCTTATGGTCAGAACTTTATCAGACCTGGTTGCTCTCGGGTTATACAGTTGAAGGAGCTGTCACTTAGCTCGTTAAAAAAGTTAGCTAGTGCTCAGTCTCTCTCAAGCCATCTCAAACCAGCGATGGAGAGTTACCGAGCACACGATGCCTCAAAAGGAGTCTTCAACCCTCGAAATGAAATGTCAGTTAGACTTCAGACATTACCATTGCAGCTGCAGATGTGTCTTTCACATGCCTGCTCATATAAAAAGTTCAGGTTTGTGTAAATGTCCATCACAACACTTTATTCCGTTGGTCATGACCTCCGTACCAAGGTTACAAGCCAAATATCCTTTCAATGGCTGTGTCATACACAGTTTTACATTTGTCTGCATTTACAAACCCATTCCCCAGTCCTAAAAAACTATTGACAGTCCTCATTGATCATAAATTCTGTGACCTTAGCCAATCAAGGACCATTTAGTGCAAAAACAGATAGAAATCGACCCCATTCAGAAGCCGAATAGGAATTGGTAGCGTCTATGTCGCAGCACAAAGGGGCGGCGGAGGCAGCTGTAGAAGCCAATGAGATGAGTAATGTTTATGGGCTCTTCAATGCACTCCTCCGTGGCGCTACAACAATGCCACTGTGACCTCTGAACTCCCTCTCTGCATGGCTGCACTCTGACCCTAGTGTTTTCCCACAGCTGTCACTAGATACAATGACCATTAATAGGGCAGCCAGTAAGGGTCTGTCTACGGGCCATTGAGGACAGAGTGTTTAAAGCCTGATAATGAAAACAGAGGCGTTAACTCATCACTGGCCTTTGTTTGGCACAAAATGGCTGTCACAGTGGCTTCCAGTCAATGGGAAATGGAGCCTAATGAGCTGAAAAGCCACATCAAAGAGTCCACTGATGTGTTAGTCTTTGCATGGGCATTGCAATGAATGCCTCTATTGTCAAGATGTGTGTGTATGTATGTGTGGGTCCTGTCAGTTTTCAATGGGCCAAAATAACAGATAACGATTTTTATAGAGAGCATGTTTTGACACATTTAATATTCAGCACAAATGAACTGAGTAGTTTGATCTTTTCTTCTACTAAATAGCTAACTTTTGATCCTGGTATTTATTTGTCTAAATCACAATGTTATGGAGACAACACACAAGGCCACTGAATGTCAAAGGAAGCCACAAAATGTGTTGGCTGTAACATACTGCACTTCTCAGTACAAGGCCCTCAATCATTTTGCTGGTGACCTCAAATGTATGCTTCCATTATCATATGTATTGGATGTGGCTTGACTTATATGTTAATTTGAATTGGAACACTGATATTGGAAAGACTTGAGAGCCTTCTCTTGGGTGGAGTGACCTTGTTATTGGTTTGACACTCCCGGCCGTGTGACAGTCTTCTCCTCTTCATTATTATTATTCAAATCCTCCCATGGTTTGTTGTCACAGTTCTATTGCATTAGATGCAGGCTGATGGAGACTGGTGACGTAATGTATCTCCGTGTGAGTGAGCTCCTCAGTGCTGCTATGTAAATCTTTGATATTTTCATATGGATAAAACTTCACTGTTGAGTGACAAATCGCACGCAAAATGATAGGGCCCCGCAGATCACCACAGCAAATCCACAATGACATAGCAGCCACTGTGCTCGTCTGGTCTCTCTCCTGCAATGCAGCAGCCTCCCACTATCCTCCTTATCTATACTATTATAACAATCAAATACGTATGCACACTTTCATCCATATTGTCACAGTTTGGTTAAAATGAAGGTTGTGGAAAGATTGCAGTTTCGATAGTGGGTATAGAGTGAGTATGTATGACACCGATACCTCTCTCCTAGCTGCTCTCTGTCCTCACTCACCCCTCCTCCAGGAACAGCAGAGGTCCCAAAACAATGCCTTCACCAGGGGTCTCAATCTATTTGTAGCCGTCGGCAACTTGGCAGGGTTATACCGTAGGCATCCTGGTGTAGAGTCAGCGTGGATCACTGGCTTGTTCAACACAGGGGTTCATATAAGTGTGTGTGTGTGTGTGTGTCCATTAGTGAAGAAGTAGTTACAAAAACAGGGGCAGGTTTCAATACTAACCCACTCAGGAACCCCAATAACCACATGGATTTATGGTCTGTGTGAAGAATTAGACTGACAATTAGCTGTATTGAGGAAGGCTGAGATTCAATAAAGTTGTCATCAGTGTCCTACTGTGCACTCCGTGTACTTAGCTTGAGGCTAGTGTTCAGCATTCGTGCTGTAGAGTTGAGAATTCGATTTATATGCATTGCTACTTTGTCGGTTTGTAGGCCTAAATGTGAGTAAAAACCTTTGGACTACTAGAGTTTTTGCACAATTCTCCCAATGCATGTTTTACACAAAAGTCAGGGGATCTCCAGTGAAGATTTGGGCCATGTACACTTATTGGCAAGACGATGATGTGAGTAAAGTTAATCTGGAAGTGTGATATCCATCACATAAGAAATTCCCTTCAAGTATTTATTTGGGACCATTAACAAAGGTCAGGGAGCAGTTAAACTCTAATCACTGGTCGAGGTGAAAAAAGTAACGCTATACTTTTAACGCATTTTTCCCACAAAAGGTCGGTAAATTGTGTTTACTTGCGTTTACCCTCCACTACACCACTGTAGGGGACGGGGTAGGAAAAACACAAAATATCCAATTTGACAGAGGACCATTCTAAATTTCAGTCATCAATCAAGTCAAATCCACAGCCACAACCAGCAACATTAAATCCACAGCTCCACAGCTACTCATAGGCTATCCTTGTGACAGGGTCGGGATAGACAACAAATACATGTTTGGGTACCACAGTGCCATCATTGACGTCTCAATGTCAACATCTGGAATTAAAATCACTGAGCATTAATTCTGACCTTACACTCATCTGAAATGTTTTTATTTCACCTTTATTTAATCAGGTAGGCAAGTTGAGAACAAGTTCTCATTTACAACTGCGACCTGGCCAAGATAAAGCAAAGCAGTTCGACACATACAACAACACAGAGTTACACATGGAGTAAAACAAACATAGAGTAAAAATTATACAGTAGAAAAATAAGTCTATATACAATGTGAGCAAATGAGGTGAGATAAGGGAGGTAAAGGCAAAAAAACAAAAAAAGTCCATGGTGGCGAAGTAAATACAATATAGCAAGTAAAACACTGGAATGGTAGATTTACAGTGGAATAATGTGCAAGGTAGAGATAGAAATAAAATGCTGTGTAGAGGGCCTTAGAGAACATGGAGTGTGATATATACAGGTGGGTCAGTGTGCCTCTATCAGTGTACCATGTAGCAGGACAGAGGGCCGGCCACTCTGCATTTTCCATGAACCACGCACAATTTGTTGTAATTATATTTAAGTTCATGATAATGGAACGTGTACATATTCATATTGGGACTTATACACCAGGGTCCAGATTCACAAAACCTTCTTAAGAATAAATGTATTCTTAAATGCATTTTTTTCCCTTAAATAAAGACTTAAGAAGAAAGTTAAGCAACTTTGCTATTCCTTAAAAAGATTATTGGAAATTTTCTTGCACTATATTTATTATGTTTCTCCTTAAAGCAAAAAGTTAAGAAGAAATTTAGATTCTTGAAAATAAAGTTATTGGAAATGTTGTTAATTCCAAGATAGCTAAAACCCTCGTCTTGAACTCTTAAGATCATGAAAGCAAGTGAACTCACAAAGGTCATCTGAGTGTTTCAGTATTGATTATTTTAAACCCAAGAACATGTTTAAGAACAGTGATCTCAGTACGAAATATGCTAGCATGATTGCTATTGCTAGCTAGATAGCTAGCTCAAACGGTTGCCTAGCAACAAACATCCTAAGAAGATTTGTAAGAAGATATTTGAGAAGTCTGTAAGAAAATCATTCAATCTTAAGATATTGTTGAGGAATTGCTCTAACTTCTTATACCTCCATCATCTCCACTCCTCCGGATTCCTTTGTATATCATCTGATTTTAACCCCCAAAAGCCACTCCACTCTGCATCCAAATAACAGCACCCTGTCAGACGCTCTTTACACAGCACAATTAGGCAGTCCAAAAATCTCTCTGGATGATCTGGAAATGGCTGCTCCTCACAGATCTGTTCTCTTTCGACAGAGAGTTCCCTGTGTGCTTTGTTTCTGTCCAATGTGAGCTTATAAGTATCTACAGACAAGATGAACACAAGAAGAACATAATTGGCAATCAGCTAGAACACAACGCACATAATGTGGTTAGTGTTGCCACGATACCTGAACATTGACTTCGATACCAGGTTTAGTATCACGATACTCGATACCACAACGATACCATGGCAAAAAAAGAAAGCGGGGAGAAGGACTGTGATTTTGTTTTCCCTGTTTTTGCTCTCAAAATCAAATTTTTGGGGGAAAAACAACTAAATTTGAAGTTCACATCAATGCTTAAACCACATCAGGGGACCACTTTTGAGGTCTGGTAAAAATCTATTAGCACTGTTGTTTGGTTAGTGGTGATTCTGTACCGCACATGTGATGGAGTTTGCAAAACAAATGGCCACTGGATTGATGCAAATAATCATGATTCTGCCAGTTAGGCATAGGCTGCTTTGTACGTACCTGTGTTTTATATATACTTCCACACTATGAGGTTGTAATAATACTGTGAAAATGATGATGCTCTTTTAGTGTAAGAGCTGTTTGAAAAAAATTGAAAACAATCACAGAAAGGTACTTAAATGTTACTCAGAACCTTTAACTTCACAGAGAGAAGGGGGATTCCCGTGCCGTTGCCTCTTCAGAAAGTTTGCGGGGTATACGAATTACTGATGCATTCTGTTAATGTCTTATGATACAATTAGGCTAATTTATTTATATTTCCAATAAGTTCAATAGATTTAGTTGATTTCCAAACGAGACACATTTGACAGAAGAAACAAAATTCTAGTAACAAACCGTTTTTCATGTTGTAGTGTCGGAAAAAGTACTGACGTTTCGGTGTACAGCGCAACACTAGGTCGTGTGTGTGGCCTTTGACGTGACAGCTCAGAATTTATAGACAGATATCCTTACACTTCCTCAGTAGCTCCAACTTCACCCAGCACTCTTCATTATGGTCCAGACAGAGAGACAGATGTGAACCCCCCACGTCATCATGTACTTCATATATTTTCCCATCAACTACACCTACTTCAGTTTCTCAAGGTTTAGAAGACAGCAGCTTCACTCCTTTGTCTCCTGGGTGATTGTAGCTCAGGTCTAGCACTTTCAGATGGGATGAGTGTAACATAACAGCTGAAGCCAGATAAGTACAGCCTTCCTCTGTGACTCTACAGAATGACAGACTGTGCAGAAAGGTCATGGGATGGGATTATTTGGCAAAACTCTTGCTTCAGTCACTTACAGCATGAGCATCTGTATCAATACTGACCTTAGGTTCTCAAGTGTACGGCGTGTATTCTTCAGTCCAGCAGAGAGCAGCTCCACTCCAGAATATTGTAGGTCATTGTTACTCAGGTCCAGTTCTTTTAGGCAGGATGAGTTTGACCAGAGAGCTGAAGCCATTACCTCTGATATAGGCAAAATGAGAAATAAACATATCAAAATAGATAAGGTAATATAGATCATTCAGGTAATTACTAGGGCTGTCAAATAATGAAAATAATTAAGAGTTAACGGCATTAGTTAATCACGATTAATCAAAATGTTTTAACATTTTGGAATTTGCATAAAATTACATTACATTTACATTTAAGTCATTTAGCAGACGCTCTTATCCAGAGCGACTTACAAATTGGTGCATTCACCTTATGACATCCAGTGGAACAGCCACTTTACAATAGTGCATCTAAATCTTTTAAGGGGGGTGAGAAGGATTACTTTATCCTATCCTAGGTATTCCTTAAAGAGGTGGGGTTTCAGGTGTCTCCGGAAGGTGGTGATTGACTCCGCTGTCCTGGCGTCGTGAGGGAGTTTGTTCCACCATTGGGGGGCCAGAGCAGCGAACAGTTTTGACTGGGCTGAGCGGGAACTGTACTTCCTCAGTGGTAGGGAGGCGAGCAGGCCAGAGGTGGATGAACGCAGTGCCCTTGTTTGGGTGTAGGGCCTGATCAGAGCCTGGAGGTACTGAGGTGCCGTTCCCCTCACAGCTCCGTAGGCAAGCACCATGGTCTTGTAGCGGATGCGAGCTTCAACTGGAAGCCAGTGGAGAGAGCGGAGGAGCGGGGTGACGTGAGAGAACTTGGGAAGGTTGAACACCAGACGGGCTGCGGCGTTCTGGATGAGTTGTAGGGGTTTAATGGCACAGGCAGGGAGCCCAGCCAACAGCGAGTTGCAGTAATCCAGACGGGAGATGACAAGTGCCTGGATTAGGACCTGCGCCGCTTCCTGTGTGAGGCAGGGTCGTACTCTGCGGATGTTGTAGAGCATGAACCTACAGGAACGGGCCACCGCCTTGATGTTAGTTGAGAACGACAGGGTGTTGTCCAGGATAACGCCAAGGTTCTTAGCGCTCTGGGAGGAGGACACAATGGAGTTGTCAACCGTGATGGCGAGATCATGGAACGGGCAGTCCTTCCCCGGGAGGAAGAGCAGCTCCGTCTTGCCGAGGTTCAGCTTGAGGTGGTGATCCGTCATCCACACTGATATGTCTGCCAGACATGCAGAGATGCGATTCGCCACCTGGTCATCAGAAGGGGGAAAGGAGAAGATTAATTGTGTGTCGTCTGCATAGCAATGATAGGAGAGACCATGTGAGGTTATGACAGAGCCAAGTGACTTGGTGTATAGCGAGAATAGGAGAGGGCCTAGAACAGAGCCCTGGGGGACACCAGTGGTGAGAGCACGTGGTGAGGAGACAGATTCTCGCCACGCCACCTGGTAGGAGCGACCTGTCAGGTAGGACGCAATCCAAGCGTGGGCCGCGCCGGAGATGCCCAACTCGGAGAGGGTGGAGAGGAGGATCTGATGGTTCACAGTATCGAAGTCAGCCGATAGGTCTAGAAGGATGAGAGCAGAGGAGAGAGAGTTAGCTTTAGCAGTGCGGAGCGCCTCCGTGATACAGAGAAGAGCAGTCTCAGTTGAATGACTAGTCTTGAAACCTGACTGATTTGGATCAAGAAGGTCATTCTGAGAGAGATAGCGGGAGAGCTGGCCAAGGACGGCACGTTCAAGAGTTTTGGAGAGAAAAGAAAGAAGGGATACTGGTCTGTAGTTGTTGACATCGGAGGGATCGAGTGTAGGTTTTTTCAGAAGGGGTGCAACTTTCGCTCTCTTGAAGACGGAAGGGACGTAGCCAGTGGTCAGGGATGAGTTGATGAGCGAGGTGAGGTAAGGGAGAAGGTCTCCGGAAATGGTCTGGAGAAGAGAGGAGGGGATAGGGTCAAGCGGGCAGGTTGTTGGGCGGCCGGCCGTCACAAGACGCGAGATTTCATCTGGAGAGAGAGGGAGAAAGAGGTCAGAGCACAGGGTAGGGCAGTGAGCAGAACCAGCGGTGTCGTTTGACTTAGCAAACGAGGATCGGATGTCGTCGACCTTCTTTTCAAAATGGTTGACGAAGTCATCTGCAGAGAGGGGAGGAGGGGGAGGGGGGGAGGAGGATTCAGGAGGGAGGAGAAGGTGGCAAAGAGCTTCCTAGGGTTAGAGGCAGATGCTTGGAATTTAGAGTGGTAGAAAGTGGCTTTAGCAGCAGAGACAGAAGAGGAAAATGTAGAGAGGAGGGAGTGAAAGGATGCCAGGTCCGCAGGGAGGCGAGTTTTCCTCCATTTCCGCTCGGCTGCCCGGAGCCCTGTTGGCCCCAAATAAAGATTTGTCCATTTAAAAAGCAGTGCATTGAGTTAAAATCATACAATGCTTTAATTGTAAGGGATGGAAACACAATAATCTACATCAGAATATTTTAATTGCATTTTCACCATAAACAACACAACAGTCACTGTTACATACAGCTATTAATGCTCCCAATGTTTAAGTAGGCCTACTCCGTCTTATCACACACACACACACACACACACACACACACACACACACACACACACACACACACACACACACACAGGTGGGCCCTATGTGTGTAACTGCTAAACTGCTTGGTGACTGTACACTGTACAGCATGATTGTAACAGGTTTACTAACGCGTTGGTTCTAGTAGCTATGTTGACTATGGCGTTAGCTAATAATGGTGACAATGATGTAGTCTCTGTGTAGTGGTTAGCGGTTATGATATGAAGGTTTGGCTTGGAAAGGTTTTTTCGCCTGGTCACAGACAGCTGATGTGTTGTGCACTGAATTCCACAAGCGGAGGGAAATGGTGAGAGGAGGAGAGCGGGTAGATGCGAGAAGGAATTATACGATCAGCAAAATGATCATGCTGTTTGTATGTGTCACGACTCCTACCGAAGGTGGCTCCCCTTCCTGTTCGGGTGGCGCTCGGCGGTCGTCGTCACCGGCCTACTAGCTGCCACTGATCCCTTTTCCCCTTTCTGTTTATTGGTTTCACCTGTTTTGTGGGTAGGCTGATTAGTCGGGCAATGTTAGCCAGTAGGCCCGCCTGCTCTTTGTGCCGGATTGTTTTGTGTTGCTCTGAGCACGTTCAATGTTGACGTGTTTCGTTCGTGGGTTTTTCTCCCGACTGTTTGAATCCCCGTGTTTGGGGCATTTGTTTTGTGTGCGCCCTGTGTTTCGTGGGGTGGCTTATGTTCGCCGTGTGTGCAATAAATAGCACTACCCTGTACTCTCTGCTTCCTGCACCTGACTTCGCACCCACTACGCCCTGAGCTTTACAGTATGTTGCTGCTATGAAAGTGAATTGTATTTGCGTGTGATCAGGCGTGTATTCATTCCGCCGATTCTGTTGAAAAACTTTTCTTAAACAGAAGCAAACAGAACGGGGAAAAACATACCTGAATTCGTCCAATGGAAATTCTCGTTTGCAACTGTTAGACCAATGATTACACCCTAGATTAGCTAGATTCAGACAAGAGTGTGCAAGGTGTTATTGAATGTGTCACTGTCTGTCACCTTGATTACTCAAATATTTTCTCTTGACCTGTGCAGTTACGGTTGTAAACGTCATTCGTAGGCTTGATTGTAGCAACCTCATGATGGGTGTAGCAAAAATGGAAGTATCATGTAGTAGCCTAAACCTATTGATGTTACATTGAGCTGGGTAAATGGAATATGAATGACAGTCATCCAATATGCTGTAATAGAAAAAAATATTGTCTTCCCTCATCTTAAACGTCACCCACCACAACTGATTGAGCATAACTTTACAAGATTTTGGCTGAAGGCACACGGTCTTCAGCGATGTAAAGGCACAAGCATTGACTGTAGTTATATTAATTATTGTGTTCTGCACCTAAAAGGTTCTGTGAGGAAACACGTGTGCTTAAAAGGTTCCTTAGGGTGAAGAAACAGCGATAAACATGTAATGAGTTCAAGTGTTTTTAACGTGTAAAATTTTGACAGCCCTAGTTATTAAATTCAACATTTTGAAAAAAAATGCATTACTGCCCTAAATGTATCCAGTTTACAGTGTGGGCTTTTCAGTCCAGCACAAAGTAACTCCACTCCTGAATCCTTCAGGTAACTGGAACTCAGGTTCAGCTCTCTTGGAGTTCAAGTTAAGAGTTGAGCCTAGCATTTCAAATCAAGTCAAATCGTATTCATCACATGTGCCAAATACAACAGACCTTACAGTGAAATGCTTATTTACAAGCCCTTAACCAACAAAGCCGTTTTAAGAAAAATAAGTGTTCAAGTATTTACGCAAATAAACTGAAGTAAAAAATATATAAATAAAACTAAAAAGAAGAAAATAGTTCAAGAGCAACAAAATAACAGTAGCGAGGCTTGTCTAGGTAATTGAGGTTAGTCTAGGTAATTTAGGTTAGTCTAGGTAATTGAGGTAATATGTACTGTACATGTAGGTAGAGGTAAAGTGACTATGCATAGATAATAAACAGAGAGCAGCAGTGTAAAAATGGGGGTGGGGGGGACAACAATGCAAATAATTCATTAAAAACATTAAAACACACTTCATTTATTTGTCATTTTGACCTCGTTTTAATATATGTAAGTATTACAAGAGTGAGTACATGGTTTATGCCATTACTGTACACACATAAGTGAGAGCAAAAACACTGACCTCAGTTTCTCTAGTTTATAGTGTGGACTCCTGCAGTGTGTTGCCACTCAGGTCCAGCTCACTCAGGTGGGGACTCACTGATTTGAGAGCAGAGGCCAGGGATTCATCTGCTGAGAGTCCATCACCAGAATGACTATAAAGGTAGAGAAAATAATTTGAATATCAATGGTTATAAAATACATGGTTACCCTCAATCCAAGTGCAAAGTCATGTGTATGCCAATTCTATGTGGGCAGAATTAGCATATACATTGTTATGTAACGATCATGGTAGTAAAAAAAATGAAAGTATATCAGCAGAAGGGTGAGTTTTATCTCAGTAATATGCTCTTCATCATTTGATGACCCATTGAAGGCCCTCTGTTGACATAACATCTTGTTTTTATCTGTTATGTGAATGTACTGACCTCAGAGCCTCCAGTTTACCGTGTGGCCTCAACAGTCCATCAGTGTAGCTTCCATCCTGAATCCACCAGGTCTTTGTTTCTAAGCTCAAGCTCTCTCAGGGGAGAGTTCTGTAAGTGGAGAGCTGAGGCCACAGTTTCACCAATCCAATTGCCATCCCAAATACTAGTGACTCTGTAGAAGCATTGGAAATACGATTCACGTGAGGATTAGGGTTACATGCAAACACCCACATGCTTTTTGATTTGATTTCGTCAGACAGGGTCAGAGTGGGGTAAAGTGTGGGGATAGTGGGGTAAAGTGTGGAGATAGCGGGGTAAAGTGTGGGGATAGCAGGGTAAAGTGTGGGGATAGCGGGGTAAAGTGTGGGGATAGCGGGGTAAAGTGTGGGGATAGCGGGGTAAAGTGTGGGGATAGTGGGGTAAAGTGTGGGGATAGCGGGGTAAAGTGTGGGGATAGTGGGGTAAAGTGTGGAGATAGCAGGGTAAAGTGTGGGGATAGCGGGGTAAAGTGTGGGGAAAGCGGGGTAAAGTGTGGAGATAGAGGGGTAAAGTGTGGGGATAGTGGGGTAAAATGTGGGGATAGTGGGGTAAAGTGTGGGGATAGCGGGGTAAAGTGTGGACCCACAGCTACCCTCAAGGTCATAGAGGTGCATTAAACATATCTAAGAAAATCACCTACATTAACATTCGGTAGAAGCGAAATTGGACACGATTCAAACAGTTGTTATTTTGCACAGTGTGAATTTTACATTAATACATTCCATTTCTGCAGTTCCTCACAGCTGGAATATGTAAAAAAAAAAAAAAAAATCCCCTTTCTTGATGTTTTGTATCTTATCAGGTAGAACTCATCAAGCACCTTGTCTGACGTTAGTAACACATTGGCCAGCACTGAACAGTGAGCATGTGAGAGTCCCGTTTCTGTTGAATACTCTGACCTCAGGCACCTCAGAATGTCTTCATGTAGGGAATCGTCTTTCACTTCAGTCAAACGGAGGAAAAGAGTGGGGCTTCTTTCAGGGGAGACATCTTTTTAAATCCATCTCGTTAAGGTATGTCTTGATTTCCTCTACAGTCTCTGAGCTATCCTCTGTCTGTGGCAGTGGGCCTATTAGAAGTATCTGAACAGGCTCCAGTGAGATACCAACAAGGATCCAGAGGAACAGGTCGAACTGTCCATTCTTTCTCTCCACAGAGTCATACATATTAATCTCCATCAACTCATGCAAGGGAAGATCGATAGGCTCTTCTTCAAGGATAGTGAAGCACATGAAGGAAAGCTAAAAAATCTTGAATGGTCAGGTGCACAAACCACCTTTTTATACAACACAGATTCTGCTTTGAAGATTTCTGTGCACCAAGGTTATTACAGTAAACTAAAATGGACACTAAAACGAAAACTAATCATGAAAAACATATGAACAAACCCAATTGGAAAAATGAAAACTATACTGAAACTAATATATTTGACACCAAAACTAACTCAAATAAAATAAAACCATCATGAATTATGTTTTAGTTTTTTCTTCTCAACTTTGGGTAACCGAATGAGGTTTTCAAGCTTTTGGGGAGTTTAAGGGCCAGCATTTTTTTAGCTGGTGAATTACTACCGAGAGGAAGAGGCGAAGCGAGAGGCTTGACTCCGCATCAAAATCTGTCTGAGCGAAAATACAGCGAGAAGCAAAGGGAGTGGGGATATTTTGTATGGAGGTCAAGTGTCAAATTTGGTTAACATAAAATGTAATTGCTCATTTAGTAAGTCACATAATGCTGTCTTGCAAGGTGATGTGTATTTCCTATTGGAATCTAGACAGAGTTATGATATCCAACAAGTGGAATTGTTATTCACCTGCACCCACATTCAGAATTACTGTCAGTGTAGGGAATATTGAATAGTGAGACTCTCAATCTTCTAAACTGGAATAACCATCGCAGTAATTGGTGCAATAACTTCAACAGTTTTGAAAACTGTTTTATCTTTGTGTAGCATACAATTAATCAAACAAGCAATGTACATGCAAAAACACAGAAATTACAGTAAAATAAACCATGCTGAAAACGTCACTGCAATAGAGCATGCTGGGAAATATTAGATATGGTTCTATGTAGAACCCTTGTCTTCAAAAAAGCGGTCTTCTGATCAAAACAGTTCTTGGTACAACTCTAGCCCTCCGAAAAGAACCCATTTGGAACCCTGTACTAAACTTTAAAAGACTGGTGTTAACATGGGCAAGAAAGTTTCCAATTAACACTATACAACACAAATTGATCCTATCCTCCCACTCATGCTTTCTCCCCCGAATACTAAAACAAAAAAATATAAAAATGAAATAGAAATATTTGTATATAACTATAACAACATTGATTCTACTACTGAAGTAGAGCTGTGATTTGGTTGATGCATTTACAGTGCATTCAGACCCTTGACTTTTTCCATTTTCTTACGTTACAGCCTTAATATAAAACTGATAAATATTTTTTTCTCTCTCATTGATCTACACCCAGTACCCCATAAAACGGATAAATATTTTTTTCTCTCTCATTGATCTACACCCAGTACCCCATAATACCCCAGTACCCCACAAAGCAAAAACAGGTTTTTAGAAATGTTTGCTATTTTTTTATTTTATTTTTTAAACTACAACTGCTATCATATTCACATAAGTATTCAGACCCTTTACTCAGTACTTTGTTGAAGCACCTTTCGCAGCAATTACAGCCTCGAGTCTTCTTGGATATGACGCTAAAAGATTTGCATCCCTGTATTTGGGGAGTTACTCCCATTCTACTCTGCAGATCCTCTCAAGCTCTGTCAGGTTGGATAGGGAGCGTCGCTGCACAGCTATTTTCAGGTCTCACCAGAGATGTTTGGATCTGGTTCAAGTCCTGGCTCTGGTTGGGCCACTCAAGGACATTCAGAGACTTGTCCCGAAGCCACTCCTGCGTTGTCTTGCCTATGTGCTTAGGGTCGTTGTCCTGTTGGAAGGTGAAACATCGCCCCAGTCTGAGGTCCTGAGCACTCTGGAACAGATTTTCATCAAGGATCTCTTTGTACTATGCTCCGTTCATCTTTCCCTCGATCCTGACTAGTCTCCCAGTCCCTGCCACTGAAAAACATCCCCACAGCATGATGCTGCCACCACCATGCTTCCCTGTATGGATGGTGCCAAGTTTCCTCCAGACAGAGTGTAATGAACACGAGGGAGAGCTGGTTTCAAGCGCAGGGCGTAGCAGGTGTTTATTGCAAAGGACCACAGGAGGAGGCAGGTAGCTGGGTCCAGGGGCAGGCAGAAGGTCATGCACAGGAGGAGGCAGATAGCTGGGTCCAGGGGCAGGCAGAAGGTCATGCACAGGGGGTCCAAAAGGGCAACAGTACAGGCTGGGAAAAGGTTAGTAACGTAGTCCGGGAGATCAGGCAATAGGTAATAACAGGAAATACGATAGGCTGAAGTACAGGCAGGGAATAGGAAAAAAGGCGTCGTTAGTGAGGCAGGCAAAAACTATCATACACAGGAGTAAATCACAGGAGCAAAAGCACTCTGAAAGACATGTGTCAGAAAACAAACAATACCTCACAGTGATGGGGTGCAAAGAATTGAACTAAATATTGTGTGATAATGACATACAGGTGTGTGAACAGGTGATTATAATTCAGGTGATTGGGATCTGGAGTGAGCTGCGTTCAGGGGATCTAGGTGTTTGAGAGTGTGAGCTGGAAAGCGGGCTGGAAAGTGAGCTGTGTTCAGGGGATCTATGTGTTTGAGGGTGTGAGTTGGAAGCAGACAGAGGAAATCTGATTTCCTTGATAAGATGAACAGATCATTAGATTGCTGTAAATCTCCTATCCATTCAGGTGCAGGGTGAAAGAAGTTCAGAAAGACTTATCATCTTCGATCAAATTCAGCACAAATATGAAACCGACAAAATCCTTGTCTTTTGGCTTTTTCTTCGGCTCAGTTGAGAATTAACTTTTTTTTGCACTGAAAATGTTTTCCCAATGCCAGTGATGCCCTTCATTATTACAGTTCTAATGTGTTTCCTTCTCCGTATTTGAAGATGCCATTGCAGTTGATTGGGGTGTCTGGTGATGTTTTTCTTCTGGATTTATCCTCGATCTGTCACGCCTCGTGTTCTTTATTAAGCCCATTACTCTCTCTCCCTTTGTAATGTAGAACTCTTGTTGATGTGCCTTCATGTCCAAACTACTCCTTCAGACAAGATGTATGTTCCTCTTTAACTTTCTGTATGACATCATGCACTGCTAAGGATAGAGTGCAACCAAAACACAACTTAGTTACGTTACAGGATGAAATGTAAATCAAGCAAATTGATCACAGTCCTGTAGGTTCAAATGAAATATATTTTCCTCAACATAATACTATTTATTTCAAATACTTTGAACATTTGGAATTATTCCTTTCGTTTAATTGCACCAGGCAAACTCAATCAAGCCCAGCTAAAATATTTGAACAAATAACCCAGGGAGTCTGGCTTCTTGGCTCAACACTATAGGCAGGCATTGTCTACAGACTCTGTGTGGTCAAAGGTGACAGAGACAGGTGTTCACATCGCCTCCAATAGTGTTTTGGTTGAGTTGTTGGACAATGTAAATTCCCTTTTCTCAGCTGTGATGAAGCTTAAGGACAGGACAAGAGCTGCATTGTGTTCCTCGACATGATGGTCTACTGTTTTGTGCAAAGTAAAAATAAATGCAATGCCACAGGCGTTTGTTTTTGTTCGTAGTACATTCTGCCCTACCAAGCAAAAAAGCAGTAACTGCTCATAGCATGGAACTGAGAAAAATGGCTTTTATTTACCTTGGTTTCACAGTAACTTTATGCATTTACTGCTAACATGACCCCATTTTCTCCTGAACACAATAGAGGCATGATATTTGTCCTCGTGATTAAGCATGTATTTAATGTAGCTAAAAATGACATTAACTCATTTTTGACCAAGCGAGCAGTTACTGCCTTTTTGCTGTTTAGATATTATATACAGCTGGAGCTGTGATCCTGGAGGGACCTGTTAATGTATGATGTTTATATATTATATGCAGCTGTTGCTGTGATCCTGGAGTGACCTGTTTATATATGATATACAGCTGGAGCTGTGATCCTGGAGAGACCTGTTATGCTGTAGAACTTTAGACAACTCTCATTATATCAACATTTGTTAACACATTTCTTTACTCTAGATTTTTACACTCCTATGTCTGTGCCAGGTTATGGTAAATCAGTATGCAGTGTCCCCCACTCTGGTGTTACAAGACGGAATCTTGATGCATAGCAGGGAAGTCTCACGTTTGGTTGCTGCTCGTTACGCTCCTCTCCTTAGTAATCCTCCTCTCTTCTCACCTCTTTTTTTTGTGGACGCAAAGAAGTCTTCTGCTTTTCTCCCATACATTTGGACCCATGTCTTTGTCCTCGACTTGTAGTCAGATGTAGAGCTGGAAGTAACGAGTTACAAATATTCTCGTTACTGTAATCGAGTAGCGTTTCCGAGTTCAGGTGGTTCTTCGCGGTTCCGCAAATAAAGGAAAGGAGGGGTGTGATACAAACAGGGAGCGAAATGATGAGAGGCTTACCAAGAAAAACTTCCAAAGGGACTAATTCCATGTAGAAAGGAGATGGAGCACTCCATAAAAAAAGGAGCAGAGATACAGTTGTTTTAGCTCACTTTAATCCATTGTACATACATACAGGATGTGAAGAGGTGACTGACTTTTCCATGTCAAGCTGATGTCTTCCTCAGAGTGGACTTTGAGTATGTTTCTGTCAGTCTTTTTACTTAAAGTTTTGAATGAAGTATTGTACTTCACTACCTTTTTAAACACCCACACCTGTAGAAATCCACCTCTTCCCCTTTTCCACATTTTGTTACGTTACAGCCCTATTACATTGAATTGTTTCCTCATCAATATACACACAATACTCCATAATGACAAAGTGAAAACATGTTTTGGAAATTTTGGCAAATTGACAAAGAATAAGAAACAGAAATACATGATTTACATAAGTATTCAGACCCTTTGCTATGAGACTAGAAATTGAGCTAAGGTCCATCCTGTTTCAATTGATCACCCTTGAGATGTTTCTACAACTTTTGTCAGAACAAGAATGGACTGATGAGATTCCGAAGAAAGTTATTTGTTTCGGGCCATTTTGAGCCTATAATCGAACCCACAAATTCTGATGCTCCAGATACTCAACTAGCATAAAGAAGGCCAGTTTTATTGCTTCTTTAATCAGAACAACAATTTTCAGCTGTTCTAAAATAATTGCAATTTTTTATTGATTTCTAATTATCAATTAGCCTTTTAAAATGATAAACTGATAAAATGATTAGCTAACACAATGTGCCATTGGAACACAGGAGTGATGGTTGCTGATAATGGGCCTCTGTACGCCTATGTAGATATTCCATAGAAATCTGCCGTTTCCAGCTACAATAGTCATTTACAACATGAACAATGTCTACACTGTATTTCTGATCAATTTGATGTTATTTCACAAACAAGAAAAGTGACCCCAAACTTTTGAACGGTAGTGTAAATAGCAAAACAATTCTACAACCCTGTTTCTGCTTTGTCATTATGGTTTATTGTGTGTAGATTGATGAGGAAAATAAACTATTTAATTCATTTTAGAACAAGACTGTTATGTAACAAAATCTGGAAAAAGTGAATGCACTGTAAGTCATTACGTAATTGTTTCAGTCAAAGTATAATATATTTGGGCTTGAAGTGCGAAATCCGAATGTTTGACTTTGGATGTTTCCGTGAGTCTAATGTGTCTGTTCCTAAGAGATGACTTGCAAATCATTTTCAGTCTGTGTTTCATTTCAGGGCTGGGTTTAATTAAATGTTACCAGCATAGCAATGTTTATTAATCAGAAACACCTGCTGCAAATGTCCTCCTATTCGTGAGTCGATTCAGAACCAAACAGCTTTTCTCTGTGGCCAACACTTCGACAGTCATGTAAAGTAAAACACTCAGTGTCCCCCCCGCAGGACAGTTGAGCTAACGTGCGCTAATGTGATTAGCATGAGATTGTAAGTAACAAGAACAATTCCCAGGACATAGACATATCTCATATGGGCAGAAAACTTAAATTCTTGTTAATCTAACTGCGTTGTCCAATTTACAGTAGCTATTACAGTGAAAGAATGCCATGTTATTGAGGACAGTGCACAGTTATGAACTTAAAAAATGTATCAATAAACCAATTCAGCACATTTGGGGAGACTTGATACAACATTTTGAACAGAATTGCAATGGTTCATTTGATCAGTCTAAAACTTTGCACATTCACTGCTGCCATCTAGTGGCCAACATCTAAATTGTGCCTAATCTGGAATAATACACTGTGAACTTTCTCTGGCATTTCAAAGATTACAAAACTTCATATATGTTTTTTATTTGTATTATCTTTTACCAGATCTAATGTGTTAAATTCTCCTACATTAATTTCACATTTCCACAAACTACAAAGTGTTTTCTTTCAAATGGTATCAATAATATGTATATCCTTGCTTCAGGTCCTGAGCCAGTTAGATTTGGGTATGTCATTTTAGACAAAAGTTTTTTTTTAAAGGGTCAGATCCTTAAGAGTTTAAGTATTTTTTTTTTGTTGGTATCTATACTTTACTATTTATATATATGTTTTGCTTCACTACATTCCTAAAAAACATAATGTACTTTTTACTCCATACATTTTCCCTGATACCAAAAGTACTCATTACATTTTTAATTCTTAGCAGGACAAGAAATGGTTAAATTCATGCACATATCAAGAGAACACCCACGGTCATCCATACGGCCTCTGATCTGGCGGACTCACTAAAACACACGCTTCATTGGTCAATTATGTCTGAGTGTTGGAGTGTGCCTCTGGCTATCCGTAAATTTTAAAAATGAATGGTGCCGACTGGTTTGCTTAATAAAAGGAATTTTAAATTATTTATACTTTTACTATAGATACTTAAGTATATTTTAGCAATTTACTTTTCATACTTAAGTATATTTAAAAACAAATAATTTTACTCAAGTAGTATTTCACTGACTGACTTTTACTTGAGTCATTTTCTATTAAGGTATCTTTACTTTTACTCAAATATGACAATTGGGTACTTTTTCCACCACTGCACTAGGGTTAGGCTAAGGTTAGCAGTGTGCTTAAGGTTAGGGTTAAAGTGAGAGTTAGATTTAAAAGAAGAGAACATTTAGAAATAGATGTGGTTTATGACTTTGTGGCTGTGTTAACTAGTGACGACCCTCCATTTGGCCACCTTGCCATGGAGCAAATCAAAATAGGGGCTGCAAACAGGTTTTTCCACCTCAAATCAAATCACATTTTATTGGTCACATACACATATTTAGCAGATGTTATTGCAGGTGTAGCGAAATGCTTGTGTTCTTAGCTCCAACAGTGCAGTTGTAGCTCCCCTTTTTTTTACCAGCAAACTACCATAATCCATTGGATAATTTGTAAAGTTTCACTTATTTTTGAGCTAGTCTGCAATTAAAAAATATATATAACCATTTTATAAATGTTAAAATTGGATATGGATGGGATCCATATGGATGGGATGGTTGTTTGGTAACAAAACCGACACCTGCGCAACTATGGGGCAAAACAGACAGGGTTGGCTTAGATTGTTGACAACATGTAAGCTATATTTCATCTCCAATGTTTATTGAAAACATTTGTACAATGAGCACTTTTTTCTCTCAAATAAATTGTTAGAGTTGTTGTTTGTTTATTGCTAGCTAGCATTTTTTTTTTGCCATATTATCATTGACATGAAATAAGTGAAAACACCTCAAAACAAGGCATGGCATCAAAAACAAGATGAAAGGAGTTGAAACGAGCCACTTACAATTCCCCACATGGCAGTTTCCTGTCATTCTTGCTAGAAATCTGTCCTTCCAGAATCACAACAACATGCTGACTGCTGCCCCTTGGAAGCCCACACATCATTTTTGTGATGTTGTCAGCTAACCCATCTATTACCTGAGCATACATTATTTTTTTTTATTTTTGGCAGATTTTAGACAATGCATTGATATATAGATAGCTAGAAAAATAAAGAATATAGCTATTTGATCATGTCTGTGTGCATGTCCAAATATTAGTGATGTCTGGAATCCGACACGGTTTCACTGGAATTAATAATGGCAAGAGTCAGATAAACATAAACCCTCAACATGTCAACAGCTCATAGAGGCTGGGTTTAGCTGAAACTCATCTCTTGACAGGTAGGCTGGTAGTCTTTTTCTGAAAAAAATATTTTCACCTGACTTAACTGAAATGGTGCTCACATAACTTCAGTTCGCTGGTTAAGGTTAGCATGCAAGCTAGTAACACTGACAGCTGTCAGTCAGTGCCATATTTGTTGTTATTTCTCTGCTACACGTGGAAATCACCGCAACGTTCCCACCCCCAATTCCCGAATATGCATTAGCAGCCTAAGTCAGTCTTCGAGGTGGAACCTAAACGAGAATTTCCACTCTAGGACAGGAATTACTCCAAATCTGAGGTGGGCCTGTAAAACCATCCGTTACAGAGTACAATTTTTTAGGCTATCCATAATAGTAGATCATGAGCCAGAAAAAACTGCTCATCGTTGTTTAGTCAGCGACCAATCAAATCAAATGTCATGCATTCGCAGGCAAAACAGGACAACCACATCAAGCTGTGCACACAAACTGAACGATGATTGCCAGAAGATTTTCAAAAAGAACTTGGTTAGAGAGACGTGTCGTGAAAGAGAGGAACGTTTTCTTAATCAAAGTGCTGGGTGTGTAAAACAATGGAGACTGAGGAGAGTCAGCAGAATCAGACAGCGTCTGCTAACAAAAGATGAGGAGGAGGAGAATTCTTGGTCGCAGTTCTGTGACCAGTTCTCCTTCAAGCACAGTAGAGGCGACAGCGTAATCATACAATGCAAGCTGCTTACCCAGTATGGCGGAGGTGGCTTCCTACAAAAACTCTGCCTCAAACTTGAGGAAACATGTAGAGTTAAAGATAACTAGATATGAATGATCAAACATTTCACTATGGATGGCTTTATCAGCCAGTAGCCAAGTTTTCTAGCATGCTAAAGTTAGCTAGCTATCCTTGCAGATAAGTTAGCTAGCTAGCTACATGGCGAACCATCAAATCAAATCGTACTTGTCACATGCTTCACAAACAACAGGTGTAAACTAACAGTGAAAAGCTTACGGGCCTTCCCAACAATGCAAAGAGATTTTTTACATTTTATATTACAAATAATAACACAAGGAATAAATACACAATGAGTAACAATAACTTGGCCAATACACGTGGTACCAGTACCAAGTCGATGTGTAGGGGTACGAAGTAATTGAGGAATACGTGTACATATTGGTAGGTATAAAGTGACTAGGCAACAGGATAAATAATGAACAGTAGCAGCAGGGTATGTGATGAGTCAAAGGCGTTAGTGCCAAAATGGTCATTGCAGATAGTCCGGGGACACTATTGGTTAACCATTTAACAATCTTATGGCTTGGGGGTAGAAGCTGTTCAGGGTCAAATTGGTTCCTGACTTGGTGCATCGGTACCGCTTGCCCTGTGGTAGCAGAGAACAGTCTATGGCTTGGGTGGCTGGAGTCTTTGACACATTTTAGGGCCTTCCTCTGACACCGCCTGGTATAGAGGTCCTGGATGGCAGGGAGCTACAGTAGGCCCCAGTGATGTAGTGGGCCATATGCACTACTCTCTGTAGTGGCTTGCAGTCGGATGCCAAGCAGTTGCCATACCAAGTGGTGACGCAGCCAGTCAAGATGCTCTTAATGGTGCAGCTGTAGAATGTTTTGAGGATAGGAGGGCCCATGCAAAAAAAAATATGCCTCCTATCTACAGAGTCGTCGATATGGATAGGGGAGTGCTCGGCCTCCATTTCCTGTAGTCTTCGATCAGCTCCTTTGTCTTGCTGACTTGGAGGAACAGTTTGTTGTCCTGTTACCACACTAACAGGTAACTGACCTCCTCCCTATAGGCTGTCATCGTTGTCGGTGATCAGGCCAACCACTGTCGTGTTGTCAGCAAACTTGATGATGGTGTTGGAGTCATGCACAGCCAGGCAGTCGTGGGTGAAAAGGAGTAGAGGGTCCAGATACAGAGGAAAGTGTTCAGTCCCAGGGTTCTGAGCTTAGTGATGAGATTGGGGGCACTAAGGTGTTGAACACTGAGCTATAGTCGATGAAAAGTATTTTCAAGTACACTACCTGTGAAAATGTATTTCCTTCTTAATGCGTTTGAGCCAATCAGTTGTGTTGTGACAAGGAAGTAGTGGTATACAGAAGATGGCCCTATTTGGTACAAGACCAAGTCCATATTATGGCAAGAACAGTTCAAAAAGGCAAAGAGAAACAACAGTCCATTATTACTTTCAGACATAAAGGTCAGTCAATCCATAAAATTATAAGAACTTTGAAAGGTTCTTCAAGTGCAGTCCCAAAAGCCATCAAGCGCTATGATGAAAATGGCTCTCATGAGGACCGCCACGGGAAAGGAAGACCCAGATCACGTGACTTGACTTTAACATTAATCTGAAGACTGTTATTTATCTAATTAACTAACTATGTTTAATTGTTACCCAATTAAATGAATCAAGTAACAACTAACTCATTAGGATCTGGGGCACCACGAGAGCAGTTCTTTAAAGAGTTACCGTCTCCTGAATTAAACTCTGAAAGGTCTTTAACCTATCACATCTATAAACAGTCAACTTAATCATAACCTCGTATCATATCATCATTCTGAACAGTCGTAACCTCCTTGCATCTGTAAAAAATCCCAGCATTACTTATGATTCAGTACTACTCAAATTGGTTTAATTATTTATTTACTAGCTAATTAAATGGGAACACAGGATAAACATACACACTTTGCACCGGTTATTGACTGGAGACTTAATATGCTGAAAACTAGCAGAATGTCCCTAGCAGAAGTCCCTAGCAGAATGACAACAACATGGCTGCTTGTTAAAGAAGATGGAGAGGGAGAGAGAGGGGGACAGAGACACTTAACATTGGTAAATTCAGAAACTATTCTCACCAACAGTAACCATATACTTTGCATACGAACCGCCGCTCACTTTGAGTAGGAAATCATGAATGTATTGATGTGAAATGCCTGGGTTCGCCAGGAATCTCTCGGTGGACAGGGTAGTCTTGGAAAGGCGGTTGGGCCTTTTCCTGGCACACTTGTAAGGCTCTGATTGTCCAAGATGGTTCCAGCAAGTCTTCTACTGTTGTCCTTCTTTGTAGTTGACCAGTATACGGTGACTTGTTGTGTAGTCTTGAACAGAACTGCAGAGTTTATTTTCCATCCATTCGCTCTTGAAGATGCTTCTTTGAAGATAGGCTAGCCAGCTGTATCATTGGTTCCTCGGTGGGGGGGGATGATGATAGCATAATACGATTTTTTGAGCAAAGTAACCAGATGGTCCTACTTAAATTCGCATTCGAAGATACTTTACTTAGGGCAGCTATCGTCTCCACCTTGTGTTGAGTTTCAAAGTTCAAACCACTTTAAATGTGCAGCTGCCACTTCACACCTTTTCTGGTTTGGTATGTTAATTTCTTAACCCATAATTTATAGTTTGTTCAAAAGGGCCGGTTCAAACAGGCTAGCACGCTCTCTGACCTCACTCAGGGGTGGTGACTACTCACTGTGCAAAGTTATAAAAAACAATTATCTCTCATAGCTTGCCAAATCACATCCCTCTCTTAACAAAAACACTTTAATCATTTTTCATATTACATGCACAATGCATAGTATGGATACTTCATACATGTAGTGTGTATACTTTCCAAGTTACAGTATTTCCTTTATAACATTTTTAATGACATCACAAAATAACAAACAAAATGACATTAGTGTTCCATCACCTCTATACCATTTCCTGCATTCTACGTTCAAAATATTGTTCCAGTATTCACTTTGAACGTGTTAGCGGTAAAGTCTGTTGAGACAAAGACCATTCTTTTGATGAATCTTGAGAGGGAGTATCTGGATATTCTCCCTTGATTTACAACAGGACGTGAGTTGTTAATCCCCACTCGTTATTTCTGATTGAAGTTATTCATTGCAAACCGGATCTGACCTATTTGGATTCTGATGGACAGTCCCGCTCTGGTGGGTTCAATCTTGGAAGGATTCTGCAAGTTGCAACCCACCACAAGTATGACCACGGGATGTCCTGGTTGTGGATCGTCATGACAGTCCCCCTCCGGTGGTTCAACCTGGTTGGATTTCTGCAAGCTGCAGACCACCACAAGAATGGCCATGGGATGTCCTGGTTGTGGATCGTTGTTCCGGACCCTTCGTCCGGTTGTCCAGGCTGGTGGATCTAGGCAGTAATTTAGGCAGATGTTAATCATGCAAAACACTCATACAGTACATCATTACATTTCTTCCCCAAATGAGCGGTGGTGTGGCACTAACTGGTGGTCATATGGGGAACTTGTTTAGTATTTTTTAAATTTTAAATCAAAAGTAAGATACATTATATAGTTATAACACCTTAATCATCTAATTGGACTCTATTTTATATACTGTGTGTGTGTGTGTGTGTGTGTGTGCCTGTGTGTGTGTGTGTGTGTGTGTGTGTGTGTACACTGAGTGACCACGTGAATCTATGTCCCCTATTGATGTCACTTGTTAAATCCACTTCAATCAATAGGGGACGCGACAGGTTAAAAAATGATTTTTAAACCTTGAGACAATTGAGACATAGATTGTATGTATATGTGTGTCATTCAGAGTGTGACTGGGCAAGACAAAATATTTAAGTACCTTTGAACGCGGTATGGTAGTAGGTGCCAGGCGCACCGGTTTGTGTCAAGAACTGCAACACTGCTGGGGTTTTCAACGCTCAACAGTTTCCTGTGTGTATCATGAATGGGCCACCACCCAAGGACATCCAGCCAAATGTGGGAAGCTTTGGCGTCAGCATGTGCCAGCATCTCTGTAGAATGTTTTTGACACCTCACAACCACAGACCACGTGTATCCACGCCAGCCCAGGACATCCACATCCGGCTTTTCCACCTGCGGAATCATCTGAGACCAGCCACCCAGACAGCTGATGAAATTGTGGATTCGCACAACCAAAATGTTTTCCCACAAACTGTCAGGGAAGCTCATCTGCATGCTCGTCATCCTGACCAGAGTCTTGACCTGTCTAAAGTTCGATTGTTGTCACCTTCAATGGCCTGTGGCATGCTGGAGAAGTGTGCTCTTCATGGTGGAATCCCAGAATGTCCCAGTTCTTCCATAGCATATTCACCAGACATGTCACCCAATGAGCACGTTTGGGATGCTCTGGATCGACTTGTACGTCAGCGTGTTCCAGTTCCAGCCAAAATCCAGAAACTTCGCACAGCCATTGAAGAGCAGTGGGACAACATTCCGCAGGCCACAATTAACAGCTTGATCAACTCTATGCAAAATAAATGAGTCGCGCTGCATGAGGCAAATGGTGGTTACACCAAATACTGACTGGTTTTCTGATCCACGCCCATACCTTTTTTTCCTGTGACTATATGCATATCTGTATTCCCAGTCACATGAAATCCATAGATTAGGGCCTAAGGAATTTATTTCAATTGACAGTATATACACCTCTTTAGTCTGTATGAATTTTTAGATATAGGCCTTTGTAAATGTTTACTTCCATTACTCATCTCATATGTAAACTCAAATAATTCTTAAAAATCCTAATAACTTCACAGATCTTCATTGTAAAGGATTTAAACACTGTTTCCCATGCTTGTTCAATGAACCATAAACAATTAATGAACATTAACATTAAAGACATTATAACAGGTTACAGACGGTAGGCAATTAAGGTCACAGTTATGAAAACTTAAGACACTAAAGAGGCCTTTCTACTGACTCTGAAAAACACCAAAAGAAAGATGCCCAGGGTCCCTGCTCATCTGCGTGAACGTGCCTTAGGCATGCTGCAAGGAGGCATGAGGATTGCAGACGCGGCCAGGGCAATAAATTGCAATAAATGTCCGTACTGTGAGACACCTAAGACAGAGCTACGGGGAGACAGGGCGGACAGCTGATCGACCTTGCAGTGGCAGACCATGTGTAACAACAGCTGCACAGGATCGGTACATCAGAACATCACACCTGCGGGACAGGTACAGGATGGCAACAACATCTGCCCTAGTTACACCAGAAACGCACAATCCCTCCATCAGTGTTCAGATTGTCCGCAATAGGCTGAGAGAGACTGGATTGAGGACTTGTAGGCCTGTTGCAGTGCTCTTCACTGATGAGTTGCGGATTTGTCTCACCAGGGGTGATGGTCAGATTTGCATTTATTGTCAAACGAATGAGCGTTACACAGAGGCCTGTACTCTGGAGCGGGATCTATTTGGAGGTGGAGGGTCCATCATGGTCTGGGGCGGTGTGTCACGGAGTTTGGCCGGTAGGGATATCCTTGTCTCATTGCACACTAGCGACTCCTGTGGCGGGCCGGGCACAGTGCACGCTAACCAGGTCGCCAGGTGCACGGTGTTTCCTCCGACACACTGGACAAGGCAGTTAACCCACTGTTCCTAGGCTGTCATTGTAAATAAGAATTTGTTCTTAACTGACTTGCCTAGTTAAATAAAGGTAAAAAATACTTCTGACTTAACATTGTTTTTAATACTTATGTGGGTGAGTAAACTTACTTGAATTACATTATTTCATTTGATTTAATGCATGTTATTAACAAAGTGTGCTCCATTTTGAAAGAAAAATAGAAAATACACTATTACATTAAACCAAATCTTTAATCATTTTGAGACTACAGGAAATAGTTGACTGCTATATTAAACAACTGCAGTAAATGGTTTCAGCACCAATCATCGCCAAGCCTAACTCTGACCTTTTTAACCTGTCTCTCCTCTGGGGAGGTTCCCATTGCTTGGAAGGCAGCCACGGTGCATCCTTTAAAGGGGAGATTAAGCTGATCCTAACTGTTATAGGCCAATTTCTATTTTGCCATGTTTATCAAAACTGTTGGGAAAACTTGTCAATAATCAACTGACAGGCTTTCTTGATGTCTATTGTATTCTCTCTGGTATGCAATCTGGTTTCCTCTCAGGTTATGGATGTGTCACTGCAACCTTAAAAGGTCCTAAATTATGTCACCATTGCCCTTGGTTCTAAGCAATGTTGTGCTGCTATTTTTATTGACCTGGCCAAAGCTTTTGATACGGTAGACCATTCTATTCTTGTGGGCCGGCTAAAGAGTATGGGTGTCTCTGAGGAGTCTTTGACCTGGTTTGCAAACTACCGCTCTCAAAGAGTGCAGTGTACAAAGTCAGAATATCTGCTGTCTCAACTACTGCCTGTCACCAAGGGAGTACCCCAAGGCTCGATCCTAGGCCCCACACTCAATTTACATCAACAACAAAGCTCAGGAAGCTCTCTCATCCATTTATATGCAGATGATACAGTCTTACACTGAGATGGCCCCTCCCTGGGTTTTGTGTCCAACAACCTTAACCTTGTTCTGAACACCTCAAAAACAAAGGTCATGTGGTTTGGTAAGAAGAATACCCCTCTCCCTATGGGTGTGATCACTACTTCTGAGGGTTTCGAGCTTGAGGTAATCAACTCATACAAGTACTTGGGAGTATGGCTAGATGGTGCACTGTCCTTCTCTCCGCACATATCAAAGCTGCAGGCTAAGGTTAAATCTAGACTTGATTTCCTCTATCATAGTCACTCCTCTTTCACCCCAGCTAAAAAACTAACCCTGATACAGATGACCATCCTACCCATGCTAGATTACAGTGACGTAATTTATAGATCGGCAGGTATAAGGGTGCTCTCGAGGGGCTAGATGTTCTTTAGCATTCAGCCATCAGATTTGCCACCAATGCCCCTTATAGGACACATCACTGCACTCTATACTCATCTGTAAAGCCAGCAGCATACCACCCTGCATACCACTGCTGGCTTGCTTCTGGAGCTAGGCAGGGTTGGTCCTGGTCAGTCCCTGGATGGGAGACCAGATGCTGCTGGAAGTGGTGTTGGAGGGCCAGTAGGAGGCACTCTTTCCTCTGGTCTTAAAAATATCCCAATGCCCCAGAGCAGTGATTGGAGACACTGCCCTGTGTAGGGTGCCGTCGTTCGGATGGGACGTTAAACGGGTGCCCTGACTCTCTGAGGACATTAAAGATCCCATGGCACTTATCGTAAGAGTAGGGGCGTTAACCCTGGTGTCCTGGCTAAATACCCAATCTGGCCCTCAAACCATCACGGTCACCTAAAAATCCCCAGTTTACAATTGGCTTATTCATCCCATTCCTCTCCCCTGTAACTATTCCCCAGGTTGTTGCTGCAAATGAGAACGTGTTCTCAGTCAACTTACCTGGTAACGGATAAATAAAAAAGTAAACTGGTCATCTCTGTATACCCACTGGTTGATGCTTATTTATAAAACACTCTTAGGCCTCACTCCCCCATATCCCCCATATCTGAGATACCTACTGCAGCGCTCATCCTCCACATACAACACCCGTTCTGCCAGTCACATTCTGTTAAAGTTATCCGAAGCACACACATCCCTGGGTCGCTCCTCTTTTCAGTTTGCTGCAGCTAGCGACTGGAATGAGCTGCAAAAAAACACAAAAACTGGACAGTTTCATCTCCGTCTTTTCATTCAAAGACTCAATCATGGACACTCTTACTGTCAGCTGTGACTGCTTCACGTTATGTATTGTTGTCTCTACCTTTGCGCTGTTGTCTGTGCCCAATAATGTTTGTTCCATGTTTTGTGCTGCTACCATGTTGTGCTGCTGCCATGTTGCTACCACGTTGTTGTCATGTGGTGTTGCTACCATGCTGTGTTGTCATGTGTTACTGCCATGCTGTGTTATTGTCTTAGGCCTCTCTTTATGTAGTGTTGTGGTGTCTTGTTTTGATGTGTGTTTTGTCCTATTTTTTGTTGTTGTTAATCCCAGCCCCCGTCCCCGCAGGAGGCCTTTTGCCTTTTGGTAGGCCGTAACTGTAAATAAGAATTTGTTCTTAACTGACTTGCCTAGTTAAATAAAGGTAAAAAAAAATAAAAAATAAGAAAGAAATAATAATATTTTGACTGTAGAAAAACAGGTATCTGTTATGTTGTTCCAGGTGAGGCGGGCAGCATGCCAGGGTGTGTTAACTACACAGGTGCCTTAAAGGTACCCTTGTTCTAGAACTTACCCTTAAGCTCTTGTGGGCCGAAGTGTAAAAATGAACAGGAAGTGGTTCTGGGTTGCCAAAATTAAAGGTAGACCCAGCAAGATGACATTGCATGCACAATGTAAACACAAAGAGGGTTCATTTCCACAACACCTAAGAGCGTTGAAGTACGAGGCTAAACTTCTCAGCTATTTTGCTCCCAAAGCTACTGTTGTAGCAGTATGAAGTGAACCTGTGCATATGCGCAGATACTCCATATGACTGTGTGAGAGTAAAGTCTTGACTCACAATATCGGTGCTGCTGCTTGTGGCAACGTCATAATGCAGAGTCTACCTTTTAGTCTTTCTTGACTATGTTTCTCTTACTGTAATCGGCTACTGATCTGAACCAAAATAGTCTGTTCAACCAACATGAACATTACTCTAATGCCAGGCCTACACTACACAACTTTCAGAGGGTTCTACACGGAACCCAAATGGGTTCTAAGTAGAACCAAAAGGGGTTCTCTTCTATGGGGACAGCCAAACGAACAGAACCCTCTGGCGACAACTGAAACACAAAGCCACTTCAGATTGAGGACACCCGCATCACTCTGTCTAACGAAACAATACAGTGTGTGTGTGTGTGTGTGTGTGCGTTTACATGTGCCAGAGAGCGAGAGAGAAATTGAACACATTTTATTTTTTTAAAGATGAATTTCTCTTGTGTCCCAAAGATGAATCAAGGCCTTAGCATCACAGATATATACAGTAGATAGCATTTAGTGTAACTAACACACCATGTCACACTAATCTCTGCATCTTGGCCAGAAAGAAAAGCAGAGGCCTCCAGGCTGTAATAGAGCTGCTTCTGTTAAGGCCTCACTATTAGGAGCTGTGGCAGGCTTTTTATGCTAATAGTGGTGTAAGCAACCACGGTAGTCGGTTCTGTTGTTATGCCTGCTTAGGGTATCCCTACTATCATTTAGCCTACATTTGAATCCCATTGTTGCCATGAGAGACCATTTGGGCATGGTTAAACACATTTACCTGGCAGACATTTAAAGGTCATTGGTGAAAGGCAGACTTTGATATGCTGGCTTTATATCCATAACACTGTTTGTAGTTGATAGAAGAAAACGTCTGCTGTACTTCTATCTGAGAGAAAGGTACTGTAAGGTGCGGAGCCTTGCACTTTTTTGTGATAAAATGTGAAAACCTTTCACACTTATGCAAAAGTGTATATCACCGTATTACTGTTCACATGTGATAAGACCAACATCGGGGTCTCCCGACAACTGATAAATAATCAACAAAATACATCTTCATGTTTGTCAATTTGGATTGATATAAAATGTCCATCCATTTAACTCCCCTCAAAACATTGTCACTGTGTTTTAAACATAAGATGCCCATAAGATGCCTTGAGCTTAGCATTTCAAAAATCTGTAGTCTATACTATAGTGTACCATTTCAGTGAAGTGCTTGTTATCAGTAGCTATCTGTATTGTCAAATGTTTTCGGGTAAAAAGACACGGATGGTTTTGATCTAATACAGCCAGTCAGCTCTACACTGGACTCCCACACACACACTCAAAGCCAGCTTTAACATGTATGAGAGGTGACAGGAAAAAATGAGACAGTTTATTCCAATGATGGGAAAACAATCACGGCTCCCATTATACTTAGCTTGCCCAATCTGGCTAATGCTTGGTAAAATGTCACCAGGTTATTTTCCGAGAGCTGGATGACTGCTTGGTTTCTGTTGTTGGAATGATTGGCATAAAAATCTTTAATCTGTACGTACATACACCAGGAATTCATGTTATTTGCTTCAATGAAAACTCCACCCCAAAAAACGATATATTGGTACTTGTTTCATTAGTCCACTGTTTATATAGTCCCAAAATGGTTTGCATGTCCGTAATCAAGTTTTCAAGATATGAAACTTTCAAAATACAGAAATACAGCCGATATGATGCATTTTGCATCACATGATCACAGACTGAGCTACCTCATATGTTACACTGTATCCGCGTCCCAAATGGCACCCTATTCTCTATAGTGAACTACTTTTGACCAGGACCCATAGGTGCAACTTGGGATGCAGCCACTGTCTCTCTGTCTAAATCAGGGGTATCAAACATACGGCGCATCAGCCCATTCAATTTGGCCTGCGGGTGGTTTGAGTAAAAAAAATCACAATAATCGTGAAAAATAATGAGTGAGGGTATAATATTTATGCCTCTGTAACTTTCTCACTCATCATTATTCACGATTCATTCATGATTGTCAGTAATCATGGTATTATTTACCATTCTTGTCTTTCGGGCACAACATAATGCGAAACACAACAAAAAACAAACTCCAACAAGTGCGTAGAGTCACGAGCTTGATGTAGTAAATGCTTGCTAGGAATATGGGACTAAATACAACATTTCTACTACATTTAATACACTATAAGTGATTTTGTCCAAATATTTATGACACCTTCAAATGGGGGGGACTAGATACATAAAGTGCTTTTATTTCTAAATTTTAAAACGGATGTATGATAATATTGTCAATAAAAGGTGACAATCTGAACTGTCGCCTCATATCAACCATTTCATCTCAACTCCAAAATGCTGTAGTCAGCTTCACTGTCCAAATAAACATGCAGGGAGTGTACATGTAAAAGCAAGTCACTTTTCATGGCAAATACAAGAATCACTGTTTTAAGCACTAAGATCTGTAGATGTTTATTTCAAGATTTTTCACTTGTTTATAGAAATAATTTTAAAAAATGGGGATTCCCTAATTTTGAATAAATATCTAACCTTTTTTTCAGTATCATTTGTGACTTTATCACAAGACAACAATTTCCCCTTCATCAGAAGCATCAGGCATCCCTATCATCCTAAACGGATGTCAAGAGCTTGGCGTGCCCGCCTGCATTTCACAGAAATCTGAGGCTGGGGAAACACTCGGCTCAATTGAAGTCTCATCCAAAGAGCTTACAACTGTAATTAAATCATTCATTTCTTGTCTACGCTTCACAGACCGTAACCAAATTGACTTCCCACCAACTTCATTTTCTATTTGAACAGCAAATAATGATTTTGTGCCAGTCTAATCACAAAGCTCTCAACATCTGATCAAGCCTAGCATCCGGAGGGGAATTACCACATGGACCGATATTAGACCTCATTACCAACTTGAGTGCAAAATTATTACATCTTGTAATTGGATGGTGAGATTTATCAACACAGTAGATCATCAGGCCAGGGCTGCTTCGTGTACTTTGTTATCATTATGCATGGTTGAACTGGCTACTTATCCCAACTTGGCCAGACAACAAAAGACAGTAAGATGAGCAAACTTAGAATTTAGTTAATTTAGTAACCTATAACTCAGAATGTCAACAGTTATACATTTTGTTTTTTGCAGTAAGGGCTCAATATATTGGCTGGTTGTTAAATGCTGTTTTAATGGTACACTACACGACCATCAAACAGTTCATTCCAAAATCATGGGCATTAATATGGAGTTAGTTCCCCATTTGCTGCAATAACAGCCTCCATTCTTCTGGGAAGGCTTTCCACTAGATGTTGGAACATTGCTGCGGGGACTTGCTTCCATTCAGCCACAAGAGCATTAGTGAGGTCGGGCACTGATGTTGGGTGACTAGGCCTGGCTCGCAGTCAGCGTTCCAATTCATCCCAAAGGTGTTCGATGGGGTTGAAGTCAGGGCTCTGTGCAGGCCAGTCAAGTTCTTCCACACCAATCTCAACCTCACTTTGTACACGGGAGCATTGTCATGCTGAAACAGGAAAGGGCCTTCCCCAAACTGTTGCCACAAAGTTGAAAGCACAGAATCGTCTAGAACGTCACTGTATGCTGTAACGTTAAGATTTCCCTTCACTGGAACTAAGAGGCCTAGTCCGAACCATGAAAAACAGCCTCAGACCATTATTCCTCCTCCACCAAACTTTACAGTTGGCACTCTGCATTGGGGCAGGCAGCGTTCTCCTGGCATCTGCCAAACCCAGATTCACCTGTCGGACTGCCAGATGGTGAAGCGTGATTCATCACTCCAGAGAACATGTTTCCACTGCTCCAGAGTCCAATGGCAGCCTGCTTTACACTACTCCAGCCAATGCTTGGCATCGCACATAGTGATCTTAGGCTTGTATGTGGCTGCTCGGCCATGGAAACCCATTTCATGAAGCTTCCGATGAACAGTTCTTGTGCTGACGTTGCTTCCAGTGGCAGTTTAGAACTCAGTAGTGCAACCTAGGACAGACAATGTTTTCACTCGGCGGTCCCGTTCTGTGAACTTGTGTGGCCTACCACTTCGCCTCTGAGCCGTTGTTGCTCCGAGATGTTTCCACTTCACAATAACAGCACTTACAGTTGACCGGGGCATCTCTAGCAAGACAGAAATTTGACAAACTGACATCCTATGAAGTTGCCACGTTGAAAGTCATTGAGCCCTTCAGTAAGGCCATTCTACTGATAATATCTGTCTATGGAGATAGCATGGTTGTGTGCTCGATTTTATACACCTGTCAGCAAAGGGTGTGGCTGAAATACCCCGAATCCACTCATTTGATGGGGTGTCCACATACTTTTGTATATATAGTGTCTTAAACGTTTCACTTGGGTAATCTGTGGTGGAGAATAGAGAGCAGCCTGGAGCAGAGACATCTTTTCTGGGGTTCATCCCAAATAAGCATCCTATTTCCTATATAGTGCACTACTTTTGAGCCCTATTTGCCCTGGTCAAAAGTAACAAACTAAATAGAGAATAGGGTGCCATTTGGGAAGCAGCCCTGCTCTGGTGTGCTGTGGTCTGGTGAGCACAGTGGAGAGACATTACTGAGAGTTAACTGGCTGTGAAGCTCTGATGGGACTATGAGTCTTCATGTCTGAGAGGGAGTTGTAGATCTAGTCCAGGATAAGTCAGGACACAAAGCCTTGGTGCAATTGCAGTACCTTGATGGAAACGACTTCAGTAATTCAAAAGTCTAGAGACCCAATTGTTTTATTATCAAGCAAACACTATGAACCTCTTTTCAACATGTGCAGTCGTTGTGATTCTTATTGATTGCACAGATTATGTGACTCCAAAAACAATTATTCACAAAAAATATGAATTTGTTGTGTAAATGAGTATGTTCTGACAGGGCATACAGACTTCCTTTAATCGTCTTGGCATTACAACTCTTTCCACTCAGAAGGGAACAGGCAATGGAGGTGGTGATTGGCCCTCGTGGTCAGGATTAATCTCACTAAGAGGATCAACACAGCTTGAAGACAAGACAAACATCTGAAATCCTAAAGGCTTGTTGTACAGTATAGCATTATGGGATTGAAATCACACAAGCCCATACCTGCCCTTCCCTTACCCCAAACTTGGGGCCTTAACCACTGTTCCCCAATTGAGTAATATTGTAGCTGCAGATGCATCAGAAAATGTTTATCTGGATTTACTGTGGGGGGGGATTGGCAATTGGATGTCGCACATAAACACAAACATCTAGATGGGAACACACACCCTAATGAAATCAGGGCGATTGAATGAGGAAAGCTATAACAGGAATACAAATATTCCACCCACACTGACCTAAACTGAAACAGCATTTTCACATCTTGACAAGAAGAGATGTTGAGCTGGCTGGCATTCTAATTTGCCTCAGACTGGAGTTCCGAGTTCTCCCTCGAATACCAATATTGATCAGGCAGATGTCCGTTATGGTTCATAAATGTCCATCTTGTTACAATGCCCATTCCTGTGTAGTACACCGACACCGCAGCCTGTGTGCAAAGTGACTTTACTGATAAATCAATGTCTGTTAGTTACTGATACGAGGTTGGATAGGACACGAAATGACGACGGTGTTGTTATCTTGTAAGGGGTAAAATTCTATAAATAAGAAAGCACATGTAAGCGTAAATGAGTGTAGACACGTTCTCTTTTACAATGACGGCCCGAGGTTGCGTTTTTAAGATAGGTTGAAAGAACTTAGACCATGTAAAACGTGCGCGCGCGCGTACTGTATGTGCGTGCCTGCGTGTGACACAGTATTGTGTCTGAAATCTCAATTGACAGCTTTAATCAGATGATTACTTAACTGAAACTGAGACCTTCTCTCAAGGGAGCCAAAACATAATAGATAGGATCGCACCATGTGATCACGAGAAAATGCATATCTAATGTCGTTTATGGTTGGTTCTCTCAAAAAATGTGATTGTAATTGCCCCCAAAATTCCCAAGAGTTTTATTATCCTGTTTTCAGAAAAGCTGTATTGGTGGCATCTTTCTTGATATGCCACATGAAACAATGTCGATTGTATTAATAGAAGAATGCATACTTTAAAAGGGAGGATGAGATCAAACAGATTCAATTCATTAAACAAAAAGTTTGACATTTCCTATCATTATATTGCTTGATGAAAATATGTTTAATTCTGATAGCTGGGATTATTAGTCTGATGTCTGGAGTGTAGTGATGAAAGATCCTGACTCTTTCAACCCCTTGTTTAGAATGTACAGTCTCTATAGGTTGCCTGAAGTACATGTGGGGTATGCAATCAAACTTGTCATGCAAAACACAGAGACCCATTGGCTATGTTGGCTTAGCTATACTGTAGATGCAATATGGTCTCTATTGTCTTTATCAAGCTTTGTTTAAAGCGCTCATTGATCAGGCTTTGTCATTTTATCTATAGCTAAATCTGGTATTTTTTTTACAGCGGTAATTATGTAATGAGCAACCTTACCTAAGACCTGAAGAGTTGTATTAGCTCCCCAAGATAATACCCAGGCATTTAGCTCAGTGGGTTAACACAGTCCTGTGGCATGCAATAGACCCGGTTTTACACTCAGTCAAATTCGAGGGGTAACACTGTCATGATGATTGTACCATCCATTACCAGGCAGCATCAACTACATGTATTTGTAGGGAATGTATTAAACGAGTCTATACTGTGCTGTATTATGTCAAACATATGAAGCCCGGCATTGAGATATCCTGAGCTTTTAAGTTCAGTGACCTCGGCACCTTGTCATCATTAGTGGTTTTAAGAACAGAATGAACCAACAAGGTGTTTCTGAACATCCATTATGCTCACACTGCAGGGAAAGAAAGTGTATGTCCCAAAATGGCACCCTATTCACATTGTAGTGCACTACATTTGAAGAGAGTCCTGTGGGGCCCTGGTCAAAAATAGTGCACCATAAAAGGGGATAGGGGCTCATTTGGGAAGTAGAAAACAATGTCCTAATCATCAATCGCTGCTCTGTTGTCTTCAAATTATGCTGACAGATAAATGTGCTTCTTTACAAAGGAATCAAAAGCATGATGTGTTCCTTTCATTTGAATTCCTTTTTGAAGAGCCTGTCTAATAAAATTAGCATCTGATGAATAGTTGTTGTTGGAGGAAAACATATGTTTATCAGAGGAATACTCTTTTGATAAAAATTTAGCTAACTTTTAGGCAGTTTTGTGGAGAAGATCAGGCCATATTGAGACAATGCGAGGAGTCTGAGAACGGTAGAAAGTAACTATTGTGTTTTCAATGATATTTGTAACCAGCTGGTCACCGATATCATAATGATTAAGATATATAAATCTATGTCTCTGCTGTGATGAGGAATTAAACCTATTTATATATATTTTTTAAAACTCTAAACATATTCAACAGTGGTATAGTAGTGTAGGTGTAAGTCATGCTCTAATAATTGGTGCTCCAATTAAGATAATAATAATTTTTCTCCTCATCAGAACAACACTCTAGTTAGTGTCTTAACTCATTTTCACAGTCACAGAAACACATTTTGATAAGATAACATCGGGGGAATTTGTTTGTTTTTAATTAGCTTCCCTCGGACCAGAAAATCAACACATTCAAAGAGCATCTTTTGTTTGTGGGGCCATGTTGTACTGATACCGAATCAGCCTGGCAATTTATTCATTGTTTGGCAAAAATGAATCAGAAATTTGCCAGAGGTGAAAGAGTAACATAATAGAGAGAAAAACCATAGTATGGAAATGCATTGCAATCAGTCTCATTGTCATATCTAAAATCAGAATCTTAGCAAGGTATGCAGCCTTTGGCATAGCTCCCTGACCTTGACTCTATATAACCATGTCTCATTAAGCCAATACTATATTATTCTATGGCTCCAACAAGACATATTGTTAAAGCCCGACTCAGTGATTTTTACAGCCCTTTTTGGTCATTTAAGTTAATTATACATACCCATTGATTCTTGAATTAAGGAGTGGGGCTTTAAGGGTAACAAATATTCAGAAACTGGTGTGCAACCACAGCATAAAAATTATGATAATTAGTAAGGTCTTCATATCACATTTCCTCACTGCGTACGGTTGAGCGAACATAACTCAGATTTACTGCTAAACCAGCGCAGAGCGACTCTACCTCATTTCTCATTGAGCTGCCAGCATGAGCAACATCATGCACAGCCGAAATTCATCAAAACGAGAGAGAGAGGAAGAGGGGGGGGCATTACTTATTACTCCGGCTGTATGAAATCATAATGATTGAGAACGAGGAAGGGTTTTGACTCACATCATAACATATATGTTTAAATGTATATAGCGCTGTGATGATCACTGTGGTGCCATAACGTTCCTTCATGGGACATTAGCCACCGCTCCATTAACAGGGCCAGTAGGGCTCACAGGGGACTCATATCAATAGGCATCTGGGTGGAGGGATAACAAATGACTATTAACACAGCAGGCTTTAAATATGGCTGCTATAAGCTGGGGTTTACAGCTCTGATTGATATACTGTAGTATGTGTGACCAGACCACAAACAGTAGGCATTGCCACAAACAGTATGTGATCAAAGACAACAGCGATAATGTTGTTATATTTACGATATTATGCGACTACAACGATTACTTCTGTGTAATGTCTGACACAGCCCGAAACGGAACAAAACAGTGACCACTGTGTGCACAGTTAAAGTGCTTTCATTTTCATTGCTGTGTCAAGACGGAGAAATGTACTACAGGTGACCATAGCTGGGGAGGGGGGGGGGACAGCCACCATAGCAGATCTGATTTTAAAAAGTAGACAAAATAATGAGGAAATTGAAAACAAACAAAAACAAAACAATGGAAGATCCCACAAAAAACAAACCAACATGAAACAGACTAGCATAGCAGAGTGAACAGTCCTGAAGGAGCTCTCGAAAGACAGCATTTCCCTTCACTTTCTCTTCAACGCAGCCCAATCCCTTTGTGGCATATTTATTTCTTTATCTAATAGAAAGTAATGACACAGACTGTGTCTCCGGGCCTCTTTGGCAGGACCCCATGCCTCCTGGGCTAAAACTCACAAACACAATAAGCATAAATGCATAAAAGCCAGGAAGCACGGCTCCATTTGGCTGATGAGAATGATGGCTAGCTTGTTGCTTATCGGAGCCCTATAAATCTCCATGGCTGGGCGAGAGATGGGAGCAGTTATCACTTCCTGGCAGAGGCGATATGAATGGTGCCTGACGAAGTAAGGCATCTACTCCAATGATTTATTGATGGAAGGAGGAGGGATTCAAGAGTGTTGGAATGGGGCAAGCTGATAAAGGTAAGAGTGCAAACTGCTCAAAGTAAGAAGGGTGTACACTAGTAAATGGCAAATAGTTCAACTACCTAAAGTCATCCAAAGATCATTCATCGTCAACAAGACTGGAAGCGAAGATGACCCGGAAAGTTAATATATGGATTGCAGGTTTAATGCTTTGTCATGCAACTTAACGAATCCCCCATTGCTAACTTCAACACTGGCATAATATCACATTTCAGTCAAATTCACATTGCATAGCAGCTGTTTTATGGGCTCCTGACCAATTCAAATCAAATTACATTTTATTTGTCACATGCGCAAAATACAACAGGTGTAGTAGAACTTACAGTGAAAGGCTTACTTACAAGCCCTTAACCAACAACCCGGTTTTAAGAAAAAATATCTAAAAAAAGTAAGAAATAAAAGTAACAAATATTTAAAGAGCAGCAGAAAATAACAATAGCGAGGCTAAGTACAGGGGGTACCGGTACAGAGTCAATGTGCGGGGGCACCGGTTAGTTGAGGTAATTGAGGTAATATGTACATGTAGGTAGAGATATTAAAGTGACAATGTATAGATACTAACAGAGAGTAGCAGCAGCGTAAAAGGGGGGCAATACAAATAGTTTGGGGTAGCCATTTGATTAGATGTTCAGGAATCTTATGGCTTGGAGGTAGAAGCTGTTAAGAAGCCTCTTGGACCTAGACATGGCATTCCGGTACCGCTTGCAGTGCGGTAGCAGAGAGATCAGTCTATGACCAGGGAGGCTGGAGTCTTTGACAAGTTTTAGGGCCTTCCTCTGACACCGCCTGGTATAGAGGTCCTATAGAGTGATGTACTGGGGCCCTACCCTCTACCCTCTGTAGTGCCTTGCGGTCAGAAGCCGAGCAGTTGCCATACCAGGCAGTGATTAAATCTGTCAGGATGCTCTCGATGGTGCAACAGTAGAACCTTTTGAGGATCTAAGGACCCATGCCAAATCTTTCCAGTATCATGCCCTCATGACTGTCTTGGTGTGCTTGGACCACGTTAGTTTGTTGGTGATGTGGACGCCAAGGAACTTGAAGCGTTCAACCTGCTCCACTACAGCCCCATTGATGAGAATGAGGGCTCCTTTTCCTGTAGACCACAATCATCTCCTTTGTCTTGATCACATTGAGGGAGAAGTTGTTGTCCTTGCACCACACGGTCAGGTCTCTGACCTCCCTATAGGCTGTCTCATCGTTGTCTGTGATCAAGCCTACCATTGTGGTGTCATTTACAAACTTAATGATGGTGTTGGAGTCGTGCTTGGCAGTGCAATCATGAGTGAAGAGGGAGTACAGGAGGGGACTGAGCATGCACACCTGAGGGGCCCCCGTGTTGAGGATCAGCGTGGCGGATGTGTTGTTACCTACCCTTACCGCCTGGGGGCGGCCCGTCAGGAAGTCCAGCATCCAGTTGCAGAGGGAGGGGTTTAGTCCCAGGGTCCTTAGCTTATTGATGAGCTTTGAGAGCACTACGCTGAGCTGTAGTCAATGAATAACATTCTCACATAGGTGTTCCTTTTTCCAGGTGTGAAAGGGCAGCGTGGAGTGCAATATAGATTGCATCATCTGTGGGGAGGTATGCAAATTGGAGTTTGTCTAGGGTTTCTGGGATAATGGTGTTGATGTGAGCCATGACCAGCCTTTCAAAGCACTTCATGGCTATAGACGTGACGGCTACGGGTCGGAAGTAATTTAGGCAGGTTACCTTAGTGTTCTTGGGCACAGAGACTATGGTGGTCTGCCTAAAACATGTTGGTATTACAGACTCAGACATGGAGAGGTTGAAAATGTCAGTGAAGACACTTGCCAGTTGGTCAGCTCGTGCCACTGGGTAGCTCTCGGCTGTGCTTCCCTTTGTAGTCTGTAATAGCCACATCTGACGAGCGTCGGAGCCGGTGTAGTATGATTCGATCTTAGCTATACCCTTTAGCTTGGTGCAGATGTTGCCTGTAATCCATGGCTTCTGGTTGGGG
Source organism: Oncorhynchus nerka (assembly GCF_034236695.1). Classification (NCBI taxonomy): domain Eukaryota; kingdom Metazoa; phylum Chordata; class Actinopteri; order Salmoniformes; family Salmonidae; genus Oncorhynchus; species Oncorhynchus nerka. The sequence continues at coordinate 50,994,728 of NC_088420.1, forward strand.
TATGTACGTACAGTCACTGTGGAGTCGACGTCATTGATGCACTTATTGATGAAGCCAGTCACTGATGTGGTGTACCTCAATGCCATCGGAAGAATCCCAGAACATATTCCAGTCCGTCCTAGCAAAACAGTCCTGTAGCTTAGCATCTGCTTCATCTGACCACTTTCTAATTGACCGAGTCACTTAGTTTCTGCTTGTAAGCAGGAATCAGGAAGATAGAATTATGGTCAGATTTCCCAAATGGAGGGAGAGCTTGTACGCGTCTCTATGTGTGGAGTAAAGGTGGTCTAGAGGTTTTTTTCCCTCTGGTTGCACATTTAACATGCTGATATTCTGCTATTTTGTGTTTTTCGCACCGATTGTAACTTTTTTGTACATAATTTTTTCGCAATCGTTTCCTATGACAGAAAAGAGCTTCTGGACATCAGAACAGTGATCACTACCTTCGATTTGGATGGAGATTACTACTTCAACGAGTCGGAGGACCAGGACATAATGCTCACCCTAGACCAGGCCGTAATCCCCGGGACACGGAAAAGAAAAATGCGGCATAAGAGAGGCCGACGCCCCCTGACAAAACTGCATCGGCAAATTCATAAACCGCCTCTACTCTCCGTTCTATTGGTGAACGTACAATCACTGGAAAATAAACTGGACGAGCTCCATTCGAAGTCAATGGGACCTGAAGGACTGTAATGTCCTATGTTTCTTAGTTTAGAGTCATTAAAACTCATTTTTCAACCACTCCACAAATTTCTTGTTAACAAACTATAGTTTTGGCAAGTCGGTTAGGACATCTACTTTGTGCATGACACAATTAATTTTTCCAACAATTGTTTACAGGACAGATTATTTCACTGTATTACAATTCCAGTGGGTCAGAAGTTTACATACACTAAATTGACTGTGCCTTTAAACAGCTTGTAAAATTCCAGAAAATGATGTCATGGCTTTAGAAGCTTCTGATAGGCTAATTGACCTCCTTTGAGTCAATTGGAGATGTACCTGTGGATGTATTTCAAGGCCTACCTCACCAAACTCAGTGCATCTTTGCTTGAGATCATGGGAAAATCAAAATAAATCAGCCAAGACCTCAGAAAAAATTATAGACCTCCACAAGTCTGGTTCATCCTTCGGAGCAATTTCCAAACGCCTGAAGGTACCACGTTCATCTGTACAAACAATAGTACGCAAGTATAAACACCATGGTACCACTCAGCCGCCATGCCGCTCAGGAAGGAGAAGCGTTCTGTCTCCAAGAGATGAATGGACTATGGTGTGAAAGTGCAAATCAGTCCCAGAACAACAGCAAAGGACCTTTTGTACCTGTTTCTTCCAGCATCTTCACAAGTATCTATATCCACAGTAAAACGAGTCCTATATCAACATAACCTGAAAGGCCACTCAGCAAGGTAGAAGCCACTACTCCAAAACAGCCATATAAAAGCCAGACTACGGTTTGCAACTGCACATCGTACTTCTTGGAGAAATGTCTGATGAAACAAAAATAGAACTGTTTGGCCATAATGACCATCATTATGTTTGGAGGAAAAAGGGGGAGGCTTGCAAGCCGAAGAACACCATCCCAACCTTGGCAGCATCATGTTGTGGGGGTGCTTTGCTGAAGGAGGGACTGGTGCACTTCACATAATAGATGGCATCATGAGGTAGGAAAATTATGTGGATATATTGAAGCAACATCTCAAGACATCAGTCAGGAAGTTAAAGCTTGGTCGCAGATGGGTCTTCCAAATGGACAATGACCCCAAACCCACTTCCAAAGTTGTGACAAAGTGGCTTAAGGACAACAAAGTCAAAGCCCTGATCTCAATCTTATAGAACATTTGTGGGCAGAACTGAAAAAGTGTGCGCAAGCAAAGAGGCCTTACAAACCTGACTCAGTTACACCAGCTCTGTCAGGAGGAATGGGCCTAAATTCACCCAACTTATTGTGGGAAGCTTGTGGAAGGCTACCCGAAACGTATGACCCAAGTTAAACAATGTAAATACTACTTGAGTATTGAGTGTATGTAAACTTCTGACCCACTGGGAATGTGATGAAAGAAATAAAAGCTGAAATAACATATTCTCTCTTATTTTTCTGACATTTCACATTCTTAAAATAAAGTGGTGATCCTAACTGACCGAAGACAGGGGATTTTTACTATGATTAAATGTCAGGAATGGTGAAAAACTGAGTTTAAATGTATTTGGCTAAGGTGTATGTAAACTTCCGACTTCAACTGTACATCCAAAATTCTTTTCAACTGGTACCGGGGGACATTCAGACGAGTCCCTTGACACTTGTGGGGTTGTGCAGACATCTCCTGCTCTGTCACCTTTCACCACAGATGCGAAAGTGCGACAATCGGCGGATGCAGTGGATTGAGACACATCCAATGCAAACAGATATCTCTAGTTGAAACTGATTGATTTTTATGAGGACTTTATTATGTTAATTCGATTTCCGCAGGGCGTGGACATCTACCTTACTGGGTTTTAAAGACGTTTCAGCAGGATCAGATAATACCCATGGTGGCTATATCGAAGGCGCAACACAGGTATAGGTACAGTATAGACAAATTTGCCTTTGATCAAGTGAAATAGTGACTCAATGAATCAAAAGAGTATAAAGAAAGTATTAACTGTTGGAATATCATGGGTATCCATTGCCATGATGCAGTTCATAAGCTTGTGATAGTGGTCGATCAGACAATGATTAGGCTTATAGGCCTATATGAGAGCATGTACACAATACACAGATATTGAACAACCAATTCAGCATACCCTAGATGTTAATATGATATGGTCGCAGTGCTCAGCTTCTGTCACAGCACAAGTCTAATTACTGAAAGCAGCCTTTTCTCAGCTGTCTCCTGTCTGCTGATGAGGTAATATGGAGGCCTGTGCTCCGGCTCCACCACAGTTATTATTAACGCTACAGGGACAGGAACTGACTACGTTGGGGAAGACAGTGTAAATCAGGACGGGCACACTCACACTCCATTGATCATTATCTGGCTTCAAATCGACTGAAGCGTTTTAGTTCTGGTAACAGGAGGAGGGGAGCGCGTCACAGGGCTATTACACAGATAAATGATTCATGTGTGTGTCGTTTTAAGCCCTACATCCACAGGCAACTAACTGTGATTTCATTTCTATTGGCACTAATAAGTGGTAAGTAAAAACAGAATCCCATGTGGTCTGTTATTCCCTCCAGAATGAGAAGAAATGGTCCTGGATGTATACTGTAGTTCATTATAGCCTCAAAACAAACACAATGTGGGCTCAGCTCATTTTGAGAGAGAAAGAGATATAGAGGGAAGGTAAAAAAAATAATCTGTCACATTCTGCTAATTAAATAGTTGATTTGTTTGTTTTCTCTTCCGACACACCTTAAACGTCATGTCCAGCTCAACACCGGATTCTCATTAGACAAGCTAATTAACTTTGCAACTGTCAAGCTAGCCGACGCTAACAAAACTGAAGGCGGGAAAAGCGTCCGTTGAAGGGTGTTAATAACTCAAGAGGCTAACAACAGCTGACACTACACTCGCTTGGATGCTGGGAGGAAAAAAGGGAAATGTTGACATCAAATCGAGTTATCTCCGAGAGGAAAGAGAAGGAATCGAGGATGGAGAGATAGAGAGATAGAGAGAAAAGCAAACCAAGGCAATCTCATCTTTAACGCTGGGTTATTGGCACCGGACAGAGAATGCTTTGTTCCCGCTGTTTGCTCTGGCTTCGAGTCCGTGCCTCTTCACGGTCCCTCTGTCAGAGCCAGTAAAGAGACCGTGAGTGACTCTCAATCTGATGATGAATAGTAGCCCTGGAAGCCGTGGGAGATTACTCCCCGGAGAACCTTAAAGCCCCGACCGCTGTGATTTATGACATATTTATCTGCCGCTATCTGAGGTGGCTGTCACCGGCCGAGAGAGTGAAGGAGCAGATGAGGGGATGACGGGCCGGGGGGAGAATTATACAGCTATAATTGTCAATCATGAGCAGGATTGAGCAGTGAGCTCTATAGCTGTTTTCATAACAGAGGTGCATAAAGCTGTCTCGGAGGGCAGGGGGGGACTCTTAAAGGAGAATGATATCCACATTATATAGGATATATACGCTTTAAATATCCTCTTTTCCTCGAATGAGAATTATACCCACATTATTCTTCACTCAGTCACCCACCGAGGTGATCTCCTTAGTGTTGGTCCTGGCCCAGGGCAATCTACAGCCACAACCTTTAGGCTACTACAGAACTGAGCAAATATGTGCAAATTTCATCCAGATTTTCATCATTCACATATGTAGGGGGCTAAGTGTTTGGATTGTTTGCATTTGTCTGCTTCAAGAGGCACAAAACTCCCCCCAAGTGTCATTTGTCATTTTCCATGACGTTTAAAATGGGTTTGTAAACAGTAAATAGGTACATAGTAGTATTGTGTTTATAGATGCTTTGTAGATGATTCTTGACATTCACAGTACTTACTGTTTAATTGACTATATATGTGAAACTATACAATAGATTTTTGTTTGGCCCCTTTAATTTGCACCTACATTTAAACACAGCTGGGTGTCTTTGTGTCACTCTCTTCGGGCATACATACTGGAATCTCATATTTATTGGGTGTGGAAATAAAGATTTCTGCTCTCAGTTTAAAATAAATAGCCCAATTGATTTGGACAGCCTCCTCCTCGCATAGCTCAGAGTGGTTTGGTTGTTAAATGTGGTAAGCAGCCGCTCTGCTGCCAGAGTGAGATCCCAATCAGCCTGATTACCGTGTGTGCAGTCAAGTGCAAAACAATGTATAAGCTCCTTAATCAAATCAATAGCCAAAGCAACTCCAAACTGATGGCTCTTATCAAAACCAGAGTAAAGCCTCAGTCATTTTTCATTTAATTACGAGTTAAAGTCAGAGCTGGGATTTGTGTCATAAAAAATAAGATGATTTTTGTCTATTCGGTTTAAGATTAGACCTAATGTTCTTGAGCAAAGGTGCATGGTCGTTGAATATGAAATACTAAAAACTAATGGTATTGTTACGACAGGTAACACCAGTTCTGTTTTTGATTTCGTTATTCATTTTGTAGAATGTTTTTTTTAATGTATGTTATGTACTGTAATATATGTGTGTTGTAGAGAGAGACTGTTTCTATACACACGCTTCCAAATGTGTCTCTGTGTGCATATAAGGTGTGTGTTTGAGTGCGTAGTAAATTGCTGATGGACTGGGGTACTGGTGCGGATAATTAACTCACTGAATGTGCAGATGTTTCTGAGGACTCATGTTGTTAGCGCGCTGGCGCACACACACACACACACACACACACACACACACACACACACACACACACACACACACACACACACACACACACACACACACACACACACACACACACACACAAGCATCTGCCTAAGCACCTTCCTGAGCATGAGGAGCTCAATCTTTTCCACTTGACAGCAGTGCAAGTGAAGCCATTTAGTGGCAGCTGGTTCGGCATGGCCAGGAGTAGATGCGGTTGGAAAGCCCTGTGTGCTTTAATTAATTAAGGGGAGATTACATGGTCTTTCAACCATGTAGTTTGTCATCAGAATCCATTACGCATTGATATTAGACATTTCTCCACAGTGTCAACAGCAATTTAGAGGGCAGCTGAAGTTTAAGGAGTGTGAAGGAAGTTTTCTGCTGAGACCTGATTATAGTAGTAAATGACCGGTTGCAAAAAAAGAGGTCAGTGACAATCTAATTACAGCAGTGGTTCTCAATTGGTTTTGGCCTCGAGACCCAAATTGAACCAGGTTGTCTCAGTTGCAATCCAATATTCACATCGTGTTTTTTGTTGTTGCCAAAATGCAATCAGAAAAAATATTTTTCAATGCTATATTGATAGTGAATGTACCAATTATATGACAAGGGAACAACATCGTAAATCATTCAATTTTGCACATATTCTTGATGAAGAATGATAAGCTCACTGGTTTGCGACCACAAAATCAACCAAATCCACTAAATAGCGCCGCTAATTATATATATGTCACACCCTGATCTATTTCAACTGTATTGTGCTAGTCTCCACCCCCCACCAGGTGTCTCCTATTGTCCCCATTATCCCCTGTGTATTTATACCTGTGTTTTCTGTCTGTTTGTTGCCAGTTCGTCTTGTCTCGGCAAGTCATCACAACACGTTTTTCCTGTGTTACCAGTTCTCAAGTTCTTATTTTCTAGTCTTCCCGGTTTCAAACTTTCTGCCTGCCCTGATGTTTTAATAAATATTCTGAGAGCCGAACTATCCGCCTCCTGTGTCTGTATCTGGGTCATATCCTGAGTCGTGATAGTACGAACTGGCCATGACTGACCCAGCAGACTCAGACCAGCTCCACAACGCTGTCTCCCTGCAAGGAGCCAACATTAGAAGACACGAGGAGCTACTTCAGAACCTTATGGAGTGGCTCCATACCTTGGAGGAACGCTGTGACCATATGTTCAACTCATCACTGGAGCAAGCCACAACGGAAACCTCCCGGGCGCTCAGTAACCTCGCTACTAGCGATGCTTCTTCCCAGCCTACCCCGGCTTCCCGAGAACCCCGCTTACCTCCTCCGGAGCGCTATGCTGGAGATCCTGGAACCTGCCGGGCGTTTCTCTCTCAGTGCTCCCTCATCTTTGAGCTACAGTCCTCTTAGTTGCCTTTGGATCGCTCGAAGATAGCGTATCTTATAATGCTGATGTCTGGAAGGGCGTTCGTCTGGGCTATGGCGGTGTGGGATCAACAATCCACCGTTTGCCTTAGTCTGGAGGATTTTGTGGCGGAGGTAAGGAAGGTATTCGATTCCCCAGTGTCTGGGAGAGAGGCGGCTTGGAAGCTACACCCGCAGTGTGGCAGATTCCCACAGTGTGGCAGACTACGCTGTAGACTATCGCACGCTGGCCGCCGATAGTGCCTGGAACCCGGAGTCCCTGTTCGACACCTTCCTTCACGGATTATCGGAGGAAATCACTATATATATACTGCTCGTTGGGTTCTGTTATTCACTCAATTTTACCATCGCCTACCGCCCTGGGTCCAAGAATGTGGAGCTTGACGCCTGCTCCTGCCTGTATAGTTCCGTTGCTACACCATTTGACCCTGAGACCATCCTCTAGAGTAGAGCCGGGTCCACAAGACGCAGCATTCCCAGCCGGACCATCGAATGTTTGTCCCAGATTCGTCCCCGGTCCTGGAATGGGCCCATTCCTCTAAAATCACCTGTCATCCCAGAACCCTGGCTTTCATCTGCCAACGTTTTTGGTGGCCCAGCATGGTTCTGTAAATCTCTGCATTCTTCAACACCTGCACTGTGTGCGCATAGAACAAGACCCCGCAGAAAACTCTGGCTGGCCTCCTTCAACCACTCCCTGTTCCTCATCACCCCTGGTCCCATATATCCCTGGACTTTGTCACTGGTCTCCTTCTGTCAGGTGGCAACACCACCATCCTTACTGTGGTGGATAGGTTTTCCAAAGCTGCACATTTCATTCCCCTTCCCAAGTTACCCTCAAACAAGGAGACAGCCCAGCTTATGATGCAGCACATCTTCCGGATCTATGGACTTCCGGTCAACATGGTCTCCGATCGGGGTTCTCAGTTCTCGTCCAGGTTCTGGAAGGCATTCTGCACCATCGGCCAGCCTGTTCTCTGGGTTTCATCCCCAGTATAACGGCCAATCGGAGCGAGCCAATCAGGACCTTGAAACTACTCTTTGCTGTCTCGTCTCTGCCAATCCCACCACCTGGAGCGACCACCTGGAGCCAGCAACTTGTGTGGGTGAAGTATGCTCGCAACTCCTTTGCCTGCTCGGCCACTGGACTCTCGCCCTTCGAGTGTTCCTTGGGTTACCAGCCCCCGCTCTTCCCTGAGCAAGAGACCAGCATACCCTCGGCCCAGATGTTCGTCCTCCGCTGTCGGCGGACAAACCACCTCCGGCTCCCCGCTATCGGCCCGGGCAGAGGGTATGGCTGTCCACCCATGATCTGCCCCTCAGGGTAGAGTCTCAAACTTTCCCCCCTTTTTATTGGTCCATTCCCCATCTCTGAAGTCCTTAGCCCCTCTGCTGTTTGTCTTCTGTTGCCCCGTACCCTCCGTATACATCCCACTTTCCATGTGTCTAGGATTAAACCTTTGTCTCACAGCCCTCTGTCTCATGTTTCCTGTTTGTCTTGTCGCGTCAAATCATCCCAGCGTGTTTTCCGTGTGTTACCAGTTCTCATGTCCTTGTTTTCTAGTCTTCCCTGTTCCAACCTTCCTGCCTGCCCTGACCCTGCCTATCATTCTGTCCCTTTTTGACTCTGCCTATATAGGTTAATTATAGTTTCTACACACTTTCTACCAGGTTTTAGTTGTTTAAGTTCAGACTGCAGTATTTTTCATAAAGAATAAATGAAAATGTTTTGTTTTTTGTTTTACTCAGACAATCGACCCATTCAAAATCTCCTGCGACCCAATTTGGGTCGCGACCCACCAGTTGAGAATGGCTGAATTACAGCCATCTAAATAATAAGCTGTAAAATAACATGATGTGATCAGACATTTTCTACCACTTAAATGTAAACAGGCTGAAAAATACATTATCGAAGCCTCCTACAAATATTGTTTTATTTTGAAAAATATTTCTGAATCTTCACCCTCACCTGAATTGTTGAGAATTCACTATTGCTGAAAGTGATTTAGCTTCATAGCTTCCAATGGCCTCTCATCATCTCATAATTAAATCCATAACCAATTTTGTTTACATTGATGGCCCCAGTCCGCTGCAGGTACAATTTAATGACCAGCAACACTCATGCTTCAACTGCACTTATTTTGCACCACTTTACTCGATGGGCTCTTAAAGACCTCTCCTGTGGGTTATTATTGTCTCTCTGTCAATGATAGCTCTTTTAATTTGATGTGTTTGTAAAGCTCTGGCGGCATGGCTGGGGGAGATTGGGCCCATTTAACACCCACAGCCTGGAGACAGACCTCATAATGGCAGACTGTAAATAAAACATCAAGACTTTGTCCCAAATGGCACACTATTCCCTATATAGTGCCTTGCTTTTGACCACAGCCCTATGGGCCCTGGTAAAAAGTAGTGCACTTTAAAGGGAATAGAGTAACATTTAGGACTTAAACCAATTATGAGCTCTCTGAGGTGGAATCTGCCCATTATAATCACATCAAGTGTTTGTTTACTGGAACAATGGGGCAGAATGTTAGGTAACCTTCTGGAACTGAGGAGATAATAATTACCGGTACGGAATCCATTTTCTTCTATGTTGGTTTCTTTTCTTACGTTTGGCACTTCCAAGCAAGAAAGAAAAGATATGTTTGACTTCCTCTCTCAAGAAGCTGCCTACTGTACATCTTCTGCTAAATATTCTGAAATACCTCAGTGTCTCTGTGACAGGGAAGAGAGGGCTGGGTGAGACAGAAGGGCAAAAGCAGGTTGACAGCAAAAGCATAGTAAATATTTACCATGTGTCTATTCCTTTACAGTATGATTCAAAATAAGATATGCTCTTTGACGTATTTTTACATTGAGGAGACAATTCAGCAGGGAGCGTTTTAACCATTTTAAAGTGTAAATGTCTCTATTTTGAAGTTTTTCTTTTTAATTGCTACCCTCATCTACTTAAAACAACATTCAATGATCCCCCATAGACTGGAATAAAAGCATTGTTTTAACTGTGATATTTCTTAAAAGAGTTTTTGAGATTGAGCTCACACTTAAAATGAAATAGTTTGGAAATGAAAAAATACAAAAGTCACAGATTAACTTTTTTTTACACTTTATTTTTACACTAAAAGGGACATTATTTATTTGATAAATTACAAACTCTCTTTCTTTTTGAGGAAATTAGAATGTGACAGTTATTGAATTGTCTAAACTGACTCTGACTCTAAACTGACTATGAGACACTGTCAAAACCCCCAACAATGATATCTGATTGAATCTGAATGTGAGTGAATCATTTGAAAGCAATGTCAAGTAAAGTTGCCTTTCTCTACTGGACATCTGTTGGGAGTAACCTCTATTCTTCTAATAATACCAAGAGACATTTTCTAAATCTTCATTTTGCATTCTGCATCAGAATGGCACCGAAGGAGATGGCTGCGGTTTTACGATCACCTAACCAATTGTGCTATTGTGTATGTTTTTTGCGTTATTTGTAACTTATTTTGTCTTATGACCGAAAACAGCTAAAAGAAATCAGGACAGCGATTACTCACCATGTACTGAAGGAATACTTTTTCTTCAGTGAGTCGGATGGGAAGGATTTACTTCAGATGCCTGACAAGGCCCTCATCCCCGTCATTCGCAGGAGAAAGATACGGAAGTATCGTGGACAAAGGTTCGGGTGCCTTGTAAGGATTAGACACCGAGAGGGTAATCTACCTTTACCTATTAGCCAACATACAATCAATCAATAATAAAGTAGATGAACTACGATCACGTATATCCTACCAACGGGACATTAAAAACAGTAATATTTTATGTTTCACCGAGTCGTGGCTGAAAGATGACATAAATAACATACAGCTGGTGGGTTTTAAGCTTTTCAGCAGGATAGAACAGCGGCATCTGGTAAGACGAGGCGTGTCGGTCTATGTATATTTGTAAACAACAGCTGTTGCACGAAATCTAAGGAAGTCCCAAGGTTTTGCTCGCCTAAGGTAGATTATCTAATGATAAGCTGTAGACCACATTATTTACCGAGGGAGTTGTCATTTATATTTTTCATGGCTGTCAATATACCACAACAAACTGATACTGGCACTAAGACCACACTCAATGAGCTGTAAACGGACATAAGCAAACAGGAAAATGCTCATCCAGAGGCGGAGCTCCTAGCGGTCGGGGACTTCACATGCAGGGAAACTAAAATCTGTTTACCTCATTTCTACCACACACAGAGATGTGTACAAAGCTCTCCCTCGCCCTCAATTTGGCAAATGTGACCATAATTCTATCTTCCTGATTCCTGCTAACAAGCAGAAACTAAAGCAGGAAGCACAAGTGACTCAGTCAATTAGAAAGTGGTCAGATGAAGCAGATCCTAAGCTACAGGACTGTTTTGCTAGGACGGACTGGAATATGTTCTGGGATTCTTCTGATTGCATTGAGGAGTACACCACATCAGTCACTGGCTTCATCAATAAGTGCTTCGATGATGTCGTCCCCACAGTGACCGTACGTACATACCCCAACCAGAAGCCATGGATTACAGGCAACATCCGCACTGAGCTAAAGGGTAGAGCTGCCACTTTCAAGGAGCTTACAAGAAATCCCGCTATGCCCTCCGACGAACCATCAAACAGGCAAAGTGTCAATACAGGACTAAGACTGAATCGTACTTGATAAAATCATTTAAATATTGAAAGATAATGATTAAATAATTCCACTCTGAAACCTTATAATTGTATGAAATTGATTAGAATCATAAAATTATAATCTGATGTGTGTAGTTTTAGTCAGAATTAGGTTAAACAAACAACTGTCTGAGCAAGGCATAGCTCAGGATTTGAACTTGTATGTGGGGGGCGAAGAAAGATACCGAGAACAGTTAAACTGTGTTTGGACCGACCTGGCTAGGCCTCTGAGGAACTTATGAGGGCATAGGGAGTACTTCTCAAGGTTTCCCTAATCTCGGGGGAATGGAACTGTCGGCTGGGCAGCGATACACAGTGGTGAGAACTGTAGAGATAAAAACTCACCTACTGTTTGTGTGGAAGTATGTGTGCAGCTATAAAATGGATGTCTTTGTATAATGGACTTTAGAACGTTCTCGTGAATAAACACTTTGATTTTTGTATGCTGGGACTCTTGTCTGCTTCATTCAACCAGAATCTTACAAACTATGGGTTGCAGACTGAGTAGATTAATTGAAGTTTATGAACATTGATAACAACATTCTCAGAACAGTACTACACTGGCTCTGATGCACGTCGGATGTGGCAGGGCTTGCAAACTATTACAGACGGCAAAGGCAAGCACAGCTGCGAGCTGCCCAGTGACACAAGCCTACCAGAAAGAGCTAAATATGATCACTTCGAGGCAAGTAACACTGAAGCATGCATGAGAGCATCAGCTGTTCCGGACATCTGTGTGATCATGCTCTCCGTAGCCGATGTGAGTAAGACTACTAAACAGGTCAACTTTCACAAAGAAGCAAACCCAAAGTTTCATCAGCTGTTTGGAAGGCTCTTCTCAGACCATCCTGCAGGTGAAGAACCCGGATGTGGAGGTCCTGGGCTGGTGTGGTTACATGTGGTCTGCGGTTGTGAAGCCGGTTGGACGTACTGCCAAATTCTCTAAAACAACATTGGAGGCAGCTTATGGTAGAGAAATTAACATTCAATTCTCTGACAACAGCTCTCATGGACATTCATACAGTCAGCATGCCAACTGCAAGCTCCCTCAAAGTTTGAGACATCTGTGGCATTGTGTTGTGTGACAAAACTGCACACTTTATTGTCCCCAGCACAAGGTGCACCTGTGTAATGATCACGCTGTTTAATAAGCTTCTTGATATGTCACCCCTGTCAGGTGGCTGGATCATCTTGGCAAAGCAGAAATGCTCACTAACAGGGATGAAAACATTTGAGAGAAATAAGCTTTTTGTGCGTATGGAACATTTCTGGGATCTTTTATTTCAGTTCATGAAACATGGGACCAACACTTTACATGTTGAGTTTATATTTTTGTTCAGTATAGTTGAGATCAACACCTTGGCATTTGTTCTATGATTAACAACAGCACCAATATGATGACCTGTGACCACAATTACATTTTGGGGGATAAAATGACATGCGTTTCCCAAAATGCCCACTACTGTCTAAACAGTCTAGATTTAACTGAAAGTCACACACAGGAGACTTTTCTGGGGGGTTTGTTCAGGTTCTCTCTTCTACAAAATGACATAGGTACTGTATAAAGGACTTCCAGCTCAAATAGACATAAGGATCCAAGGGTTGAGGGGGATGGGTGACAAACAATGCTATAGAACCCATAAAAACACAAAGGGGTGTCTTTGAACCAATATTTAAAGGTCTTTGGCCTTGACCAAACTGACAGCCCTGAGTCCCAACGGCACCAAAGATGCTCTCCCTCCAGAGCCACCAGTCTAGTCCTAATTATCCCCTAGCCTTCTGACACTATTGTCCCTCCCTGCAAGGTCAGACAAACAGACAAGAGGCAATACTTCCTCCTTCCCCGGCCCTCAGCCAGGGGCGGCCTAAAAATGGAGCAGAGACGTACAGCAACTGATAAAAACCATAAACCAGTGTGAGTGGACTGTGATTGGAGATGAAGGGATAAGAGAGCTATTCACTAGCCCCCTTGGGATATAATTAAGAGGGACCCCCAAGCTGCAGTTTAAAATAGAGAGGCGTTGGGTGGTTAAGGGGATGGTGTAGGATGTCTGTAGTCTAGGCAGTAACAGCGGCTGAGTGTGTGCTAGAGTCAGTGTTCCGTTTCATTCTGTCTCTTGCTCTTTTGTAAATCTCAGTTGATTAAATGTTGTTAGCGGAGGCCAACTGAATCCCACCGTAATAATTAAAGAATAACAGCGTGCGACATTCTGCGACGGCAAATGGTGTCATTTGCTCTCCAGACCAGCTGCCTGCCAGCATAACCGTCCGACCGACACTTAACTGGTTAGGATTTACTGAGCTAAGGCTGAGCTGAACTGTCTTGGAATCCACAGTTAACTGCCTTTATAAAACCAGACAAGCCCCTCTCACATTAAGAATACTACCTCGGACTGCTGGCCATTAAAGTTCCTCACAGTCAATCATTCATTTAGGAGTGATGGTCAGTTATTGTAAATTCCAGACAATGGAATTAAGCATTGGATTTAGATGCGTGTAGCAGAATATCTTTAGCTGATCCATCAATTAAGTGATGGCGTGATGGTGTAATGTGCAAACGGGGATGCAGCTGTTAGTCTGCTATACAGACAGGTCAGCTGTCCTGTACTTTGAAATGGCACACACAGACATTAGCAAAGAGCAGAGACGACAACATAGGCTACAGCTCAGGCGTCAACAACATCAGTTTGTTATGATTGTTGTGTAGCTCCAGTTCTTGATATGAATGGGGTAACTTTGCACCTTGATCAGTGGTTCCTAACCAGGAGACCATAGGCTTACTGGTAAAATGCAAATGGGGGGGGGTTACTTCAGGGGTCTTCTGGGTAGAGCAAAATTCAGTTGTTGGTACAGTAAGCAGAAAAGATTGGGAACCAGAGACCTAGATGCTGCATTATAAGACTTGGTGACTCCTTCTAAAACTGCATATTTAGCTATAATGCATGCATATTGGGGTCTTCAGGGATTCTGACAAGCTGTTGTCCCCCCAAGATCAGAAATACTACACTTACGGCACTCGGGTGGCAGACAACAAGATTGACGTCACCGAACTTTAATGAATGTCTCTCGTCTTGTCCTGTCCTTGTCCCTTGTCAGTATGTAAAGTAGTGTGTCTCCATAACCATAGGGCATATGTGCCGTATCCTAATGGGAATGTGTGTATGCATGTGTTCCTGGCTGTCCGAAGTTGAATGGAGTACAGGACCAAAATAAATAATACATAGAAACCCACCCAGACTGGCCAAGGGTAATTATCAAAGGGAAAATATCATCCAGTCTGCGATAGACAGATATCTCATCTCATTACATGATCAAACCACACATGGGCCAAAGCCAGCGTTACATAGCCTACCTTCCAGCCGGTTGGCGTGTTCCTCTGTTCAATTAAAGATGTTCAGAGCCGCAGTCTAGCAGGTGAACATGTGCCGCTACAATTATTCCGACTGACGTTGGAATAACTGCCAGGTAGCCCACCAAATGGTGCTGTCAGCCCCCAGGTTTAATTGCCTTGGCACCGGTGCCAGCTATAATCACCTGTCACCGCAAACAACGGCTGCATCTGTTTACACGTCTGTCAGAGGTGCCAGAACGCGCCGGCCTTTGGGACGAGACAACTTTCAGCGAAGAGCGCGACCTAGACACAAAAGGTCATGTGTCCTCCTGCTTTAGAAGTCATTCACCCAGCAGGAAGGAACTAACAAGGAAGAAAACCATGGATAGTGGATGAGAAATGATGCCTCCGTAAATGTTACGGGGCTCTTGAATGTTAGTTTTTCTTGGATGGAAACGTTGCATTCTTGTGAACTGGACCAGATGATGGCCAGTAGTTTCTGCACAAGATGCTACATTCAATGAATAACTTTCTACCCTGATGTGTGTGGGTGCCAATGTGTATGTTAGTTTATTCTGGTAGCAGAAGAACCAGTATTGGCCCAGCCATCCCAACTGAGTAATGTGATAGCCAGGCCCTATCCGTCCCAAAGCCAGCAGCCCCTTTAGCCCACATAAGTCCCTCCAAACCCACCCCTCCAGTCCCCACACACCCAGGTCTGATCCCCAGCACCCGGCCCAGTTCCTCAACACAAGTGGCCACTAAAAAGAGCAGCTGGTTCTCCCCTCGCCAGATTGAGGACATTTTTATTACTGGTTCTTTCCCCAAGTCACCGTTCACCTTCAACATAATTTATGACCTGCTCAGGAGCCTTGAACAGACAATATGCTTGCTATGAAATTAACTGGAACAGTCTGGTGGATTATAACCAGACCCTAACAACAGTGCCACATGAACTCTTTACACTGTCATATCTAATGGTCCTATATATGTTCTAGGGTATATCCTAAAACTCATCACAATTACATATTTATTTCAACAAGACATCACTATCAACCATACTCTCAACCAAAGGCTGAATATCATACTGTTTGCTTGTACGTTGTATCTGACAAATGGGGGGCCCTTGTGGCTATAAAATATGTTATTTCCAAGTTATGCCTCATATGTCTGGCAACTCCACACCTGACAATACATATACAACCCTCTCTGCAGCGTGGAACAGACGGAGAAGCACACAGTGCATTAACATCAGTATTGACATTGACATTATCCTCCTTCCTCACCACTTAAACAGACTGATAATAACCTGCAGTAATAAGTGTTCAGGACAGACTGGGCTTCGTCCCAAATGGCACCCTATTACCTATATAGTTGACTACTTTTGACCAGTACATGGAAAAAAGGGTGCCATTTGGTATGCAGGCTGGGTCTGCTACCATGACTGCATTGGGCTCATCTGTCTTGGGAGTGTAGAGTCAGATAATGACGCTCCTCATTAAAGTCATTGGATATGCACACGACAGTCCCTTTTTAACTTGGTTAGGCAGGCAGGCCCAAGAACATGTTGTCAGTCACAACACCATCGACAGATAATAGTGAAAATATGTGATTAGATCCTTTACAGTACCTAGCTAGCACATAATGTCCTGAGAACCATATGTTTCTTAGAGCTTTGTGAGAGCGTCGTTGTCATATGGTTATTTTGCATACATATTTTGCATCCTCTCTAGGTTTCTTCCTAGGTTCCGGCCTTTCTAGGGAGATTTTCCTAGCCACCGTGCTTCTACACCTGCATTGCTTGCTTTTGGGGGTTTTAGGCTGGGTTTCTGTACAGCTCTTTGTGACATTAGCTGATGTAAGAGGGGCTTCATAAATAAATTTGATTGAAATTTGATTGAACCTTCCCACAACTGTCTGGAAATGGTGCAGGTCATTTGCTTGGCTTTGGAACTTTTTCAGCACATTTAAGGAACTTAACAAAAAATGTAGTATTTCATTACTTTAACAGAACGTTTCCTAAAAGTTAAAACATGGTTATATTCAATTTGGTAATGTTCTAGGAACATTCTCCAACTGGTTTGACATGTTGGAGAATGTTCTCAAATAGAGACATGTTGGGAATTTCAAATAGTTCTCAAATAGTTCAGAGAACGTTAAGAAACTTCTGTGGAAATTTCAGTACTTCAGCGTAACTGTAACGGCTGTCTTCCTCCGATGAGGAGGAGTAGTAAGGATCGGAGGACCAATGCACAGCGTGGTACGTGTTCATGCTCTTTAATAAAACAAGCGAACACTGAAACAAAACAATACGTGAAATAACCAACCGAAACAGTTCCGAGTGGAACACACAGACACAGAAAATAAACACCCACCAAACACAAGTTGGAAAAGGCTACCTAAGTATGATTCTCAATCAGAGACAACTAACGACACCTGCCTCTGATTGAGAACCATACCAGGCCAAACGCAAACACAACATAGAAAACGGACAAACCCACCCAACTCACGCCCTGACCATACTAAAACAAAGACATAACAAAGGAACTAAGGTCAGAGCGTGACAGTAACGTTTCCCTACAGGGTTCCTCATGGTCCTATTTAAAAGCCATGTTCTCAAATTGTTCCGTGAACATTAAGAATTATCAATAAAAACAACAAGAAAACTTTAGTAACGTTCAGAGAACGTTCTAAGAATGTTATTTAAAAACATACACTGCTGTTCAAAAGTTTGGGGTCACATAGAAATGTCCTTGTTTTTGAAAGAATTAAAATAACATCAATTTGATCAGAAATACACTGTAGACATTGTTAGTGTTGTAAATGACTATTGTAGCTGGGAACGGCAGATTTTTTATGGAATATCTACATAGGCGTACAGAGGCCCATTATCAGCAACTATCACTCCATTTAAAAAACGTTCCATTTTACCAGACAGGAAACATATGGCTTTGTTCCCACAACCAATGTGAAACATATTTAAATTGTGTATTGCTTTCCCTTAGTTAAACCACATAAGAGAACAGCAGAAGGGTTCTGGAAACCTTGATTTTACAACCGGTCTCAAAAATTCCTCAGTTAAAAAAGTTGTATAAAAAGGTTTCACACAAATCCCTCTCCCTTGAATTCTACAAATTATAAAAAGTACAAATTTACTCACCTACTTCAAGTATCCCCAAAAATATATCCTTAAATAATATAAAGTCAACTTGGAAAATCATGAATCAAAAATGTATTGTTGGAAATAAGACCTATAGTGATCCTGATGTTATTTCATGTGAATTTAATAACTTTATGAATGTAGGTTCCTCAATGTCAAAGACAATTTTGAAAACTGATGTAAATCCCTTGGATTACATGAAGGGACATTTCCCTTCTTTGGTGTGAATAAATAAAACATAAACCAAAAACATACATTCCCACAAGGAACCAAATTCCCTTCCAAGGAACCAAATGTGCTAGCTGGGTAATATCAAATATTAACATTACTTTAATATCAATATAAAACTTTTGCATTTCTAAAATTGTGTGAATATTGTTTAGTGGTTAAGTCTCTTGTAACAAAGAGACTACACTTCAATAAAGTATTCATACCCATTGACAGCCTGAATTCAAAATGGATTAAATAAAAAATAAAAACTCACCCATCTACACACAATACCCCATAATGACAAAGTGAAAACATGATTTTCATAAATGTTTGTTGATTTATTGAAAATGAAATACAGAAATACCTAATTTGGCTTACCCCGGCTACACCCTAACAACGCTGGGCAAATTGTGCGCTGCCCTATGGGAGTCCCAATCGCGGCCGGTTGTGATACAGCCTTGAATCGAACCAGTAGTGACGCCTCTAGCACTGAGATGCAGTGCCTTAGACCACTGCGCCACTCATTTCTAAACAACCAATTTCATGTCTTGCCATAGATTTTCAAGCTGATTGAAGAGTGGATTGATGATGGCTAGAAGACCGGCGACACAGACCGCCGAACGCTGCCCGAACAAGGAGAGGAACCGACTTCGGTGGAAGTTGTGACAGTACCCCCCTTTGAGTTGCGGCTCCAGCAGCGTGCCGACTCCGGCCTCGGGGACGACCCGGAAGGCGAGGCGCAGTGCGATCTGGACGAAGATGGTGGAACTCCTGCAGCATTGAAGGGTCCAATACATCCTCGACCGGAACCCAGCACCTCTCCTCCGGACCGTACCCCTCCCACTCCACGAGATACTGAAGGCCCCTCGCCCGACACCTCGAATCCAGTATGGAGCGAACGGAGTACGCCGGGGCCCCCTCGACATCGAGCACCTCCAGCACCTCAGACTCCTGGAGCGGACCAGCCACCACCGGCCTGAGGAGAGACACATGGAACGAGTGGTTAATACGATAATCGGGGGGGGGGGGGGGCTGTAAACTATAACAAACCTAGTTCACTCTCCTCAGGACTTTAAATGGCCCCACAAACCGCGGACCAAGCTTCCGGCAGGGCAGGCGGAGGGGCAGGTTTCGGGTTGAGAGCCAGACCCGGTCCCCCGGTGCGAAAACCGGGGCCTCACTGCGGTAACGGTCTGCGCTTTTTCTCTGGCGCAGCACGGCCTGCTGAAGGTGAACACAGGCAGCTTCCCAGGTCTCCTACGTGCGCCTGAACAAGTTGTCCACCGCAGGAGCCTCGGTCTGACTCTAATGCCAAGGCGCCAGAACCGGCTGGTACCCCAGTACGCACAGGAAGGGAGAGAGGTTAGTGGAGAAGTGGCGGAGCGAGTCCTGTGCCATCTTGGCCCAGGGCACGAACCCGGCCGGTTCTGGCAATAAGACCTCAGAAACCTGCCCACATCCTGGTTTACTCTCCCCACCTGTCCATTACTCTCGGAGTGAAATCCGAGGTAAGGCTGATCGAGACCCCCAGATGTTTCATGAACGCCTCCCAGACCCTAGACATGAACTGGGGGCCTCGATCAGACACTGTATCCTCAGGCACCCCCTGTCCGCCTCAGCCGACCACTGCAAGCTCACCGGGCCACCCTTCAGCAGTGAAGTAATGGGAGCCGCTACCTGACCAAAACCCTGGATAAACCTCCGGTAGTAATTGGCAAACCCAAGAAACCGCTGCACCTCCTTTACCGTGATGGGAGTCGGCCAATTATGCACGGCTACAATGCGGTCACTCTCCATCTTCACCCCTGAGGTGGAAATGCGGTACCCTAGGAAGGAGACGGACTGCTGGAACAACAGGCATTTCTCAGCCTTGACGTACAGGTCATGCTCCAACAATCGTCCAAGCACCCTGTGCACCAGGGACACATGCTCGTGGAGGCGGGTGAAGTGGAGGACCGAATGTACCACTGATGCAGGGATTCAGAGACATATGTTTCCATAGCCGCTGTCTCCGCTTGTGACAGAGGATACACGTGACTCCTGGGAAGTGCGGCGTCTACCAGGAGATTTATCGCACAATCCCCCTGTCAATGGGGTGTTAATTGAGTTGCCTTCTTCTTGGAGAATCGGCATATTCAAGGGAATGAGACCTGGTCTGGACTTTCCACTGTGCTAGCACCAACGGAAACCCCTAAACACCTCCCCGAGCACTCTCGCGACCACCCCGTGAGATCCCTCCGTTGCCAAGAAACAGTGGGGTCATGACAACCATGGGAAACGCAGGAGAGTCAATGAGGAAGAGACTAATTCTCTCCTTGTGACCACCCTGCGTCACCATACCCAGAGGAGCGGTGGCCTCCCTAATCAACCGTGACCCTAATGGTCGACTATCTAAGGCGTGAACAGGGAAGGGCACAGCCATGGGAACAATGGGGATCCCTAAACTATGGGCGAACGATCTATCTATAAAATTCCCAGCCGCGCCTGAATTGACGAGCACCTTATGCTGGGAACGCGAGGAAAACTCAGGAAAAGTGACATACAAAAACATATGTGCAACAGAGGGCTCAGGTGAGAATGGTGCCTGCTCACCTGGGGTGACGCCAGAACGCCCTGCCTGCTGCCTCGATCCCCAGAGGAACCAACCCAGCACCGACCGGCAGTGTGACCTCTACGGCCACAGATGGTGCGTGAGCTGGAACCTCCTCCGGTCTCCCTGTGCACCGCCCCTCCCAGCTTCATGGGTATCGGAGAGGGGGTGCGGGAGGATGGAACCGACAGACCCCGATCTGAACGTCCGCACGTAGCCAGCAGGTTATCCACCTAGATGGACAGGTCCACCAGCTGGTCGAATGTGAGGGTGGTGTCTCTGCAGGCCAACTTCCGAAGGAAGTCCTCACGCAGACTGCAGCGATAATGGTCGATCAGGGCCCTGTCGTTCCATCCAGCACCAGTGGCCAGGGTCCCAAACTCCAGGGCGAACTCCTGGGCGCTCCTCGTCCCCTGCCTCAGATGAAAGAGGCGTTCACCCGCCGCTCGGCGTTCACCCGCCGCTACCCTCGGGCAGGCGTTCACCCGCCGCTACCCTCGGGCAGGTGGTCGAAGTGTGCCCGGAAGCGGTGGGTGAACTCCTCAATCTGGTCCAAAGCCGCATCTCCCTCTCCCCATACGGCGTTGGCCCACTCCAGGGCTTTCCCGGTGAGGCACGAAACGAGGGCAGACACCGTCTCACGGCCCGAAGGAGCCAGGTGGAGGGTTGCCAGTTATAAGTCTAGCTGCAACAGGAACCCCTGGCAGTTCGCAGCCGTCCCGTCTTATTCCCGGGGAAGGGAGAGACAAATCCCACTGGAACCAGGAGAATGGGGGGCGAGTAGTGGAGATCCCGGTTGTGCTGGTGGAGGAGCTGGTAGAACTCCCTGTCTCTCCCAGTGGTTCATTGTCTGGACAACGCAGTCCATGGTGGTGCCAAGATGGTGGAGCATCGCCGCGTGCTCCCGGACACGCTCCTCCACCACTATACCCGGGGTACCTGCTCCTGCTGACTCCATAATACAGGTCCGGAATTCTGTGAGTGGTGCGTACTGGCGGCAGGGAAATCAGGTGCAGGAGAGCCAAAACTGTGTTACAACGGGAGCAGTTTAATAATTAAAACCACATGAAATCCAGAACAAATAATCAATGTGTACAAAATCCGTCACACACCAGAAAAACGTGCACAATGCACTCACAATAAACAATTCCGGACAAGGACATGGGGGGGGAACAGAGGGTTAAATACACAACATGTAATGACGGAATTGAAACCAGGTGTGTGGGAAGACGAGACAAAACAAATGGAAGATGAAGAGTGGATCGTTGTTGGCTAGAAGACCAGCTACACCGACCGCCATCCGAACAATGGGAGGAACCGATTTTAGCGGTTCCGATTTTAAGTCGTGACAGGCCTTGTGTTTTAGGTTATTGTCCTGCTGAAATGTGAATTTGTCTCCCAGTGTCTGTTAGAAAGCAGACTGAACCTTGTTTTCCTCTAGGATTTTTGTCTGTGCTTAACTCTATTCTGTTTATTTTTATCCTAAAAAACTCCCTAGTCCTTGCCAATGGCAAGCACACCCATAACATGATACAGCTACAACCATGCACTGTCAAGAGCATTATGACCATCGGGTTTCACTTTACTTGGACTAAAAAAAATGCACTTTATGACATTGTCAAGAAGCATTATGACCATCAGAATTATATACAGGACCCTCTGTAATTATTGGGACAGTTAAGCATTTTTTCTTCTTATGGCTATATACACTTCAAAAGTTTGGATTTGAAATCAAACAATGACTATGAGGTTAAAGTGCAGACTGTTTTTGAGGGTATTTCCATCCATATCGAGTGAACTGTTTAGAAATGACACTTTTTGTACATAGTCCCCCCATTTTAGGGGAGCAAATGTATCGGGACAAATTGTGTATTAAAGTATTCAAAAGTTTAGTATTTGGTCCCATATTCATAGCACGCAATGATTACATCAAGCTTGTGACTCATTTATTGGATGCATTTGCTGTTTGTTTTGGTTGTGTTTCAGATTATTTTGTGCCCAATAGCAATGAATGGTAAATAATGTATTGTAATTTTGGAGTCACTTTTATTGTATAACCTGTTTCTAAACACTTCTACATGAATATGGATGCTACCATGATTAAGGACAATCCTGAATTAATTAAGAATAATGATGAGTAAGAAAGTTAGACGCACAAATATCATACACAACCCCCTAGTTCTAGTAATAAACTTGTGTTACTTCGACACTGTCTGCATCTGGGTCTTCCCTAAAACGTGATACTTATTGACTCAAGACTTTTCATTTTGATGAATTATTAAACATTTCTAAAAACATAATTCCACTTTGACATTATGGAGAATTGTGTGTAGGCCAGTGACACAACCTCTCAATGTAATCCATTTTAAATTCAGGCTGTAACACAACAAAACGTGGAAAAAGCCAAGGGGTGGGAATACTTTCGGAAGGCACTGTATATACAAGCTAATTCAAATGTGTAAATGCCACATCAGACACAGCAATGGACACAGCCTGATCCAGTAATCAGTCATTAACAAGAACACAGACTATGGCTACATCTCAAGTGGCACCCTATTCCCTATAATAGTGCACTACCTTTGAGCAAGGCCCTTAGGGTAGTGCACTATAAAGGGAATAGGGTGCCTTTGGGACGGACCCTGTATATCTATGTGGCTGCTGCATAATCAGGAAGTTTCATGGTGTAATACGCCATAAGAGTCATTCATTAAAACAGCCTTCAAAAGGAGGGACACTGACTGCAGGGTAAAGCATGTAAAAACAAGCTATCCTTTGACTCATGGAATACTAAGTGATAATTAATGTATTGCTAACTTAGATGGGCATTCATCTTAAAGCTAGTTGCTATTACTGGGTGTCAGGCCAGTCGGGCCCTGGCTGCAGACTTATATTGTAACAACCCAGTCAGCCTTGTCTATAAATCATACAAAGTCCCGATGGCAGTCCTTCCACATGCACGCACGCTCCCCACACAGTCACTCCACCCCACACACGTTTTTGCCAACCACTCGATCACTATGGCATTCATTCTGTAAAACCACCATGAAAAATGAGTGTGCCAGCAGATCTCTTCTGCTCTCTCACAGTGATACCCAATGGAAGAGTCCACTAATTGTTCTTTCAGTCTGGGGGAAGTGCTATTCATTGGTCTAAACAGCAGGGTTGACAAAAGGTGAAATCACTCCTATGAAGATGGATCTCTCCCTCTCTCTCTGAATGTGTGGCCTAGATTTGATGAAGAGAAGTACAGTACAGTACAGTGATCTCAAGCTTCTCATGGCCCAAGTGTATTTACTCTTATTAGAACAGTACAACCGAAATACCATTATGGCACAAAAACGGCTGATCATTGACAGTATTAACCATAATGACAAAGACAAAGACAAAAAGACAAAGAGCTATATGGAAATGATGTAAGATACCAAACTTCTCTTTGGCACACATACACATTCATAGGATGTTTCCACTGCTAATGCAATCACGTCATGCGGAACACACAACAAAAATGTTTTACGGATTTTACGTATTGTTTTGAGGTGAACCGTTTAGAATTGTCATCACTTTTTGTAAATAGTCCCCCCCCCCATTTTAGGGGAGCAAAAGTATTGGGACAAATTCACTTATGTGTGTATTAAAGTAGTAAAAAGTTAAGTATTTGTTCCCATATTCATAGCAAGCAATGATTACGTCAAGCGTGTGACTGTACATGTTTGTTGGATGCATTTGCTCTTTGTTTTATTTGTGTTTCAGATATTTCAGATAATTTTGTGCCAAATAGAAATAAATGTATTGGCTCATTTTGGAGTCACTTTTATTGTAAATGAGAATAGAATATGCTTCAAAGCACTTCTAAATGAATGTGAATGTCACCATGATTATGGATAATTCTGAATGAATCGTGAATAAGGATGAGTAAGAAAGTTACAGATGCACAAATATCATAGTCCCAAGATACGCTAACCACTCATCATTACAATAACAGGGGTAGTTACACCCCAAAAATGCTATGATATTTGTGTGTCTGTAGGAAAGTTATGCTAATGTACAAAAATTCCCACAGAAGAACATTGTTTCTTAATGTTCTTGGGGGATTTTTTTTTGAGAAAATGACTTTAAATAGAACCATAAGGAAACGATATGCTGAAATTCCCACAGAAGAATGTTATTTCAGAATGTTCTCTGAACCATGAGAACATTACCAATGTCAAACCAGTTGGAGAACGTTCCTAGAACATTACCAAAATTGATATGAAATGTAACCATGTTTGAACTTTTAGGAAACTTTCTGTTAAAGTTATGAAATAAAATACCAAGAAATGATTCCTTTAATGTGCTGTGAATGTTCCAAAGCCAAGCAACTATCCCGCACCATTCCCAGAAAGTTATGGGAAGGTTGTCTGCAAAATAACCATATGACCATGCTCACAAAGCTCTAAGAAACATATGGTTCTCAGAACGTTATGCGTTAGCTGGGTATTTTCCTATTGAGACGCAATAACATTGAAAATTGTACACCGTCTCTTTAAGAGCGTCAAGTTTCCGCAAGAGATCTGTCATTCATTTATTGCTATGATCATTGACCTCCTGAAGAAGCTACCCCTTTGCCTTCCTTTCTTTGCCTCACAAATATTTTGTCGCATTTGACCGCACTTTAGAACCCTGGGTGCCAATAATTTGGACCCCTAGCTTTTTTACATTTGCTTTATTACTTGTTAAGCAAAATGTCTTTCTCTGAGCAAATGTAGTATAAAGTATAAAATATTATATTTTCTTAATTTCTTTAGCATACAATATAGCTCAGTATTTGTATGATTTATTTTATATAGTCTTTTTTGCTCATCTTTATTAAAGGTTGCCAATAATTATGGACCCCACAGTAACATATGTGAATATTCTAGCCAGACATGAATAACTTAACCTTCCCTAGTGTGCAGTAGCTTCTCCGAAACACTCAAATCAAATGTATTTATAAAGTCCTTTTTAAAATCAGCAGAAACCTAAAACCCCAAACAGCAAGTAATGCAGATGTAGAAGGACGGTGGCTTGGAAAGAATCCCTAGAAAGACAGAAACCTAGCAAGAAACCTAGAGAGGAACCAGGCTCGGAGGGGTGGCCAGTCCTCTTCTGGCTGTCCCGGGTGAAGTCCTCTAAAAAATAAAGCACTATAATAATGCTAAACTAGTGTTATTTATACGTTTCTGTTCATATGAAACCAACAGGTTTTTTTTAATGAAACCAATTTAAACTAGACTGTTGTCGAAGACACCTTCAAAACATGTCTAGCAGATGTACTGTGGGCTGTGACAGAGGTGAATGAATATTCATCACTGTGACCTATGGTAACATAAGGCTGCCATGGCCCTGCACTGCATGAAAACAAACAGAAACAATAACAGAACGAAAGGCTATGCCACCAAGAGGATGAATGAGGGAGTGTGGGCTGTAGCCTCTCAGAGACTGGTAACCAAGTGCCATCTAGTGTCACATGGGGGTTGTGAGTGTGTGTGGAAAAGGCTCTTATTTTTCTTCAACTTTTTAGTTACCTGTCCCTTTAATTGCACTTTTTGGTTAACTGTTCCTTTAACTGAAGGCACGTCTGAGCCATATAAATGTATAAAGACCACAATGTATCAGTCCTCAATGTTGTCCCATGTAATATAGGCTTTTGGGCACTGTAGACCTCTATATAGCTCTATGGTGTAAGCGCACCTGCAACCAATTATTTTATTAAATACCCGAGCTCCTTTTGTCTTTTAGGTCAATGCCAAACAAGCCATGTCTCTTGAAGAAACTCTCCAGCATTTCTACCTTTTATTTCTGTTATCTGTGAGTCCAATACCCAACATGAGTAGTCACAATATTGTTTACATTTGACTTTGTTTCATGTGTGAATATATTTGCATATAATGATGCACTGTTGTATCAGTAGTGGTAGACCTTTGAGTTCCTGCCACATGTCACGTAAGGACATGAATAATGAATATTTTGTATATGCTTTGGAGAATGATGATTTAATGAGAATTATGAAAATACTGAAATACTGAATACTGATAATTGTTTTGACGACTCATGTTTATGATATGAAAATATACTGATGCAAATATGTTTTGTTTTCTGTTTATTTCTAGCACACACTTATGGAAATGAAATGCATAATTGAAAGGATAAAATAAAATGGGAGCCGCAACTCTCTAAATCAAAAGCCCAAGTCTCTCTGCCATATCCTTGTCCTCTAAAAGACAATTTATGCTTGATTCAGATATTTTTAATACAACCTTCCCACTACTTTCTGGGAATGTTACAGGATAGTTGCTTGCCTTTGGAACATTCTCAGCACATTTAAGGAATTTGACAAAAAAATGAATCTTGTTACTTCATTACTTTAACAGAAGTTCCTAAAAGTTCCAACATGGTTACATTTAATGTCAATTTTGGTAGTGTTCTAGGAACGTTCAACTGGGTTGACATTGGGAATGTTTTCAAATTGTTCAAAGAACCTTAAGTTATTCTGTGGGAATTTAATTTAACATGTACTGTGCATTCCGTTCTCAGCATTAACAAAACTTTCTAGCCTCTATTTTAAGTGTGTTGGCCTCGCCCACTAATTGGACACACCTCCTGCTCTTAATGAGTGTTTGTTTCCATCGAAATGGGGTCCATTTGAATACATAAAAATGTACAGCTTTGTATGCGTAAAAACATAAATAGGGCATGCTAGCTCCATCATGTTGGCGCAAGAGACTAATTACATGGATAGAGAACAGAAAACTGTAGGTATGAATTTCACTGATGCAGTGACAAAAAAAAAAATGTATGCATTTGCATGATTAAATGAATATTCACAATCTCCAGCACCACCCCAACATTAACATATGTGAAAATTGTACATTTCTATGTTTTGTAGTCGGTGTGTGTCATGTGATTTGAACCAATTATGAGTAGGTATTGCCTACTAATTGGTTGATGTCAATGGAAACACCTAGATTTTTTTACTACAAAACATAGAAACACACCATTTCACAAATGTTATTGTTGGGGTGGTGCTGGAGATATGAAGTTGAAACATTTAGAAATTTCATTAACTAACTAACTTTTCATAGAAATGTTCCTGTGATGTGCAAGTAATGTTTCCAAGAGACTATTCCCTTAATGTCAAATTGAACTTACCCAGAACGTTGTTACCATGTTAGCAGAACTTAAGATATGAAATGTTCTAGACACGTTTCATGGGAACGTGGCAAAAACATTGTCATTTTCTGTGAGTTAGGAGAATATTCCATCAACGTCCCACCAAACATAACACAGAACATGGTTGACATGTTCTCAGAACGTAAGATATTAATGTTCTAGACACGATTCTTTGGAACGTTGCAAAAAATAAATAATAATCATTACAAATCAATTCTTGTTACTGTTGCCGATCCAATCAAGTCCCTGATTGGTGAACAACTGTTCCATTCGTAGCTTTTTTTTGTTGGCAAGGATAGGGATAATCACACACAGTGCTTTTAAGATAGTGTTTTCAACTAAAATATTTGACATGCATGAAAACAATGTGCATGTTCAATTAATCAGAAATTATTATTCAACATGTCCTCACCTGGGATTTTGCGATCTTCCTGCTATGCCACCATGTCAAGTATCAGTTAATTTGACAATTCTCTCATCATTAATGTATGATTGACTTATTTCAACAATTTAAGGGCTTTCTGTACAGTTGTCTAATGTCGGTGTGACATATTAACCTGTTTTAATGATACTCCTGAGTGTACCTTTAACAGAGCTGAGATTTACTTTAAAGTGCATTCAACAGATTGCTTACATCTATCTATCAAGTGGTTTTAGATTGACATATGTGCCTAGGGAGGAGTGGTTAGGTTTTTTGTCCGGACAGGACCTATAAGCACATGCCCTAGAGCAGTGGTCACCAACCACTGAATACTGTGAACTAAGAGGTTGAGTAAAATGTTGAATAATAATTACTGTATGCATGAACATGCACAATGTAATCATGCATGTCAAATATGCAAGTTAAAAGCACTGTGTGTGGGAGTATCCCTAACCTTGCCAACAGGCAAAAAGAGCTGTGAATGGATCAGTGGTTAACCAATCAGGTCCTTGGTCGGCTTGGAAACAGGAACAAGGGTGTGATGTGTAATGGAAAAAAATATTTTTGACCATCAGGTGACATCCTGACAACTGATACACAGAATGTTCTTGCAATTTTCCCATGAAAAGTGTCAAGAACATTAATGTCATATTCTGAGAACGTGGTAACCATGTACTGTGTATGTTTGGTGGGAGGTTGATGGAATATTAAGGGAATGTGCTCCTCACTTTAACACCAAAACATGTTAAAAAGGTTCTCAGAAGGTTTTTGCTATCATGGATACAATGTTCCCCTAATGTAAAACTGGACACGAAAATATTAGGGGAACATTGCGGGTAATGTTACAAAAACGGTTTCTCCCCCTAAAATTGTTAGCTGGAGAAACTCATTCAAAATAAAACCAGACCGCTAGGAGACATTGGGAGGGAAATCTCCTCATTTTACAATGGGAGGGAGGTAGGGGAATTGAGGCGTGAAAAAAAGTGCCCTTTCCATGCTCGTCTGATCATGTGCTTGACAGTTCTGTTCTGCAGTGCTTGTTGAACAAAAGTTAGAAAAGCATCATGGAACTACGACAGGCCAGCTCTGACAGTTATATGAACAGTGACCTGACAGATAGACACGCCTTGCCTTTGCTGACCGCCAAAACAAAAAAGCACCCTGACCCACTCCAACCCTCCGATAAAGAGAGAGAGGGGGGGAGTCAAAGGTTAGGATTTAAGGAGGCAGCCATGGGAGGGGACTGTCATGCCCCAGCACTCTCTGCGTGGCAACCCAGGAGCAGAGCATGCAGAGTGAACTCATTCTGTCCAGTCCAGCTCTCATCTCAGCCTTGTAAATTAGTTTAATTGCCAATTCATGAAAGGCAGAGAGCTGACAGCTTGCCTGTCAAATCCCAGACTGTAAACCAGAGCTCTTTTTCCATCTCAGATCACAAATACGCCTACAGGCAAAGTTTGGGATTATGCATAGAACAGGACCTGAGTGATAGCCCTGCTACTTCCCTTCACAGAGGATGGTCAGAGGGAAACATAACGAACGATAAACATGAAGCATAGACTGGATTGTATAAAAAAGGGGGACATTCATTAACTTCATTGTAAAATCCCCTAAACATGTAGGCTACAACACAACTGATCTTGCACAATCCCCTATCCCACATGGACAAGAAGAATATCTATGTGAAAATGCTGTCCATCAACTACAGCACAGCTTTCAACACCATAGGGCTCATCACTAAGCTCAGGGCCCTGGGTCTGAACTCATCCCTTTGCAACTCGTTCCTGGACTTCCTGTCGGGCCGACCCTGTGAGGTGAGGGTATGCAACAACACCTCTGCCACGCTGATCCTCGACATAGGGGCCCCCCAGGGGTTTGTGCTTAGCCCCCTCTTGTACTCCCTGTTTACCCATGACTGCGTGGCCACGCACGACGCAATAATCAAGATTGCTCACAACATGACAGTCGTAGGCCTGATCACCAACAATGACGAGACAGCCGACAGGGAGGAGGTAAGAGCCCTGACCGAGTGATGCCAGGACAATAACCTATCCCTCAACGCCAATAAAACCAAGGAGTTGATTGTTGACTACAGGAGTTGGGAGGGTCAAAAGATTAAAGTCTCTCGGCGTGCAGATCACGGAGGACCTGAAATGGTCCCTTCACATTGACACCATAGGGAAGAAGGCACAGCGCCTCTTCAACCTCAGGAAGCTGAAGAAATTCATCATGGCCACTAAGACCCTCATGAACTTCTACAGATGCACCATTGAGGGCATTCTGTCAGGCTGAATCACCGCCTGGCTCCTACGCACCATCGGGGGCTCCCTGCCTGCCCACGTTAAGGACTTCAGCCACCCAGGCCACAATCTGTTCACTGGGCTACCATCTAGCAGACAGACGCTACAGGTGCATCAGATCCTGGACAGAGACTGAGAAACAGCGACGCATATAAGGCCCTCCCCCGCCCTCCTTCCGGAAAAGCTGACCACGGCTCCATTTTGTTGCTCCCAGCCTATAGACAGAGACTAAAACAGGAAGCACCCACACTCAGGTCTGGTCAACGCTGGTCCGACCAATCGGATTCCACGCTTCAAGATTGCTTCGATCACGTGGACTGGGATATGTTCCACATAGCATTGAACAACAACATTGATGAATATGCTGATTCGGTGAGCGAGTTTATTAGCAAGTGCATCGGTGATGTTGTACCCACAGCGTCTATTAAAATATTCCCCCACCAGAAACCGTGGATTGATGGCAGCATTCGCAAAAAATTGAAAGCGCGAACCACTGCTTTTAATCAAGGCAAGGTGACCGGAAACATGACCGAATACAAACAGTGTAGCTATTCCCTCCGCAAGCTAATCAAACAAGCTAAGCGTCAGTATAGAGACAATGTAGAGTCGCAATTTAACGGCTCAGACACGAGAAGTATGTGACAGGGTCTACAGTCAATCACAGACTACAAAAGGAAAACAAGCCCCGTTGCGGACCCGGATGTCTTGCTCCCAGACAGACTAAATAACTTCTTTGCTCGCTTTGAGGACAATACAGTGCCACTGACACAGCCTGCTACCAAAACCTGTGGGCTCTCCTTCACTGCAGCCGACGTGAGTAAAACATGCGCAGACCAGCTGGCTGGTGTGTTTAAGGACATATACAATCAATCCTTATCCCAGTCTGCTGTTCCCACGTGCTTCAAGAGGGCCACCGTTGTTCCTGTTCCCAAGAAAGCTATGGTAACTGAGCTAAATGACTACCGCCCCTTAGCACTCACTTCCGTCATCATGAAGTGCTTTGAGAGACTAGTCAATGACCATATCGCCTCCACCCTACCTGACACCCTAGACCCACTCCAATTTGCTTACCGCCCCAATAGGTCCACAGATGACACAATCACACTGCCCTAACCCATCTGGACAAGAGGAATACCTATGTAAAAATGCTGTTTCATCGACTACAGCTCAGCATTTAACACCCTGGGTCTCGACCCCGCTTTGTGCAACTGGGTCCTGGACTTCCTGATGGGCCGCCCCCCAGGTGGTGAGGGTAGATAACAACATCTCCACCCCGCTGATCCTCAACACTGGTGCCACACAAGGGTACGTTCTCAGCCCTCTCCTGTACTCCCTGTTCACCCACGACTGCGTGGCCATGCACACCTCCAATTCAATCATCACGTTTGCAGACGACACTATAGTGGTAGGCTTGATTACCAACAACGATGAGACGACCTACAGGGAGGAGATGAGGGCCCTCGGAGTGTGGTGTCAGGAAAATAACCTCACACTCAATGTCAACAAAACAAAGGAGATGATCGTGGACTTCAGGAAACAGCAGAGGGAGCAGCCCCCAATGCACATCGACGGGACAGAAGTGGAGAGGGTGGAAAGTTAAGTTCTTCGGCGTACACATCACGGACAAACTGAAATGGTCCACCCACACAGACAGCGTGGTGAAGAAGGCGCAGCAGCGCCTCAACCTCAGAAGGCTGAAGAAATTTGGCTTGTCACCAATTGTTAGGTTAGATTACTTGTTAGATATTACTGCATTGTCGGAACTAGAAGCACAAGCATTTTGCTTCACTCGCATTAACATCTGCTAACCATGTGTATGTGACAAATAACATTTGATTTGATATTACCAGGGCCCAGTTTTTCAAAAGTTATCTATCCGGATGAATTATTTTGGCTATCGGATAGGATTAAATGCATAGAAATACAATGAATAGAATGGGCGTCCCCATTCAATTCAATGATTTGTCCATTCTATTTATATGCGCTAACCCTATCTGATAGACGAAATACAGATAGATAACTTTAAAAAAACTTGGCCCAGGCCATTAGATTGTTGAACAGCCATCACTAGCCGGCTACCTGCCCAGTACTGTCCTGCACCTTAGATACTTTCTTGCACACAAACTCCCAGACACACACACAAGTTCACACACACCTCATACACATGCAGACTCCTGCACTCACATAAACACATATGCCCATACTCACAACATACAAACATACTCACGCACACAGCCAACACTGCTGTCCCATGTATACAGAGACATTAAACACTGGACACTTTCCATTTATTTCATACTTTTTTTCACACTCCATTTATATACTGAATTCTCGGCATTGCTCATTCTAATAAACTCAGCAAAAAAAGAAAAGTCCTGTCAGTGTCAACTGCGTTTCTTTTCAGCAAACTCAACATGTGTATATATTTGTATGAACATTAGATTCAACAACTGAGACATCAACTGAACAAGTTCCAAAGACATGTGACTAACAGAAATTGAATAATGTGTCCCTGAACAAAGGTGGGGTCAAAATCAAAAGTAACAGTCAGTATCTGATGTGGCCACCAGCTGCATTAAGTACTGCAGTGAATCTCCTCCTCATGGACTGCACCAGATTTGCCAGTTCTTGCGGTGAGATGTTACCCCACTCTTCCATCAAGGCACCTGCAAGTTCCCGGACATTTCTGGAGAGAATGGCCCTAGCCCTCACCCTCCGATCCAACAGGTCCCAAACGTGCTCAATGGGATTGAGAGCCGGGATATTCACTGGCCATGGCAGAACACTGACATTCCTGTTTTGCAGGAAATCACACACAGAATGAGCACTATGGCTGGTGGCATTGTCATGCTGGAGGGTCATGTCAGGATGAGCCTGCAAGAAGGGTACCACATGAGGGAGGAGGATGTCTTCCCTGTAACGCACAGCATTGAGATTGCCTGCAATGACAATAAGCTCAGTCCGATGATGCTGTGACACACCGCCCAGACCATGACGGACCCTCCACCTCCAAATCGATATTGCTCCAGAGTACAGGCATCGTGTAACGCTCATTCCTTCGACGATAAACACAAATCCGACCATCACCCCTGGTGAGACAAAGCCATGACTCGTCAGTGAAGAGCACTTTTTTGCCAGTCCTGTCTGGTCCAGTGGCGGTGGGTTTGTGTCCATGTCTGGTGAGGAACTGCCTTACAACAGGCCTACAAGCCCTCAGTCCAGCCTCTCTCAGCCTATTGCGGACAGTCTGAGCACTGATGGAGGGATTGTGCGTTCCTGGACGGATTGTGCATTCCTGGTGTAACTCGGGCAGTTGTTGTTGCCATCCTGTACCTTGCCCGCAGGTGTGATGTTCGGATGTACCGATCCTGTGCAGGTGTTGTTACTAGAGGTCGACCGATTATGATTTTTCAACGCCAATACTGATTATTGGAGGACCAAAAAAAGCTGATACCGATTAATCAGACGATTTTTAAATATATATATATTTGTAATAATGACAATTGCAACAATACTGAATGAACACTTTTATTTGAACTTAATATAATACATAAATATAAATCAATTTAGACTCAAATAAATAATGAAACATTTAAATCATATCTTTGACTATTGGATGTCCTTATAGGCACTATAGTGTTGCCAGCCTAATCTCGGGAGTTGATAGGCTTGAAGTCATAAACAGCACTGTGCTTCAAGCATTGCGAAGAGCTGCGGGCAAATGCAGGAAAGTGCTGTTGAATGAATGCTTACGAGCCTGCTGCTGCCAACCACCGCTCAGTCAGACTGCTCTATCAAATCTTAGACTTAATTATAATATAATAAACACACAGAAATACGAGCCTTAGGACATCATATGGTCAAATCCGGAAACTATCATTTCGAAAACAAAACGTATATTCTTTCAGTGAAATACGGAACCGTTCCGTATTTTATCTAACGGGTGGCATCCATAAGTCTAAATATTGCTGTACATTGCACAACCTTCAATGTATTGTCATAATTATGGCAAATTATTTACGGTCTTTGTTAGGAAGAAATGGTCAGTTAGCAATGAGCCAGGCAGCCCAAACTTCTGCATATACCCATACTTTGCTTGCACTAAACGCAAGAGAAGTGACACAATTTCCCTAGTTAATATTGCCTGATAACACAAATTTATTTTAACTAAATATGCAGGTTTAAAAATATATACTTGTGTATTGATTTTAAGAAAGGCATTGATGTTTATGGTTAGGTACATTGGTGCAACGACAGTGCTTTTTTAGCGAATGCGCTTGCTAAATCATCACCGTTTGGCGAAGTAGGCTGTGATTCGATGATAAATTAACAGGCACCGCATTGATTATTTGCAATGCAGGACAAGTTAGTTAAACTACTAATATCATCAACCATTTGTAGTTAAACTAGTGATTATGTTAAGATTGATTGTTTTTTAAGATAAGTTTAATGCTAGCTAGCAACTTACCTTGACTCCTTGCTGCACTCTCTTAACAGGTGGTCAGCCTGCCACGCATTCTCCTTGTGGAGTACAATGTAATCGGCCATAATCGGTGTCCAAAAATTCAGATTACCGATTGCTATGAAAACTTGAAATCAACCCTAATTAATCAGCCATGCCGATTAATCGGGCGACCTCTAGTTGTTACACATGGTCTGCCACTGCGAGGACGATCAGCTGTCTGTCCTGTCTCCCTGTAGCGCTGTCTTACACTACAGACATTGCAATTTATTGCCCTGGCCACATCTGCAGTCCTCATGCCTCCTTGCAGCATGCCTAAGGCACGTTCACACAGGGACCCTGGGCATCTTTCTTTTGGTGTTTTTCAGAGTAAGTAGAAAGGCCTCTTTAGTGTCCTAAATTTTCATAACTGTGACCTTAATTGTCTCCCGTCTGTAAGCTGTTAGTGTGTTAACGACCGTCCACAGGTGCATGCTCATTAATTGTTTATGGTTCATTGAACAAGCATGGGAAACAGTGTTTAAACCCTTTACAATGAAGATCTGTGAAGTTATTTGGATTTTTACAACTTATCTTTGAAAGACAGGGTCCTGAAAAAGGGACGTTTCTGTTTTTGCTGAGTTTATATCTACTGTACATTGCATTTTCTGTTACACTAATTGTACACACCGTGTATTTACATACTGGATTCTTGACATAGCTAATATGTCTACTGCTGTACATACTGTATCATTTGCATAGCTTGCATTTGGATTACTGTTAGTGTTATTTGTATTCTTTCTGACATTTCTTGTTTGAAATTTTACTGCATTGTAAGGAGCTAGTAACTCAAGCATTTCGCTGCACACGCTATAACATCTGCTAAACTGTGTATACGACCACTATACTTTTATTTAATTTTGCATTGCAGGTATCACGGTAAAGGCTAGCCCTGGATCATGACTCTCAGTTCCATTACATTACAAATAAGTCATTGTGCGATGTTGTCTTCTGTACAGGGGAGTTTTGTTAAGCCCCGACACTCGGTCTGAACATTAACACGCATCACTTGTGGTACGGTTTTGGAAGCATAAAGACCTTATCTTTCATATCAGCGAGAAATAATAATAACACATTTTTTAAAAGTAAAATTGAAAAGTCATTGAAAATAAGAATTTGTTCTTAACTGACTTGCCTAGTTAAATAAAGGTAAAATAAATAAAAAATAAAAACAAATTACCCACCGAGTTCTTAAACTACCGCAAGCAATATGGTTCAATGTGACATTATAACAGTACAATCTACTTTTTAGTTTTATCAAATTACCGCCTTCATGGACCACAAATTGGGATCGTGTATACTGTGCAAATGCCTATACAAAAAAATGAGCAATGTACAATACAGCGAAATTCGCAAACGAGGGATTTGTTGTATGCACACGGGGGCCGCCATCTTTATTAACTTTCGCCTATTAGCTATCTAGCACACCTGTGTGTAATGGAAGCCCCAGTAGGGTCGAGTTGTACCATCATCTCTCAGAGTAGCCACCCCTCAGGGTCTCTATGCTGCCACCTACTGATATGTCATCTCTCAGTGCAGTGCATCTCTCAGGAAAAGTGGGGGTGTCGATAGGTGAGAGCATTTAGAAAGGAACCATTATAAGTGGGGGTTATGAAAGGCGCCTTTTAACACTAAAAGCGCTGGAATTCCATAACTACTAGCACTGCCATGACTTGATATTTCAATTATTATTATTCCAAATATTCAATAATACATTAATGTAAAAAATAAAATTATAAATTAAGGTAGCTAGTCCCGTGTAGCTCAGGTGATTATTTTGGAGGCGCATGGGCGCCAGCGTCGGGGAGTTCTTTTCCCACGAGGGACCAATAATGAAACAAGTATTCAAATGTATGCACTCACCACTGTACGTTTGTTAAATTACGTAAATGTAACGTTGGCTAGCATTTACAAGAAAAGTATTGTTACATACATACTACCTGTATGTAACATTTAAAGAAACAGCTTAGTCAGTGAATATCCTTTATTTTTTTATATTTTTTTTTACATAACTAAAATTCCTCACTGTCGTCTCTGCAGACCATTACTAATGTCCGATAACCCAAACGACATATTGAGTGAAACGTGTCGAAACCCCCACTTCTCCATATAGTTCACTTGAAACGTTCACACTTTTCGAAAATTCCACTTTTCCTGAGAGATGCGCTGCACTGAGAGATTACATAGCAGTAGGTGGCAGCATAGAGACCCTGAGGGATGACGACACTGAGATGATGTCGCAGCAGCTGGAACCCTCTCGCCAGAAACGTGGCGTCACTGAAAAATACTCTCGGCTGCAACTAAAACAGTGTACAGTAATTGAATATTTTGTATTTGTGAGATTATTTTGATGTGATATGAAAGTCCAGGACTTTATGTTTCTATAACCGCATCGCAATTGAGAATCGATTCACGTTTAGATGGAGTATTTGGCTGTTTTGGTCCTTGGACCTTAAGGCTAACAGTAAACTCCATCTTGGGCTAGATTAAGGCTTGTCAACATGGTAATGAAAGGAGACAGTGTAAAAGACACAGTGCATAGGAACATTTACTGAAATAATGCCTATCAGCATTGCAAAGTAGCCTACTGCACCAAATACCTGTTAGATATTGACTCACTGTACATAATATTATGAAATGCTCAGTCTTCTGACTGTACTGCTCTTCTCCTGAAACTACTTATCCCATGATTCTTTTGAAACGCATGCGCACATGGGAACAGGAAGACAATTGTTTGTTAGCAACAGTCGCTGAGGAGTGAAGTGTTAATGTGAAACGGTAACAAATGTGTAGGAAATGAATAGTTAATGGTAAACATTATGCATGCATGCTTTACTATTGGATAGACACTTTTAAACGGGACGATAGCTAACTTGTTAGCTTGCTTATCCACTCTAAAACTAACGTTAGCTAGTTCATTGAGACTTGGCTTCAGACGAGCCGCTTGTTTTTGTACGTACGTAGCCAAACGAACCTAGCTAGCCTATTTGTGAGCTATTTTAACCTAGAAAGAAACATTTAGCTAAGCTAATAGAACAGTAATAATATGTACGCCTATTCTAGACATTGATAGCAACTAGTTAGTACTGTTAGTTGCATGGTTTTCATCCGACCTTCCTAGCTAAAACAAGCCACAGGAGGTTGTGTCCTGTTAGTCTTTCATTGATGGATAGCTGTGATGTCTCAACCTTTTGTTTCCAGATTGAACCATGTCAACGTTTGCTGACGAGACTGCAGCAGATGTGCCCGTTAAAGACATCACCCTAAACCTCACTAAGGTTGGAGTGGGATTATCAGGTTATTAATGCCATTACTTGACTTTGGTTTACTTTACTCTACCCTATGGACCTTAACAATTGGGTCTAAACTGGTGGTAACTTCCTGGCTCTGTTTGCAGAGATGCTGGTAGCCCAGAATGCCCGGGCGAGGCAGGCGATCTTGCGGGTGAGCAGGGAGGAGCTGGAGGACAGGTTCCTACGGCTCCATGAGGAAAACCTGCTCCTCAAACAACACACACACAAACAGGAGGACAAAATCAAGAGGTGGGAACTGCACCTGGATGTATGCACACACACGCAACACACACACACATTTAGCTAAGGTTTCAACATCAATGCATACCCCTACAGTATCAAACCTTAGAGTTCAACAACTCTTCATGTGGATTCCTTGCCTCTGCTTCCATTCTATTGAACTTCAAACTTCTCTTGGCTTTTCGCAGGATGGCCACCAAGCTGGTGCGCTTGGTGAAGGACCGTCGGCGTGTGGAACAAGTGGCTGCAGGTGGGGTGCGATCAGGGAGCCGGGACGTGGAGCTGGAGGAGATGATGGAAGAGCTGCAGGAGAAGGTGGACCACTTTGAAAATAAGTGGATGCGTCCGAAATTGCACCATTATTCCCTATATAGTGCACTAGTTTTTACAAGGGCTCTGGTCAAAAGTAGTGTAGGGAATAGGGTGCCATTTGGGACATAACCAGTGTTTTCATGAATGTTTTTGTGTGTTATCCTCTAGGATTTCAAATGCGCATCTTGTCGATGTACGTTTTGTTTATTTGCAACCCAAAATTGAGTGTAATTCAATTCTAGGTCCAGGAGCTGCAGATGCAGAATGAGGGCCTGAAGCAGCGCCTGTTGGCCGCCAAACAGCAGCTGCAGACGCAGAGCAAACGGCCCACCCCCTATGGCCATGTCCAATCACGAGTCAATACAGGCCTGCGGAGGCTGAGGGAGGACACGTTCAGCCTGGCTCAGCTACCCCCTGCTGCCCCCAGAGGTGACCTTTGACATTTTACTTTTATACTCTGACACTGAATCCCAAAATAACTCCTAGTCTTTACTCCCTAGGCATAGATTGGATAGGAAAGCAATATGGCTTTAGCCTCATGTTTGAATATTGGTGGGAGTTTTCTGTTAGCCTTAACTTTTGTGTCTGTTTGTGTCTCCCAGGCCCTAGAAGTGTGGAGGTGGAGATGAGTGGCAGGGCCCCTCAGGGTCTGCTGCCCAGATACGGACACAGTTTGCTGGACGACGCCAGAGCTGAGATCCGCAACCTGTATGTAATGTTTTTATCAGCTAGCTAGACTGTGAGGGACTGTACTTTTTGCACCATATTAGCAACATCCCCTCCATGATTGCAATGCTCTCTCTCTTATTCTCTTTCTCTCTCTATCCTCCCTCTCTATCTGTCTCTCTTTCACTCAGTCTTTTTCTGTCTCTCCAGTTTTCTGTCTCTCTATCTCTCTCTCACCTTCCCTCTCGTTTGTCTTTTTTAAAATTCATTTTATTAATATATTTGAATACATCTATTTAAGTGATAATGCCCAAGAAGCCGGTGTTTGGAGGATATATTGGCACAGGTACTGTTAGGGTCGAAACGAAGTCTAGAGCTGGCAAACCATACCAATATATCCTAAAAACTGTCTTCGAGGGCATTTTCACTTTTACCAACATATTGAAATAATTATTGACATTTTTGTAAAAAAAAATGTTATTTTGATTAATTTATTAATGCTATTTCATCCTTCCACAAGATATAGTCCCAACACAAATCTAGGGTTGATACCCAAGCCGGCTGGTTGTTCGTTCTATCGGTTCGGTTGCGAAACCGTCGTTCAGTCTTCTTGATCTGTATCTATGGACGCGACCCAGTCGTTCGTTATAAATGTTCCATTGCCATACTGGCTGGCAACATTCTTATCGCTTGCTAGCTAGCCAACTACTGCTAACTTACAGTCACATCAAAAAGTGCAGCCCAAATAACAACAGTAGCTGCATTTGTTTAAGCTGTTTTCTAGTGACCTTTATTTGGACGCATCCATAACAATGAGCTAATGAGGCATGATTTCACCTGGCATAGAAAATGTCAGGACACTGTTGTTCAGAGGAGCTAGCCAACAACACAGCTAACACAATCACTTCAAACTGAAGGTGGAAAGACTGCAAACTAGCTGCACTTCATTTCGTTGGACCTTTTTCCAATTTACATTTCTTTGAATATATCCATAAAAATTATGCCAGCTGATTCACGAGTTCGACTGGCTGAGAAACACTGCCTGTCGGTCTCGTCCCGACTCCCGACACGTTCATTACTATGGGACACACGGAGGTCAAATTTGAATATTGAAACAATGTTGCAAATGACATGAGAGACAGACAGCAAGGTTTATAGAAATCTCCACTGTTGAAAACTACATTTTAGTCTCAAGGAAATGTGAGATAATGTCTAGATGCTTTTTGTAGTGGAGATCAAGTTTATAAATTGTTTGGCTGAGTTAATGAGACATTGGATTGCGCAGTCAGATGGAACAAAGTAAATAGACATTTTAACATCATATGTTTAGCCGGTGGTAACTTGTGGAATAGACACAGGCTGGAATGTGGTTTTAACCAATCAGCATTCAGGAATAGACCCACCCGTTGTATAAATTTATAATAGAGCCCCACAGTGGTGTCATAAAACCTAGTGGTCAAACAGGACAATGGTTCCAATTGTTTTTCCAACATTTGATAAAAGTCACCTTGTCCTAGAGAGATGTACATGGTTATCAGGGTAAGCCCTTTTGTGTTTCTAAAATCCCCTATGGGAAAAATCGATTGGAACCATTTCCCTGTTTGACCGCTAGGTTTTATGGGTATTTTGACTCATGCTGTGGATCGCCTACAATTTTACACCAATTTTCTTCATTTTTGGCTCTTACATCCTTCTGGACACTTTTTATATTCTGCTGTGTTTTGTATTATTTACCCATAATGCTCATTGAATTGACATTCCAAATTACCATTAAATAAAGCTCTGATTGATTAGTTCTACCATGATTCATTGTGTTGACCAAAAAAACATAAGCAAAAAAACAAAAACATCCTGCCAATACTGCTATTTTACTTTTCAAAATCCATACATTCTAATTATTGCATCATCATTTATCCCATGATGACGTCACTCCGCCCCCCTCCAGCCCTATAAAAGGGGCCCCCGGCCCATCTAAAAGTCATTCATAGTCTTATCTGCCGCACCAGGGTGTCCCGGCGTTGAAGGAGAGGAGGCCGCAAGCGATAGACAGGCTAGGTAACCTACCTGACTGAACCTCCCGTTTCTCCTTCCCGACAGACTCCTGGTAGTGTAGAAATGTTAGTCTGCTTAAGTTAAAGAGGGCTTTCAACTACACTGAACAAAAATATAAAGGCAACATGTAAAGTGTTGGTCCCATGTTTATGTGCTGAAATAAAAGATTCCAGACATTTTCCATATGCACAAAAAGCTTATTTCTCTCATTTTGTGCACAAATTTGTTTACTTTCCTGTTAGTGAGAATTCTCCTTTGCCAAGATAATCCATCTACCTGACAGGTGTGGCATATCAATAAGCTGATTAAACAGCATGAGCATTACACTGGTGCACTTGGTACTGGGGACAACAAAAGGCCACACAACACAATACCACAGATGTCTCAAGTGTTGTGGGAGCATGCAATTGGCATGATGAATACAGGAATGTCCAGCAGAGCTGTTGT
This sequence comes from Oncorhynchus nerka, assembly GCF_034236695.1. Taxonomy (NCBI): domain Eukaryota; kingdom Metazoa; phylum Chordata; class Actinopteri; order Salmoniformes; family Salmonidae; genus Oncorhynchus; species Oncorhynchus nerka. The sequence continues at coordinate 51,036,833 of NC_088420.1, forward strand.
CAAAGAATTTAATGTTCATTTCTCTACCATAAGGCACCTCTATTGTTGTTTTAAAGAATTTGTCAGTACGTCCAACCGGCCTTACAACCGCAGACCATGTGTAACCACACCAGCCCAGGACCTCCACATCTGGATTTTTCACCTGCCGGATGGTCTGAGACAAGCCACGCGGACAGTTGATGAATCTGTGGGTTTGCACAACCAAAGAATTTCTGCACAAGCTGCCAGAAACCGTCTCAAGGAAGCTCATCCGTTTGCTCGTCGTCTTCACTAGGATCTTGACCTGACTGCAGTGAAGTGAATGCTGTCCCACTTCATGTGACTAACAGAAATGGAATCATGTGTCCCTGAACAAAGGAGGGGTCAAAATCAAAAGTAACAGTCAGTAGTATCTGGTGTTGCCACCAGCTGCATTAAGTAGTGCAGTGCTTCTCCTCATGGACTGCACCAGATTTGCCCGTTCTTGCTGTGAGATGTTACCCCACTCTTCCACCAAGGCACCTGCAAGTTCCCGGGAATTTCTGGGGGGAATGGCCCTAGCCCTCACCCTCCGATCCAACAGGTCCCAGACGTGCTCAATGGGATTGAGATCCGTGCTCTTCGCTGGCCATGGCCGAACACTGACATTCCTGTCTTGCAGGAAATCATGCACAGAACGAGCAGTATGGCTGGTGGCATTGTCATGTCAGGATGAGCCTGCAGGAAGAGTACCACATGAGGGAGGAGGATGTCTTCCCTATAACGTACAGCGTTGAGTTTGCCTGCAATGACAACAAGCTCAGTCCGATGATGCTGTGACACACTGCCCCAGACCATGATGGACCCTCCACCTCCAAATCGATACTGCTCCAGAGTACAAGCCTCGGTGTAACGCTCATTCTTTCGACGATAAACGCGGATCCTACCAGCCCTGGTGAGACAAAACCACGACCTGTCAGTGAAGAGCACTTTTTGCCAGTCCTGTCTGGCCCAGCGATGGTGGGTTTGTGCCCATAGGCAACATTGTTGTCGGTGATGTCAGGGGAGGACCTGCCTTACAACAGGCCTACAAGCCCTCAGTCCAGCCTCTCTCTCAGCCTATTGTGGACTGTCTGAGCACTGATGGAGGGATTGTGCGTTCCTGGTGTAACTCGGGCAGTTGTTGCCATCCTGTACCAGTCCCGCAGTTGTGATGTTCAGATGTATCGATCCTGTGCAGGTGTTACACACAGTCTGCCACTGCGAGAACAATCGACTGTCCGTCCTGTCTCCCTGTAGCGCTGTCTTAGGCGTCTCACAGTAAGGACATTGCAATTTATTGCCCTGGCCACATCTGCAGTCCTCATGCCTCCTTGCAGCATGTCTAAGACACGTTCATGCAGATGAGCAGGGACCCTGGGCATCTTTCTTTTGGTGTTTTTCAGAGTCAGTAGAAAGGCCTCTTTATGTCCTAAGTTTTCATAACTGTGACCTTAATTGCCTATCGTCTATAAGCTGTTAGTGTGTTAACAACTGTTCCACTGGTCCATGTTCATTGAACAAGCATGGGAAACCGTGTTTAAACCCTTTACAATGAAGATCTGTGAAGTTATTTGGATTTTTATGAATTATCTTTGAAAGACTAGGTCCTGAAAAAGGGATGTTTATTTTTTTGCTGAGTTTAGAATATTATATATACACTGCTCAAAAAATTAAAGGGAACACTAAAATAACACATCCTAGATCTGAATGAATGAAATATTCTTATTAAATACTTTTTTCTTTACATAGTTGAATGTGCTGACAACAAAATCACACAAATTATCAATGGAAATCAAATTTATCAACCCATGGAGGTCTGGATTTGGAGTCACTCTCAAAATTAAAGTGCGAAAACCACACTACAGGCTGATTCAACTTTGATGTAATGTCCTTAAAACAAGTGAAATGAGGCTCAGTAGTGTGTGTGGCCTCCACGTGCCTGTATGACCTCCCTACAACGCCTGGGCATGCTCCTGATGAGGTGGCGGATGGTCTCCTGAGAGATCTCCTCCCAGACCTTGACTAAAGCATCCGCCAACTCCTGGACAGTCTGTGGTGCAACCTGGCGTTGGTTGATGGAGCGAGACATGATGTCCCAGATGTGCTCAATTGGATTCAGGTCTGGGGAACGAGCGGGCCAGTCCATAGCATCAATGCCTTCCTCTTGCAGGAACTGCTGACACACTCCAGCCACATGAGGTCTAGCGTTGTCTTGCATTAGGAGGAACCCAGGGCCAACCGCACCAGCATATGGTCTCACAAGGCGTCTGAAGATCTCATCTCGGTACCTAATGGCAGTCAGGCTACCTCTGGCGAGCACATGGAGGGCTTTGCGGCCCCCCCAAAGAAATGCCACCCCACACCATGACTGACCCACTCCCAAACCGGTCATGCTGGAGGATGTTGCAAGCAGCAGAACGTTCTCCACAGCGTCTCCAGACTCTGTCACGTCTGTCACATGTGCTCAATGTGAACCTGCTTTCATCTGTGAAGAGCACAGGGCGCCAGTGGCGAATTTGCCAATCTTGGTGTTCTCTGGCAAATGCCAAACGTCCTGCACGGTGTTGGGCTGTAAGCACAACCCCCACCTGTGGACGTCGGGCCCTCATACCACCCTCATGGAGTCTGTTTCTGACCGTTTGAGCAGACATATGCACATTTGTGGCCTGCTGGAGGTCATTTTGCAGGGCTCTGGCAGTGCTCCTCCTGCTCCTCCTTGCACAAAGGCGGAGGTAGCGGTCCTGCTGCTGGGTTGTTGCCCTCCTACGGCCTCCTCCACGTCTCCTGGTGTACTGGCCTGTCTCCTGGTAGCGCCTCCATGCTCTGGACACTACGCTGACAGACACAGCAAACCTTCTTGCCACAGCTCGCATTGATGTTCCATCCTGGATGAGCTGCACTACCTGAGCCACTTGTGTGGGTTGTAGACTCCGTCTCATGCTACCACTAGAGTGAAAGCACCGCCAGCATTCAAAAGTGACCAAAACATCAGCCAGGAAGCATAGGAACTGAGAAGTGGTCTGTGGTCACCACCTGCAGAACCACTCCTTTATTGGGGGTGTCTTGCTAATTGCCTATAATTTCCACCTGTTGTCTATTCCATTTGCACAACAGCATGTGAGATGTATTGTCAATCAGTGTTGCTTCCTAAGTGGACAGTTTGATTTCACAGAAGTGTGATTGACTTGGAAATTACATTGTGTTGTTTAAGTGTTCCCTTTTATTTTTTTGAGCAGTGTATATATTTTTTAAATCATGCACACACTTTCCACTGGGATGTTGGGATGTTTTGTGTATGAAAATATGTATACTATATATATTGAAAATGAAATGCAGAAATATCACATTTACCTAAGTGTTTCGACCCTTCACTCAGTACTTTGTTGAAGCACCTTTGGCAGCGATTACAGCCTTAAGTGTTCTTGGGTATGACGCTACAAGGTTGACACACCTGTATTTGGGGAGTTTCTCCCATTATTCTCTGCAGATCCTCTCAAGCTCTGTCAGGTTGGATGGGAAGTGTTGCTGCACAGCTAATGCCAGGTTTCTCCAGAGATGTTCGATTGGGTTCAAGTCCGGGCTCTAGCTGGGCAACTCAAGGACTTGTCCCGAATCCACTTCTGCATTGTCTTGGCTGTGTGCTTAGGATCGTTGTCCTGTTGGAAGGTGAACCTTTGCCCCCAGTCTGAGGTCCCTGAGCACTCTGGAGCAGGATTTCATCAAGGATCTCTCTGTACTTTGCTCCGTTCATCTTTCCCTCGATCCTGACAAGTCTCCCAGTCCCTGCCGCTGAAAAACATCCCCACGGCATGATTCTGCCGCCACCATGCTTCAACGTAGGGATGGTGCAAAGTTTCCTCCAGACATGAGGCTTGTCATTCACGCCAAAGAGTTCAATCTTGGTTTCATCAGACCGGAGAATCGTGTTTCTCATGGTCTGAGAGTCCTTTAAATACTGTTTGGCAAACTCCAAGCGGGCTATCGTGCATTTTTCTAAGGAGTAGTTTCCATCTGGCCACTCTACCATAAAGGCCTGATTGGTGGAGTTCAGCAGAGATGGTTGTCCTTTTGGAATGTTCTCCCATCTCCACAGAGGAACTCTGGAGCTCTGTCAGAGTGACTATCGGGTTCTTGGTCACCTCCCTGACCAAGGCCTTTCCCCCCCGATTGCTCAGTCTAAGAAGAGTCTTGGTGGTTCCAAACTTCTTCCATTGAACAATGATGGAGGCAACTGTGTTCTTGGGGACCTTCAATGCTGAATAAATGTTTTGGTACCCTTCCCCAGATCTGTGCTTCAACACAATCGTGTCTCTGAGCTCTACGGACAATTCCTTCGACCTCATGGCTTGGTTTTTGCCCTGACATGCACTGTTAACTGTGGAACCTTATATAGACAGGTGTGCCTTTCCAAATTATTTCAGATCAATTTAATTGACCACAGGGGGACGTTTTTATTTATTTTTAATACATTTTCAAACATTTATAAAAAATAATTTTATTTTTGTCATTATGGGGTATATTGTGTAGATTGATGAGATTTTAGAATAAGGCTGTAAAGTAACAAAAATTGGGGGAAATGAACGGGTCTGAATACTTTAAGCTGGAAAATATGGAGAGTTGTACTTAGTAATGTGTTGTATTGGATTTGTCCTAAACATAGCAATTTGTATTCAGGACAAAAAGTTTATTGCTTTGCCACATTTTTTGCAGTATTGATTTTGTGCCTGTTGCATTTAAAAAAAAATTTTTATTCTGTACAGGCTTCCTTCTTTTCTCTCTGTCAATTAAGTAAGTATTGTGGAGTACCTACTGTGTTGATCCATCCTCAGTTTTCTCCTATAACAGCCATTCAACTCTAACTATTTTAAAGTCACCATTGGCCTCATCGTCAAATCCCAGAGTGGTTTCCTTCCTCTCCGACAACTGAGTTAGGAAGGACGGCTGTATCTTTGTAGTGATTGGTTGTATTGATATACCATCCAAAGTGTCATTTAATAACTTCACCATGTTAAAGGGATATTCAAGACTGTTTTTTTATTTTTTACCCATCTACCAGTAGGTGCCCTTCTTTGCGAGCCATTGGAAAAGTTCCCTGGTCTCTGTGGTTTAATCCATGTTTGAAATTCACTGCCTGACTGAGGGACATTACAATTATGTGTGTGTTACAGAGAAATCATTTGAAACAATATTGCACACAGTGTGAGTCCATGCAACTTATTATATGACTTGTTAAGCACATTTTTGCTCCTGAACTTATTTAGGCTTGCCATAACAGTGTTTGATTACTGATTAGCTTTTATTTTTAACTAATTTTGAAAAAATATTTTCACTTTGACATTATCGGGTATGCCAGTGACAAACAAATCTAAATTTCATCCATTTTAAATTCAGGCTTTATCACAACAAAATGTGGAAACAGTAAAGGTGTGTGAATATTTTCTGTGGCACTGTGTATATAGATAGGTTGTGTGTGTATAAACACTCAGTGGCAAGTTTATTAGGTACACCTATCTAGTACTGGGTCGGACCTCCCGTTGCCTCCAGAACAGCCTGAATTCTTTGGGATATGGACACTTTGCTCAGTTGGTATCACGGGACCTAACGTGTGCCAGGAGATGCTGTTCTCTCCACTACCGTTGTACTGCTCCGTCATTTGCCTGCTTGTGACCCGCCTGTTAGTTTGCATGATTCTTGCCATTCTCCTTCGACCTCTCATCAACGAGCTGTTTTCGCTCACAGGACTGCCGCTGATTGGATGTTTTTGTTGTTGTTGTTTGTCTTACCATTCTCTGTAAACCCTAGACACTGTCGTGCGTGAAAGGCCCAGGAGGCAGGTAACTGACAAAATAAAGGAAACCCCAACGTGGTGTCTTAATAGGGCATTGGACCACCACGAGCCAGAACCGCGTCAATGCACCTTGGCATAGATTCTACAAGTGTCTGGAACTCTATTGGAGGAATGCGACACCATTTATCCATGAGAAATGTCATAATTTGGTGTTTTGTTATTGGTGGTGGAAAACGCTGTCTCAGGCGCGGCTCCAACATCTCCCATAGGTGTTCAATTGGGTTGAGATCTGGTCACTTAGACGGCCATGGCATATCGTTTTCATCAAACCATTCAGTGACTACTTGTGGCCTGTGGATATGGTCATTGTCATCCTTTGGGTTCATAGCCTTGGTAGCCAAAATAATGGCCTGCCCAGCAATCTTATACATAACCCTGAGAATGATGGGATGTTAATTTCTTAAATTACTCAGGAACCACACCTGTGTGGAAGCACCTGCTGTCAATATAGCTTGTCATACTTTGTATCCCTTATTTATTCAATTGGTTCCATTATTTTGCCAGTTACCTGTAAAGTTTATATTTTTTACTGTTATTGTTGTCATTCTCACTTTGCTTTAGCAACAGTAGCCTTGTCATTCATTCTAATAAAACAAATCTGAATCTTTGTCTGTCAGTGAGAATGTGATTGAGACTCAACGGTCTCACATAGAGGAGATGGACAAAGCTGCAGAGCTGCTGAGGGACCAGCTGAGGAGGAAGGAGAGAAAATTTGAGGAGTCGCTCCTCCACCTGCGAGAGCAGCAGACCACTGGGCAGAGGTAACACACCATGCAGAAGTAGCTACTCTGCATCCTAACAACACACTCCTCAATCAACCGCATTGAGCACATAAATTTCAACTTTTGGTTGATTTTGTTTTTGGTGGAGATTCACATCAACAATAAGTGGTAGTGTTCACGTACCTGTATATCTCCAGTTGTTTTATCCAGCAACGGCATACACACACACACACACTATGTGGGAATAGTGATCAAAACCATGCCTCTGTGTTGTGGTGTCTCCAGATCTACTATCAAGGACAACGTGGAGATGATCAGGTTGCAGAAGCAGCTTGTTGAGAAGGGCAACGCGTTCACTGTGCTCGAGGGCCGATTCCTACAACTCCAAGAAGTAAAATACAACTGCATGTTCCAGGAGACACTAGTTCATTAGCAATACTCTAGCAATGTCCAGTGTGGATTATTTGGGAAATGCATGTGGCATTAGTACTGCACCAGATTGAGGTTTTAAGAAAAATATTTGAGCTGATTAGAAATAAATGGGATTCAGACTATTTTTTGGGGTCTCCACCGCACATTCTAATCTATAGTCGACATGGAAACTTCAAATATCTTGTTCTTTCAGTCACATACTATTCAAACCCAGTCACCATGGTAATGACCACAGTGTTGTGATTGCAGAGTCAGAGGACCCTGAAGGTCAGTCATGAAGCTGTGATGGCCAAGGTGGATGAGTTAATGGGCCAGCTGAAAGACGAGCGACTGAGGAGTCTGGGCCTGGAGAGCCAACTACAGGCCAACTCATTCTCACAGAGAAGGACAGAGGAGGTAACCTTCCGATACATTTGGGGCTGGTTTCCCAGACCCAGATTAAGCCAAGTCTTCAACTAAAAAAAGCACTTTCAATGGAGATTCTCCATTGAGCATGCTTTATAGTCCTGGACTAAGCTTAATCTGTCTGGGAAAATGGTTCTTATGGTTTAGTCATTTAGCAGGCACTCTTATCGAGAGCAATTTGATGAGATTGAAACAATCTCATAACATTGTAGGGACACCCTTGGCTAAATTCTTGGCTAATAAACTATCCTCTTTTTTTTTAATGAAACACAGTTGCAGGAGCAAATCTTTGACCTGGAGAAGGAGAGAGTGTTGCTGAAGGAGAACTGTGATAAACTGGTGAACAGGTGAGGGGTTGGACACCACGTTTGTACGTTGCTTTGCGTGTTGAAATCCTACATGGAAAAACTCTTTGTATGATCATTTTGTGGATGACATATGGCTTTGTGTTCCCAGTGCTTTCGATGTAAGCCAGGATCAGACATTTAGGATGCGGGAGCAGCAACTGAAACTACAGATAGCCCAGCTAGAGATGGCACTGAAGTCGGACCTGACGGACAAAAACGAGATTCTGGACAAGATCAAGGTTGAAAGAGGTAACTGTCGACCAGAAACGTTTTGTGTACATTCAGAGACGTTTTTACATTGAAGTGTTTTAATTGTGTTACTATTTTAGATATGAACGAAAAATTGAGCCAAGAAAAGGAAGACATTCAGCTTCGGTTCCTGGAACAAAAGCAGCAGTTAGATGAAATAAGGGATCGAATAAAGTTTTACACCAAGGTACAGGAGCCGGTTCTCACTCCATATGAAAATGAATGTGTTTTTTAATGTGTATACCTCAACCAACATGGATATAGATGTGCGTTCATGTTTTTTCTCTTGCAGGAGAGTGAGGTCGATGTGGCAGAACTCAGTGAGGCACTGATGCTAATCAAGGTAATTGGTCATTTTACCTCAAATCAAATGTATTTAGAAAGCCCTTTTTACATCAGTAGATGTCACGAAGTACTTATACAGAAACACAGCCTAAAACCCCAAAAAACAAGCAATGCAGATGGTAGTAGCACGGTGGCTAGGAAAATCTCCCTAGAAAGGAAGAAACCTAGAGGGGAACCAGGCTCTGAGGTGTGGCCAGTCCTCTTCTGGCTGTGGCGATTAGAATACATGGCCATTTAGGCCAGATCGGTCTCTTATCGCTACCTGAAATCATGCTCTAAGGCAGGGTTGCCCAACCCTCTTCCTGGAGATCTACTGTCCTGTAGGTTTTCAGTCAAACCCTAATTTAGCATATCTGATTCAGCTAGTTAAGGTTTTGTTGAGCAGCTAATTAGTGGAAGCAGGTGTGTTAAATTAGGGTTGGACTGAAAACACACACTGAAAACCCTAGGTCTCCAGGAAGAGGGTTGGGCAGCCCAACTGTAAGGTCCACTTTGACCATATGCAGCATCACCATATGTTACCACTCCCATCCACAAGGGGGCACCATGCATTACAGTTTGCACCGAAATGAACGCCTTTCCCGTTTGCCACAAAGTAAAAATTGGCTATATTGTACAAATGTATGAAAACAAAAAATAGCTCTTTTGGTTTTAATTTAAGGTTAGTCATAAGGTTAGCAGTGTGGTTAATGTTAGGGATCAGGTTAGGGTTAGGTTTATAATCATTGTAAATTGTAGCAATAGGTGGGGTTTAGACAAAATGATGACTTTGTTGCTGTGGTAACTAGTGACAACCATTCTTCCCTCCCTCAGGTGCGTAAGTCCCAGAGGAGTGGTGAGCTGGGCTTCCTGGAGGAGGAGGAGGTGCGTAGCGACACGGAGCACTCCGTGAGGGAGCTGCAGGCCACGCACGCTGAGACCATCCAGGAGCTGGAGAAGACCAGGAACATGCTCATAGTCCAGCACAAGATCAACAAGGACTACCAGGTACGTGGTTATACACAGCATGAATCACTTGGACTACAGTTCGGAAAATAACTAGATATTCCATAACATTTGCAACAAGGACAATTGAATGGTGTCTTACATTACACATACTTTTAGAAATGGTCTTTATTCGTAGTATTTCACTTGAGGTGACATACTTAAAAAAATATATATAAAAAAAATTACACCGTATTCTTGTGTCTCAGGCGGAAGTTGAAGCGGTGACGCGTAAGATGGATGACTCCAAACTGCAGTACGAGCTAAAGTTGGAACGCCTTGCCCAGCTGCTGGACATGAGAGCTGCCAAGATCAAGAAACTAGAGGGTATGTATTTATTCTGTCACGATTATTGTGTGTTGTGGTGATTTTATTGTTATGTCTAGTTTTGTGGTGTTTGGTCGTGTCTGGTTTTGTCTTTATTGTCATTTTAACTGATTTTCTTGTTGTACTGTACTCTCTCCGTTCACCCCGCAGCCCAACTGAAAGACATTGCCTACGGCACCAAATCACACGTTTTCAAACCCGAGGTTACCGACGACGACGTAGCCGACGAGTTCGACGAGACCGTACACCTAGAGCGTGGAGAGAACCTTCTGGAAATCCACATCGGCATGGCGACCCTCTCCCCAGTCGCCCTGGAGACACTGAGCGACCGCGAGCCCTCCACCTTCTGCACCTACGCCTTCTACGATTTCGAGCTGCAGGCTACACCCGTAGTCAGGGGAGCCCGGCCGGCGTACGGCTTCACGTCGCAGTACGTGGTGAGGGTGGACGATCTATTCCTGCAGTACCTCCACACAGGTTCGGTGACGCTGGAGCTGCAGCTGGCCCGGGGCATGGACTTTACGACTGTGGCTGTGGGGCAGCTCAGGCTGTCGCAGCTCCTAGAGAACAACAGCAAAGCCCATGGGATCGTACAGCTGGTTGGTGAGTGGAGGGGTTTTTAATATGGACTTCTTTCTACCAGGGTATGCAACTCAGATTCTCAGGTTTCTACTGTATATCCAGTACCTACAGTAACTCTGCTCTCTCTTCTCTGCTCCTCAGGTGTGGCTGGCGAGGTGCAGTCATTTGGCTCTGTGGAGTACTGGGTGAGGCTGCGGGTGCCCATGGAGCAGGCCATTCGGCTGTACAAGGAGAGAGTGAAAGCCCTGGGCTACCTCAGCTCTGCTTTCAATGCGGAACAGCAGGTAGCTAGTGGATATTGTAACCAAACTAATCTTTCTTGGACAGACTATGTAAAAAATTGTACCATACATGCACTGCATGGTCAAAAGTATGTGGACACCCCTTCAAATGACTAGACTAGGCTATTTCAGCCACTCCTGTTGCTGACAGGTGTATAACATCGAGCTCTCCGCCATGCAATCTCCATAGACAAACATTGGCAGTAGAATGGCCTTACTGAAGAGCTCAGTGACTTTCAACGTGGCACTGTCATAGGATGACTCCTTTCCAACAAGTCAGTTCGTCAAATTTCTACCCTGCTAGAGCTGCCCTGGTCAACTGTGAAGTGGAAACGTCTAGGTGCTATATCGGCTCAGCCGCGAAGTGGTAGGCCACACAAACTCACAGAACAGGACCCCCGAGGGCTGAAGCGCTTAAAAATTGTCTGTACTCGGTTGCAACACTCACTCCCGAGTTCCAAACTGCCTCTGGAAGTAACGTCAGCACAAGATCTATTCGTCAGTATAGCTTCATGAAATGGGTTTCCATGGCCGAGCAGCCGTACACAAGCCTAAGATCACCATGTGCAATGTCAAACGTCGGCTGGAGTGGTGTAAAGCTCGCCGCCATTGGACTCTTGAGCAGTGGAAACGCGTTCATTGGAGTGATGAATCACGCTTCACCATCTGACAGTCCAACGGACTAATCTAGGTTTGGCGGATGCCAGGAGAACCCTACCTGTCCCAATGCATTGTGGCAACTGTAAAGTTTGGAGGAATAATGGTCTGAGGCTGTTTTTCATGGTTCTGGGCTAGGCCCCTTAGTTCCAGTGAAGGGAAATCTTTGCTACGGCATAGAACGACATTCTAGATGATCCTGTGCTTTCCTGTTTCAGCATGACAATGCCCCTGTGGACAAAGAAAGGTCTATACATTTACATTTAAGTCATTTAGCAGACGCTCTTATCCAGAGCGACTTACAAATTGGTGCGTTCACCTTAAGACATCCAGTGGAACAGCCACTTTACAATAGTGCATCTAAATCTTTTAAGGGGGGTGAGAAGGATTACTTTATCCTATCCTAGGTATTCCTGAAAGAGGTGGGGTTTCAGGTGTCTCCGGAAGGTGGTGATTGACTCCGCTGTCCTGGCGTCGTGAGGGAGTTTGTTCCACCATTGGGGGGCCAGAGCAGCGAACAGTTTTGACTGGGCTGCGCGGGAACTGTACTTCCTCAGTGGTAGGGAGGCGAGCAGGCCAGAGGTGGATGAACGCAGTGCCCTTGTTTGGGTGTAGGGCCTGATCAGAGCCTGGAGGTACTGAGGTGCCGTTCCCCTCACAGCTCCGTAGGCAAGCACCATGGTCTTGTAGCGGATGCGAGCTTCAACTGGAAGCCAGTGGAGAGAGCGGAGGAGCGGGGTGACGTGAGAGAACTTGGGAAGGTTGAACACCAGACGGGCTGTGGCGTTCTGGATGAGTTGTAGGAGTTTAATGGCACAGGCAGGGAGCCCAGCCAACAGCGAGTTGCAGTAATCCAGACGGGAGATGACAAGTGCCTGGATTAGGACCTGCGCTGCTTCCTGTGTGAGGCAGGGTCGTACTCTGCGGATGTTGTAGAGCATGAACCTACAAGAACGGGCCACCGCCTTGATGTTAGTTGAGAACGACAGGGTGTTGTCCAGGATCACGCCAAGGTTCTTAGCGCTCTGGGAGGAGGACACAATGGAGTTGTCAACCGTGATGGCGAGATCATGGAACGGGCAGTCCTTCCCCGGGAGGAAGAGCAGCTCCGTCTATACAGAAATGGTTTGTCAAGATTGGTGTAGAAGAACTTGACTGGCCTGCACAGAGCCTTGACCTCAACCCCATCGAGCCAGGCCTAATATCTCAATATCAGTGTCCGACCTCACTAATGCTCTTGTGAAAGAATGGAAGCAAGTCCCCGCAGCAATGTTCCAACATCTAGTGGAAAGCCTTCGCGGAAGAGTGGAGGCTGTTATAACAGGAAAAGGGGGATCAAACTTAATATTAATGCCCATGATTTTAGAATCAGATGTTCGACGAGTAGGTGTCTACATACTTTTGCATCGCATAACGAGCAGCAGTATTTCTGGTGCTTGAACCCAGAACTTAATCTGACCAAATTCGATGAGATTTTAGTTCCGGGTAAACAAGATTCATAACCATACCACAACACAGAACTAGAAAAATGTAATGTCTACCCTATTTTGGTGGTTCAGTGTTGGTGCTTCAATTTCACAAAACTTTAGTTAAAATACTTATTTAATATTTGGCCCATAAATCCTCACTAACCCTACTCTGTTTTTCTATAATCCCTCAGGTGTCAACCTCAACCCTAACCCCCATTCAGTGTCAGCCGACGGAGGCATGAACCTGAATGAGCTCAACGTCACCGTCCGATGCTGCAGCAACCTGACCTCCCGCCATGCCCACCCACCCAGCCCCTACGTGGTCTACCAGTTCTATGACTTCCCTGACCACGACACCTGCATCGTGGGCGACTGCAGCGAGCCTCAGTTTGAGGACAACATGTCCTTCCCAGTGGCCATGGAGGCAGAGCTGGACAGCTACCTGAAGGCAGGGGCTCTGCTGCTCTACGTGTTCGATGACCACGATACCCAGAGTGAGATGTACCTGGGCAAGGCCAGGGTGCCCCTCCTGTCTCTGGCCCACGACAAGGCCATCACTGGTTAGTTTGGTAGTTAGTCAGGGTGGTTAGTTAGAGCAACTACACTGGTAATTATTGACTTTGAGTGTGTTTGTATGGGTTTAGGTTTGGTTTATCTGTCTCTTCAAACTGCATACATTACTTCCATGTTTTGCCTATTTTATTGAATCTTAGTCACACAAACGACTCTTTTTGTTTGAGTGGGACCAGTTGGGCCACTCCAACCATCGACATCCCCCCTGTGTGTCCACATCTCAGGTACATTTGAGCTGACTGACCCGTCCGGCCTCCCCAGTGGCCATATTGATGTGACGCTGAAGTGGAAGTTCACCTACCTGCCTCCTCCTGGCTCTACAATGACAGTTGAACAGGCCAAGTTTGTACCCAAAGAGAGACCAGTGAAGCTAACAACACGAAAGGTAGAGGAGAAGAAGGTGGAAGTGGAGGAAAAGAGGAGAGAGGAGGAGGAGAAGAGGGAGGGGAAGAAAGAGGAGTTGAGGATGGTGGTGAAGGAAGAGAAAAGGGCCAAAGCTTTAATTCCTCTTCCTACTACTTCAATTGCATCCGAGGTAAGTACAGGTACTATGAGGGTAATGTTAGCTTGGTCTGGGATGGTTTGATGGAGGTGTCTTCCAGTACAGAAATAGTATTTACTACAATGTACCGTTTGATGGGAAAGGATTGCAGTATGTTTCAGTTACCTTTTTGGTTTTTGATTTGTCATGAAATTGTGTTTGATTCTTGTCTCCCAAGTTGCCGTTACCAAAACCTAGACTACGGACCTTGGTGAAAGAAAAAACGGCAAGCAAAAAAGTCTCATTCGTAGATGTCACAGCACCCGGAAATCAAGAAGTTGAAAATGTTTCATGTCCCTCTATTTTGCCTGGAACAGAGAAAAGGGAAGTCTCAAAGTTACCGCCCCTAACAAAGGTACTTTATGTCTCTGTCTCTGAGTTATATGTTATATTAAACACATACCTATTTCTGGGGTTTGGTGACTATGGGGTTATTTTGCTTCATGTTATAGTTGTAATTTTAGCGTGTGTGTATATACAGTTGAAGTCGGAAGTTAACATACACCTTAGCCAAATACATTAAACTCAGTCTTTCACAATTCCTGACATTTAATCCTTGTAAAAAAAGTCCCTGTTTTAGGTCAGTTAGGATCACCACTTTATTTTAAGGATGTGAAATGTCAGAATAATAGTAGAGAGAATGATTTATTTCAGTTTTGATCACATTCCCAGTGGGTCAGAAGTTTACATACACTAAATTAGTATTTGGTAGCATTGCCTTTAAATTGTTTAACCTGGGTCAAATGTTTTGGGTAGCATTCCACAAGGTTCCCACAATAAGTTGGGTGAATTTTGGCCCATTCCTCCTGACAGCTGGTGTAACTGAGTCAGGTTTGTAGGCCTCCTTGCTCGCACACGCTTTTTCAGTTCTGCCCACACATTTTCTATAGGATTGAGGTCAGGGCTTTGTGGCCACTCCAATACCTTTGTTGCCCTTAAGCAATTTTGCCACAACTTTGGAGGTATGCTTGGGGTCATTGTCCATTTGGAAGACCCATTTGCGACCAAGCTTTAACTGATGTCTTGATATGTTGCGTCACTATATCCACATAATTTTCTATTTCATAATAATATCATAATAATCTATTTTGTGAAGTGCACCAGTCCCTCCTTCAGCAAAGCACCCCCACAATATCATGCTGCCACCCCCGTGCTTCATGGTTGGGATGGTGTTCTTCGGCTTGCAAGCCTCCCCCTTTTTCCTCCAAACATAACGATGGTCAAACAGTTCTATTTTTGATTCATCAGACCAGAGGACATCTCCAAAAAGTACGATCTTTGTCCCCATGTGCAGTTGCAAACCGTAGTCTGGCTTTTTATGGCAGTTTTGGTGCAGTGGCTTGCTGAGCGGCCTTTCAGGTTGTCGATATAGGACTTGTTTTACTGTGGATATAGATCCTTTTGTACCTGTTTCCTCCAGCATCTTCACAAGGTCCTTTGCTGTTGTTCTGTGATTCATTTTCACTTTTCACATCAAAGTACGTTCATCTCTAGGAGACAGAACGCGTCTCCTTCCTGAGAGGTATGACGGCTGCGTGGTCCCATGGTGTTTATACTTGCGTACTATTGTTTGTACAGATGAACGTGGTACCTTCAGGCATTTGGAAATTGCTCCCAAGGATGAACCAGAGTTGTGGAGGTCTTCAATTTTTTTCAGAGGTCTTGGCTGTTTTTATTTGATTTTCCCATGATGTCAAGCAAAGAGGCACTGAGTTTGAAGGTAGCCCTTGAAATACATCCACCTCCAATTGACATAGGCTAATTGGCATAATTTATCAGAAGCTTCTAAAGCCATGACCTAATTTTCTGAAATTTTCCAAGCTGTTTAAAGGCACAGTCAACATAGTGTATGTAACCTTCTGACCCACTGAAATTGTGATACAGTGAATTAGAAGTGAAATCATCTGTCTGTCAACAATTGTTGAAAAAAATACTTGTGTCATGCGCAAAGTAGATGTCCTTACTTTGCCAAATCTGTAGTTTGTTTACAATACATTTGTGGAGTGGTTGGAAAATGAGTTTTAATGACTCCAACCTAAGTTTATGTAAACTTCTGACTTCAACTTTACACTGGACCTGTAATGAGGCAATTCAATGTGATGATTAAGCTTTTAGAGTTATTGTCTACTGTGAGATTAGGCAAGGGATACATGCATAAGAACGGTGATGTGCTCCACAGGTGGTCACAGGGTCAGCGGTAGCACCAGAGCCTCCTCAGAGCACCACAGAGGAAGAGGATGATGAGGAAGAGTCTCACTTCTCTGAGGGACAGGTGATCGTAGCCAGCTCTCAGTCTACCTCAGACGAATCAGACATTTCCGAGGAGATTCTCGAACAGATGGAAGGTTAGCACCTCACTGATATCAACAACAACACTAGCGGAAACATGTAACAAAAATAACAACCAGTTTCCTTGGTCCAACGATAATGCTAATCATTTGTATCGAGGTCCTATCGGAATTGGGAAGGATATGTTTGTTTTCCCTGCTCTCCCTGTCTTGTTGTTTGGAGTGCAGCTGCTACACTCTGTTTAGAATTTTTCTACTTCTTGCGTCAATCTTAATCATATTCCAGCAAGGCCTAATGTACAAACAAAACCCAAACCTGTACTGTAACTCTCTTAAGTATGACTTTAGTGTACAGTACCTACTTTTTAGTCTGAGTTCGGATAGGGTTAGGGCTGCAGGGCAGCTCTGGCTCATCAGCCTTAATAGCCAAATGTATATTCACATTTTAGTCATTCAGCAGATGCTCTTATCCAGTGCATGCATTTTTGTCCTGGTCCCCCGTGGGAATCGAACCCGCAACCCTGCCGTTGCAAGTGCCGTGCTCTACCAACTGAGCCCCACGGGGCCAAATCCCCTATGGATCCTTAGGAAACACATACTTACTATTGTATTCTCTTTCAAGTGCAAACAGTCCATGCTATTGTTTGCTGACGTGTTTCTTCACCAGAAAACCCATAAATATTTTAGTTCTGCTGCCAATAGTCTTCAGGCTGGGGATAGCTGAGCCCATCAATGTTAATGCTGACCTTGAGTAGTACGCGAGAGAGAGACCCCCCCCCCTTTCAATGTTCAGCAGTGGTACATATCATTCAGCCTGCATCAATAAAACTTGCTGTCAACATGTCAATGCCAATAAGAATAGGTGATGTCATGTCAACTGTTATCACTCTCCCCAGTTTCTTTCAAAACACGTATGCAGTGTACACACGCTCACAGCAACACTTATGAATCCTCTCCTTCTCTATTGCTCAGTATAAACCCACCCTTGCTTCCTTCTGCAACACATCAAGCCTGAAATGCTCTTCTTGGTTATGACTGAATCTTTTTTCTCCTTCTCTCCCCCTCTCTTCCCCCCCCCCACAGACTTGGAGGCGGCCCCAGTGGCAGAGGACGAGGAACAGAGTGAATCTATCCTCTCAGACAGTGATGACTGCATTGTTCCTGGCCAGTCCATGGGACGGAAGGTGGGTGAACCAGGGATAGAGGATAGAACCCAGCCTGTTTGCCTTGTACTCTGAGTCCATAGAGGATAGGAGTACAGTACAGTTGGATAGAAAGTACTGTATCAAGGTTATTGGGCTTGTTGTGTTTATATCATGGGAATATAACAGCAGCATCCAAGTAAAAGTTTCTACCCAACAAGTCTAGTTTGCTTTAAGTTATTTGTATTGTTTATGTTGCCAACCATTGTTTGGACAAACCTCTAGTGCTGTAAGTATATTTACTGTGCCAAGGTTCTCTACTGATCATCTTTAACCAGTTTGTCAGATGGGATTATTGATTCTTTATTGGAAGCACAAAATACAAGCATTCATTCATCATTAATGGTGTTGATTTGAACTGTACAGACATGATATCCAGTTCAATATTAGCTGCATTATTATTGTTGATGGATAGGAAACAAATATTTCTCACTTGATCATCTATCTGGAAGGAGGTGGAGCGATTTGCTCTACAAGTGAGTTATTTGCACATTCCTCTCACATCTGCTAAGGATGTTATTTTAAAGTAAATGTACAATTGACTTAGCTATTTTAGATGACTCTCATTATTTTAGTAGTTTATATTTCAGTACAATTACGTCGGACCCCTTCCAAACATATTAGGAGGTATAAGAAATCATCTCCAGTATATGATCATCTAGAAATCTTCAGTCATTACTGCTCTGGTAGGTTAAGATTCTACTGTGTGTTCTTATAGACCCATCAGCCTAGTAAATGGGATCCACAGCATGAATATTAGCCAATAGACTTTCCAAAATCCCACCACGGCTAAAGCCTAAATGATGAGCCACCCTTTATTATTCCAGTGGCGTTATGTCACCGAGTCTTATTACGTTACAGCGTCCTGTTTGTCTCTGCAGCCTTCGGAGCGCGTGCGTGTGGAGATCGTGTCTCTGAGCCTGAGGCCTGAGTCGCGGGCAGCAGCAGACTGTAGTGTGGTCAGGTTGTTTGTAGAGTACTCCCTGTTGGACATGCCCTCTGAAGAGACACCACTGTCCCTGCCCAAACCCTCGCCGGGTATGACCAGCCACTACAACTACAGCAATGGTAAGGGAATACCAGAGAGTGCCTACACACACACACAAATGCTGAACCTTAATTGGGGAGGACGGATTTTTGGTAATGAGTGGAGCGGAATGGGTGGATTGGTATTAAAAACCATGTGTTTGATGCCGTTCCAGACATTATGAATAACTGTCAGGAGAAACGAGGCATGGCTTACTGGAAACCATGTGTATGATGCCGTTCCAGACATTATGAATCACTGTCAGGAGAAACAAGGCATGGCTTAATGGAAACCATGTGTATGATGCCGTTCCAGACATTATGAATAACTGTCAGGAGAAACAAGGCATGGCTTACTGGAAACCATGTGTATGATGCCGTTCCAGACATTATGAATCACTGTCAGGAGAAACAAGGCATGGCTTAATGGAAACCATGTGTATGATGCCGTTCCAGACATTATGAATAACTGTCAGGAGAAACAAGGCATGGCTTAATGGAAACCATGTGTATGATGCCGTTCCAGACATTATGAATAACTGTCAGGAGAAACAAGGCATGGCTTACTGGAAACCATGTGTATGATGCCGTTCCAGACATTATGAATCACTGTCAGGAGAAACAAGGCTTACTGGAAACCATGTGTATGATGCCGTTCCAGACATTATGAATCACTGTCAGGAGAAACAAGGCATGGCTTAATGGAAACCATGTGTATGATGCCGTTCCAGACATTATGAATAACTGTCAGGAGAAACAAGGCATGGCTTACTGGAAACCATGTGTATGATGCCGTTCCAGACATTATGAATAACTGTCAGGAGAAACAAGGCATGGCTTACTGGAAACCATGTGTATGATGCCGTTCCAGACATTATGAATCACTGTCAGGAGAAACGAGGCATGGCTTACTGGAAACCATGTGTATGATGCCGTTCCAGACATTATGAATAACTGTCAGGAGAAACGAGGCATGGCTTACTGGAAACCATGGGTATGATGCCGTTCCAGACATTATGAATAACTGTCAGGAGAAACAAGGCATGGCTTACTGGAAACCATGTGTATGATGCCGTTCCAGACATTATGAATAACTGTCAGGAGAAACAAGGCATGGCTTACTGGAAACCATGGGTATGATGCCGTTCCAGACATTATGAATAACTGTCAGGAGAAACAAGGCATGGCTTACTGGAAACCATGTGTTTGATGCTATTCCAGACATTATGAATCACTCAGGAGAAACAAGGCATGGCTTACTGGAAACCATGTGTTTGATGCCGTTCCATTAGCTCCGTTCCAGACATTATTATGAGTCGTCATAATGGTGGAAAATAAGTATTTGGTCACCTACAAACAAGCAAGATTTCTGGCTCTCACAGACCTGTAACTTCTTATTTAAGAGGCTCCTCTGTCCTCCACTCGTTACCTGTATTGATGGCACCTGTTTGAACTTGTTATCAGTATAAAAGACACCTGTCCACAACCTCAAACAGTCACACTCCAAACTCCACTATGGCCAAGCCCAAAGAGCTGTCAAAGGACACCAGAAACAAAATTGTAGTCCTGCACAAGGCTGGGAAGACTGAATCTGCAATAGGTAAGCAGCTTGGTTTGAAGAAATCAACTGTGGGAGCAATTATTAGGAAATGGAAGACATACAAGACCACTGATAATCTCCCTCGATCTGGGGCTCCACGCAAGATCTCACCCATGGGGTCAAAATGATCACAAGAACGGTGAGCAAAAATCCCAGAACCACACACACGGGGGGACCTAGTGAATGACCTGCAGAGAGCTGGGACCAAAGTAACAAAGCCTACCATCAGTAACACACTACGCCGCCAGGGACTCAAATCCTGCAGTGCCAGACGTGTCCCCCTGCTTAAGCCAGTACATGTCTAGGCCCGTCTGAAGTTTGATAGAGAGCATTTGGATGATCCAGAAGAAGATTGGGAGAATGTCATATGGTCAGATGAAACCAAAATATAACTTTTTGGTAAAAACTCAACTTGTCGTGTTTGGAGGACAATGAATGCTGAGTTGCATCCAAAGAACACCATACCTACTGTGAAGCATGGGGGTGGAAACATCATGCTTTGGGGCTGTTTTTCTGCAAAGGGACCAGGACGACTGATCCGTGTAAAGGAAAGAATGAATGGGGCCATGTATCGTGAGATTTTGAGTGAAAACCTCCTTCCATCAGCAAGGGCATTGAAGATGAAACGTGGCTGGGTCTTTCAGCATGACAATGATCCCAAACACACCGCCCGGGCAACGAAGGAGTGGCTTCGTAAGAAGCATTTCAAGGTCCTGGAGTGGCCTAGCCAGTCTCCAGATCTCAACCCCATAGAAAATCTTTGGAGGGAGTTGAAAGTCCGTGTTGCCCAGAAACAGCCCCAAACATCACTGCTCTAGAGGAGATCTGCATGGAGGAATGTGTGAAAACCTTGTGAAGACTTGCAGAAAACATTTGACCTCTGTCATTGCCAACAAAGGGTATATAACAAAGTATTGAGAAACTTTTGTTCTTGACCAAATACGTATTTTCCACCATAATTTGCAAATAAATTCATTAAAAATCCTACAATGTGATATTCTGGATTTTTTTTCTAATTTTGTCTGTCATAGTTGAATCTTACCTATGATGAAAATTACAGGCCTCTCTCATGTTTTTAAGTGGGAGAACTTTCACAATTGGTGGCTGACTAAATACTTTTTTGCCCCACTGTACATACACACACACACACAGACACCAAACACACACACACACACACACACACACACACTGTCACTCTTACTGAGCCCTTGCCAGTGTAGGATTTCAGCTACACATTAAGTAGCTAAAGAGAAACTGACAGGCTTGATGGAGCAACTCTGAAATGTTTCCTCCATTGAGTCTGTATGTGTGTGTGCTTGGAGTGTCAGATGTGATTCAGTAAGCCATGCCTTGTTTCTCCTGACAGTGATTCATGTGGACAAAGAGAACAACAAGTCCAGACGGGAGATTCTAAGGGGGGTGCTAGAGGGACGCAACCCCCAAATGGAAAGGTAAGAAAAAGGTTGTTAAGAGTGTGTGTCGTTTGTCCATTGCATGCGCATGCATGCTGGTAGTAAAAAAGGAGGCGTAGCTGAGATTTCCCTTTAACATTATGCAACATTACTGTCAGCTAGAAAATAGCCTAAATGAATAGACCAGATAGTGATGAGTTATGTGCTTCTCTATGGTGTCGCTGGTCATGGAAGGCAAGAAGATGAGGACAGGACTGTTGTAGACCGAACGGTTCTAGAAATAACCGTCTGTAGCTCTAGAAATGTACACACCGTTCCAGAGACTACATATTAACTTTGCCTGACCACTAACCTGCTGTGATTGGTCCCGTCTGACCTCTGGTGTGTTGCGATTGGCCAGTATCAGGTTCACGGTGGTGAGCGAGCCACCGGAGGAGGAGGAGCAGGAGAAAGAGTGTGAAGATGTAGGCGTGGCCTTCTTCAGGATCCCTGACATCCTGGAGCAACAGCAAGACCTGATTGAGACCAGCCTGAACAGTGAGTATTGTGTATGCATATTGTGTAGAAAACTGTGTCTTTATGTCAACTTGTGCAACAGGAAGTAAAACATTTGTGTTTTTTCTCACCCCCAACCCTCTTTTATGTGTGCATCTCTCTCTATCACTCTCTCTCTTTCGCTCCTTCTATTTGACTTTTACTTCCTCTCCACTCCCCCATTGTCTCTCTTTCTGAGTGTGTAGTTGTGGATGTGCAGGACAGCAGTGTGGTGGTGGGCAGTCTGTGTGTGTCTGTAGAGGGACTGGAGGCACTACAGTCTATCATGGAGGATGCAGACCATGACTACACGCCCCTCTCCTCACTGGAACAAAAGGCAGAGGGTTAACTCGCAACGGACATTTTACTAGTGTGAACGACTTGGGTGTTTAGCCTTGCACGCCACAAGACTGCGTCAGCTCATTGAGCTAAAGCCTAGGCATTAGCTAGCACAAGTCTTCTGGTCTCAGACAAGGTTACTCATCACATAAAAATGCTTCACCAAATCACAGCTGTGACACTAGAAATCAGTGGAGGCTGGTGGGCGGCGCTATAGGAGGACGGGCTCATTGTAATGGTTGGAACGGAGTCAAACTTGTGGTTTCCATATATTTGATTTAATTCAATTCCAGCATCTACAGTGACCCTGTCCTCCTATAGATCCTCCCACCAGCCGACTGCTAGAAATACATTTTTACTGCTGCTTACACAAACATTCATCACTTCACTTATTTCTTCCCGGGAGCTACAAGAAGTAAAACTTGGAATGTGTAATGGCTAATGTGGTCTATGGACACACTTTTCTATGTTCTGATTCTGTTATGTATGCAAATGAGTCAATTGCAAATTATACTGTATTTAGGTCATGTATTTAGGTCATCTATTTTATTTATATATTTTTATAGTTGAAAGGGATTCTTTTATGAGGCAGTATGGCACGCCATGTCAGTGGCGTGATGTGTGAAATTGTGTTGGTAAAAAACGGTGTATTTATATGGCCTTGTGACATTGGCTCTGGTTATAATTGGATAATTAGCACGAACCAGGAGTAATGTACGGACTGTGAAAACGTGTACCTCAAAAATATATTTTATATCTGAAATGAGGGTGTTCAGTAGAGTTATAGAATGTCCAAAGCATTGGGAAAGATCTTATTTTTACCTGTGTTAGAATAATAAAGAGTTTAGTTTCTAAATTACCTTATTTTGTTGTATTGATTCCTAACCATTTGTTTAGTTTTAATGATTGCCAGAACAACCTCTATTTGCAAACATCCTTTTGGCATGTAAAGTATTTTGCAGGATTTAATATTGCAGGGTTCACTGGCTCTGATAACATTTGCTCAATTTCCTGTGACATATTAAGTATCTGCCCCCAGAGGTCAAGGCAATTGAGTGTCCACTAATTTATGTGTTATGAAGCCCTTTGAGAGAAAAGAGGATCATAGTCCTATAAGCAAAATCCTAACATTCTGCTCAACGCTTGTCGTTGTAAGCGAATGAAGTGTTGATTACACCATAGAAGAATGGTATCCAAAACCTGAAAGTATTTTGTGGTTATCAAAGGGATGTTGATTTACACTACAGTACCATCTAGTGTTCATTTGATGCATCTCATCTGAGACTATATTTTAAAAAGTAATATGCATCCACTGTGTAGAAAATGCAATCAATGACTGTCCTTTCCCATGCCACTGATTGCATAGGAATCTAATCTAGGGGGCAGTGCTGTGTGCAGTGGCATGTCTTTCAACAAGGAGTTGCCAAAGAAATAAGATGCCATTTTTTAACAATGTAGGTTAAATTGGAGGCAATGCTGTGCAACAAAAGAAACACATATTTCTACAAGAGGATTCATTGTTTTTTTTTACATTGTAGCATTTCAATCTGCCTAGCTGCATGTTGTTACAACATAGTTGTTACAATGTGTTGACTGACACGTGGTGTTAGTTGCTACAAATGAACACTAATCTGGTTTATTGGGCTGAAGAATTGGGAAAGTTATCGGATTTATATTTTACGCAAGTGGTGACCCGTCATTCAGGGCAGCTGGGGCAGTTTGCAAACAACGGGGGAAAATAAAATAAATCATAGTTATAAAGCTGCATACAAACATGGTCTATTTTTTTGCTTTCTTGAGTAAGGCAGCCCCAAAATGCAGCTGTTTTAGCCTAGCTCAGTGGTTTCTGTGGTGGCAGGGCAGGGCAGCCAGCAGGTCAGTAGGGGTTGGTAATGTTCTCTGGTTGCTCCGTCATTGGCTCAGTGTTCTGTCACTCATGCGGACACTACATCACATCCAAATCTAAGGGTAGAGCCCGAAAATTCAAGCCCCTTGGGTGCTGCCATAGAATTACATTAGAAGTGCCCATCCCAAGAAGGCTCAAGGTCATTGGCCACAGATAAAATGTCAAATCACGGTATATCTACAGTAGCTTTGATTGGACTGATCATGTCAACATCATGAATCAAATCGACAATCTACTGGCAAATCCTTTGTAATCCTTGTCATATGAAGAGAAATAATGAATAGAAATTATAGCTAAAACGTATCGGTGCTCATCGCCCATTGGACACAAACATTACACAAGTGGAAATCGCACATTCAACAATGAGTGGTTTGGAAGGAATCAGTGGCTAACTGCAAGCGCTGCAAAGAAATCACTAGCCTGCTATTCAGTGGAGTGGGTGTGTGGTCCGAAGTCTGGGTTTAAGGGTCTCTTTCCAAGCTTAAAAGGATAAACATTCAACAACTGGGAACTCTGGAAAAAAACTAGCTCCTACTGGGAAAATATGTTTTGAACGGTCATCCAACTCGGAATTGCAAGTCAGGAACTCGGGCCTCTTTCTTTTTTTTAAATGAACAAACAAATATTAACAAACAAAATAGGAATATTTACATGCAAACTATTTACATTGGCAGAAATCCTAAACAAACATAATCATTAATAATAAGTCAGGTAGCCTAGTGGTTGGTGTGTTGGACTAGTAAGAGAAATGTGGAATATGGAAATGGAAATCCCGAGCTGACAAGGTAAAAATCTGTAGTCCTGAACGAGGCAGTTAACACACTGTTCCGAGGCCGTCTTTGAAAATAAGAATTTGTTCTTAACTGACTTGCCTAGTTAAATAAAACTAAAAGAAAAAATACAAGTTGTAGTGCCTTTTTGTTTTTCATTTTAGTTCAAGTAGTGCCATATTGTTTAAAATCATTTAAGTTAGGTTTTGAATTAGAACCATTTGCGAATATGAAATGTACCTAATACCTCCGACCTGACGATCACTGACGTCATCATGATTCGACCTTGTTCTTTTCCGAGTTTACAATTGTCATGAAAGCATCATAAATGCAGAGAATGACAGATTTATGACAAAGTTTGATGGCAAAATTTGTCCACGAAGGTCCGCGGCGCCACTTTCCTGTTCAAGTTAGCACAGCACAACAAGGTGTGTCCAAAAATGCATTGTATGAAGCTGCATAAATGATGTAATATGCCAGGGAGATACAGTTGAAGTCGGATGTTTACATACATTTAAGTTTCAGTCATTAAAACTCGTTTTCCAACCACTCCACAAATTTCTTGATAACAAACTATAGTTTTGGCAAGTCGGTTAGGACATCTACTTTGTGCATGACACAATTAATTATTTTAACAATTGTTTACAGACAGAATATTTAACTTACAATTCAAGGTATCACAATTCCAGTGGGTCAGAAGTTTACATACACTAAGTTGACTGTGCCTTTAAACAGCTTGGAAAATTCCAGAAAATGTCAGAAATTATGTCAGAAGCTTCTGATAGGCTAATTGACATAATTTGAGTCAATTGGAGGTGTACCTGTGGATGTATTTCAAGGCCTACCTTCAAACTCAGTGCCTCTTTGCTTGACATCATGGGAAAATCAAAAGAAATCAGCCAAGACCTCAGAAAAAAGTCTGGTTCAGCCTTCGGAGCAATTTCCAAACACCTGAAGGTACCACGTTAATCTGTACAAACAATAGTACGCAAGTATAAAAACCATGGGACCATGCAGCCGTCATACAGTTTAGGAAGGACACGCGTTCTGTCTCCTAGAAATGAACGTACTTTGGTGCGAAAAGTGCAAATCAATTCCAAAACGACAGAAAAGGACCATGTGAAGATATTGGAGGAAACAGGTACAAAAGTATCTATATCCACAGTAAAACGAGTCCTATATCGACATAACCTGAAAGGCCGCTCAGCAAGGAATAAGCCACTGCTCCAAAACCACCATAAAAAGCCAGACTACGTTTTGCAACTGCAAATGGGGACAAAGATCATACTTTTTGGAGAAATGTCCTCTGGTCTGATGAAAAAAATAGAACTGTTTGGCCATAATGTCCATTGTTAATGTTTGAAGGAAAAAGGGGGAGGCTTGCAAGCTGAAGAACACCATCCCAACTGTGAAGCACGGGGGTGGCAGCATCATGTTGTGTGGGTGCTTTGCTGCAGGAGGGACTGGTGCACTTCACAAAATAGATGGCTTTTGAGGCAGGAAAATTATGTGGATATATTGAAGCAACATCTCAAGACATCAGTTAGGAAGTTAAAACCTGGTCGCAAATGAGTCTTCCAAATGAACAATGACCCCAAGCATACATCCAAAGTTGTGGCAAAATGCCTTAAGGGCAACAATGTCAATGTATTGGAGTGGCCATCACAAAGCCCTGACCTCAGTCCCATAGAAAGTTTCTGGGCAGAACTGAAAAAGCGTGTGCGAGCACGGAGGCCTACAAACCTGACTCAGTTACACCAGCTCTGTCAGGAGGAATGGGGCCAAAATGCACCCAAATTATTGTGCGAAGTTTGTGCGAAGCTTCTGACCCACTGGGAATGTGATGAAAGAAATAAAAGCTGAAATAAATAATTATCTCTACTATTATTCTGACATTTCACATTCTTAAAATAAGGTGGTGATCCTAACTGACCTAAAACAGGGAATTTTTACTAGGATTAAATGTCAGGAATTGTGAAAAACTGAGTTTAAATGTATTTGGGCTAAGGTGTATGTAAACTTCCGACTTCAACTGTATCGGGCTGTAACACCGCCTGGTACGGCAACTGCTCCGCCCACAACCGTAAGGCTCTCCAGAGGGTAGTGAGGTCTGCACAACGCATCACCGGTGGCAAACTACCTGCCCTCCAGGACACCTACACCACCCGATGTCACAGGAAGGCCATAAAGATCATCAAGGACAACAACCACCCGAGCCACTGCCTGTTCACCCCGCTATCATCCAGAAGGCGAGGTCAGTACAGGTGCAAAGCTGGGACCGAGAGACTGAAAAACAGCTTCTATCTCAAGGCCATCAGACTGTTAAACAGCCACCACTAACATTGAGTGGCTGCTGCCAACACACTGACTCAACTCCAGCCACTTTAATAATGGGAATTGATGTAAAATATATCACTAGCCACTTTAAACAATGCTACCTAATATAATGTTTACATACCCTACATTATTCATCTCATATGTATGTGTATATACTGTACTCTATATCATCTACTGCATCTTTATGTAATACATGTATCACTAGCCACTTTAACTATGCCACTTTGTTTACATACTCATCTCATATGTATATACTGCACTCAATACCATCTACTGTATCTTGCCTATGCCGCTCTGTACCATCACTCACTCATATATCTTTATGTACATATTCTTTATCCCCTTACACTTGTGTCTATAAGGTAGTAGTTTTGGAATTGTTAGCTAGATTACTTGTTGGTTATTACTGCATTGTCGGAACTAGAAGCACAAGCATTTCGCTACACTCGCATTAACATCTGCTAACCATGTGTATGTGACAAATAAAATTTGATTTGATTTGTATACTGTAGCTAAGAATGTAATTGCCTACTGTTCTGACTTGGTGGTGCACATGTAGCCTATAGCCTGTTTTAGAGAAATGTAATCCTCGAATATTGTAAGAGCTTTCATTGTCTGCTTTATATACCCCATTTATTTATCCTACGGTTCTGACTTGGTGTACAGGAAGAAAACTGGAAGAATGTTCCATGTTCTGAATTCTGTCACAGTTTGTTTCAAAAGTGCTTAACAAATAGTTATATTTACTATATCCGTCCTAGCTCGCTCATTAATGTCTTCATCGAAATGATGCATTGCCTCATCTCCTTATGCCATATTTTCTACATCTCAATTGTCAGTAGAAACCACATTTGTTTAAGCAAGTCAGCCATATCAGCTATGTTTTTTTAAAGGGCAGTAAATGAGGCTGAATGAACTGTTTAGCTGCCAGACAAGGCAAGGCAGTGGTAAGGTGTTGGATTGCTGTTGGGACAGCTTTATGTAGGGCCTAACAGTCTGTGGGTACCGTTTGTCACCGTTATAGGGCAATTCATGTATTGTTTAGTGTTGTGTGGTGTAATGGCTTGCTGGCATGCGTCTAAAAATATATATTTTTTGCCCCACCAAGATGTACATGCTAAAATCGCCAGTGGTTTGGTTTACGTTGTTTGAACATGGCATGAATGATTAAAAAATCTCACAAAAAACTGGTATGAATGATATAATCAGCCGGAAGTATTATTGTATTGAATGACTGGTATTCGTCCATTAAAGGTTGGAAACGCATTTTTTGTGGGCGGAAACCCCCAGTACGGTTGATATCGTATTCACCAAGCAAATACCGTCAACAATGTCACGTTTTCTATCGCTCATGTACTCTACGCAAGTCTTTTCCGTAATCTGCTACGCAAGATAGTAGCTTTCACTCAAAGGACATTTAAATGGCTACACTGTATAGCACCCACTGTATATTGGATCGCACAATACGAATAGTAACATTGTTTATATGTACGTTGTAACAAACCGCGCTTGAGTCGACTCTGCTTTGCAACTGCGTTGTAATTTGGACCCGAATCTATTTGCTGTGTACCCTTTGGAACAGTCAAAATGAACGAGGAGGAAGACTTTTTGCAGAAAACAAGGCAGGGGTTTGAAGATCTCTGTCGAGCTTTGAATATGGACGAGGAGGCGAGCAACGAAGCATGGAAGAGCTACGAAAACATAAGCAAAAATTACACATTAGAGGTAAATATGTTTTGCTTTGTATATTGTACAGTAATATACATTTAGCCATTTTGGCAACCGGTTTACCACAGGCTTCACTTGCAGAATAGCATTGCCTCTACCTTTCACGACCGACATTTTACGTCGTCTCATTTCATATTTAAAGACGCAGCTTGTATTACGTTTGTAGTTTTACATAAATATTTGATATAAAACTCCATTATTTGTGATATTTTTCTGTGGAAAGGGGAGGAGTTTACCGGTCTGAATTTACCGGTCTGTGTCAGTTTTAGAGGCGGACCAATCTCATGGTTTAGAATAGGACAAGGTTAACTGGGGTCAGAGGTTCTCAACCTTTTTCCCCCCAGGGCGCCCTTTTTCACATTTAAAAAATGTCACTACAAAATTTTGTTTCTCGAGATACCTTATACTAAATACACCACCAGCTTGATTCTTTTATTTTATTTGAGGGACCAAGGAAAAGGGTTTTGTTTTTGAAGCTAATTTCCTGCAAACTACATAGTTTAACAAGACATCATGACATCTTTTAGGTTGGCTCTTTATTTAGGTAGGCTCTTTAATGATGCTTACTGTAAATAAACTCTAGACCCTATTTCCCCAAATGTTATTCCGCTACCAAATATATTTATTAAGATAATTTATATGAACCCTCTATTTAATGATGCATATCCTCTTTTACATAAAGTGAATAGATCAATTGATAGCGACAGAGTCACACATTGTATAAGATTGCTTCCCATGCAAAGTCCCATTTCTTTGACTCCTTGACTTTAGAAGGTTGTTGCTCAGCTTCTGAATGTCATTGAGACAAATATATTCCCCCATGTGCATTAGAGTCAAGTCTTCCTCTCTCATTTTACCTCTTGTTTTTAGCTTAAAGCATCGTAGATTTATTATTTATTATTTTTAGATCAGTATAAAAACAAACAAAAAATTACTCCTCAAATCAAGGAAGGTCCCGCACCTCCCAACGGAACATTGCCCCCCATATGGGGGGCACACCCTCTAAGTTGGCAACCCCTGGTCTAGAAAAGGGGGCGCTGCACTTTGGTACTAACACTGAATGATCCAGCTTACTTGATATTTTTTTTTAAATATGGTATAGTTATGAATATCAGGGTTGTTATAATAAAGTCTGCATTGTGCATGTGCCTTATTCACAAACCTTTCCTCATAAGGGTTAGCCATCTGCTGTATCTGTGTATGGTTTATATGGAGGTGGTTTGACAGAAAATTAGGAATAGGGATTACAGAAGAAACCACTAGAGGGGATCATTTCTAACATGGCCTATCTCCTCTCTGGCCCCACCAGATCTAACTAGTATCCTTAATAGTGAGATAGAGCCTGGGACAGAAAAAGTAACACCCCACCGCCCCCCCCCCCCCCCTCTTTCTCCATCCCCCTTTCTTACAGGGCAGTGAGCTACACTGGTTAGCCTGTGCTCTCTATGTGGCCTGCAGGACAGCCATACCAACGGTGGGTAAGGGCACCGCGGAGGGAAACTATGTCTCTCTGACCAGGATCCTCAGCTGTTCAGAACAAAGGTGCGTATGACCAGGCACTAGTCCCTATGGTCCGGTTTCCCGGATACAGATTAAGCCTAATCCTAGACTAATAAAGCATGTTCAATGGAAATTATACATAAAACGGGCCTCTTAGTCTAGGACTAGGCTTAATCTGTGTCCAGGAAACTGGCCTTAAATGTGCCCCACTTCATATATACAGTGGGGCAAAAAAGTATTTAGTCAGCCACCAATTGTGCAAGTTCTCCCACTTAAAAATATGAGAGGCCTGTAATTTATATTATAGGTACACTTCAACTATGACAGACAAAATGAGAAAAAAAAATGCAGAAAATTTAATTGTAGGATTTTTAATTAATTGATTTGCAAATTATGATGGAAAATAAGTATTTGGTCACTTACAAACAAGCAAGATTTCTGGCTCTCACAGACCTGTAACTTCTTCTTTAAGAGGCTCCTCTGTCCTCCACTCGTTACCTGTATTAATGGCACCTGTTTGAACTTGTTATCAGTATAAAAGACACCTGTCCACAACCTCAAACAGTCACACTCCAAACTCCACTATGGCCAAGACCAAAGAGCTGTCAAAGGACACCAGAAACAAAATCGTAGACCTGCACAGGCTGGGAAGACTGAATCTGCAATAGGTAAGCAGCTTGCTTTGAAGAAATCAACTGTGGGAGCAATTATTAGGAAATGGAAGACATACAAGACCACTGATAATCTCCCTCGATCTGGGGCTCCACGCAAGTTCTCACCCCGTGGGGTCAAAATGATCACAAGAACGGTGAGCAAAAATCCCAGAACCACATGGGGGGACCTAGTGAATGACCTGCAGAGAGCTGGGACCAAAGTAACAAAGCCTACCATCACTAACACACTACGCCGCCAGGGACTCAAATCCTGCAGTGCCAGACGTGTCCCCTGCTTAAGTCAGTACATGTCTAGGCCCGTCTGAAGTTTGCTAGAGAGCATTTGGATGATCCAGAAGAAGATTGGGAGAATGTCATATGGTCAGATGAAACCAAAATATAACTTTTTGGTAAAAACTTAACTCTGCGTGTTTGGAGGACAAGGAATGCTGAGTTGCATCCAAATAACACCATACCTACTGTGAAGCATGGGGGTGGAAACATCATGCTTTGGGGCTGTTTTTCTGCAAAGGGACCGGGACGACTGATCCGTGTAAAGGAAAGAATGAATGGGGCCATGTATCGTGAGATTTTGAGTGAAAACCTCCTTCCATCAGCAAGGGCATTGAAGATGAAACGTGGCTGGGTCTTTCATCATGATACTGATCCCAAACACACCGCCCGGGCAACGAAGGAGTGGCTTCGTAAGAAGCATTTCAAGGTCCTGGAGTGGCCTAGCCAGTCTCCAGATTTCAACCCCATAGAAAATCTTTGGAGGGACTTGAAAGTCCGTGTTGCCCAGCAACAACCCCCAAACATCACTGCTCTAGAGGAGATCTGCATGGAGGAATGGGCCAAAATACCAACAACAGTGTGTGAAAACCTTGTGAAGACTTACAGAAAACGTATGACCTCTGTCATTGCCAACAAAGGTTATATAACAAACTATTGAGATAAACTTTTGTTATTGACCAAATACTTATTTTCCACCATAATTTGCAAAGAAATTCATTAAAAATCCTACAATGTGATTTTCTGGAATTTTTTAATCTCATTTTGTCTGTCATAGTTGAAGTGTACCTATGATGAAAATTACAGGCCTCTCTCATCTTTTTAAGTGGGAGAACTTGCACAATTGGTGGCGGACTAAATACTTTTTTGCCCCGCTGTAACTTACTAATGGACCTTCACACAAAGTCCTCCATAGATTTGCATAGCAGTCCATATGGTTTCTTGCTTAGTTCTTGGATTCTGATTCCAACCTGGTTATTTGTGTAATGCTGAACAAGGACCCACACATCTACTAACAACATAACTGTCCTATGTAATATATAATTTATTGAACTGGAAAATACTGTCAATTCTCAAAGAGTTGCCCTGTTTCTGATTGCAGCCTCATTGAGTTCTTTAACAAGATGAAGAAATGGCAGGACATGGCAAGTCTGCCCCAAGACTTTTGCCAGAGCACGGAGAAGCTGGAGAGGAATTTCACAATTTCCGCCGTCATCTTCAAGAAATATATCCCCATATTCAAAGCCATCTTTAAGGCACCCTCTGACGACCCACCCAGAGTCCACAGGAGCCGCAAACAGAGGTGAGTTAGTTGTTGATACTGTAGCTCGCTATGAAGTTCTGACAAATCACTATTTTCTACAATAGTTTGACCACTCTTGAACAAAGCCAAGTAGATGTATGCACTCACTACTGTAAGTTGCTCTGGATAAGATCATCTGCTAAATGTCTAGAATGTACAAATGGAATTGTTTCCATCCTGGTGCCAGCCAGATCGTGAGATCTCTGAGCACAGCGGTCAGTCTCCTTGACCAGACTGACCGCCGACTTATTCTGATTTAGGCGCCATCCCTGCACCGTCGCTGAAGTCTTCAACTTCTGCTGGATTCTGTTTGTCAACGCTAAAGGTGAGTACTTCTGTTTCGTTCATGGCAAAAGACAGGAAAAGAGGGGGAGGACAGAGGGGAAAGGACTAGGGATCAGTGGGGTCCTGAGAAAAGGATAGTTCGAAGGCTATGTGAAGTGATCACTATTTGGTTACTCACAAAGTATAACTGACAAGGGCTAGCTACTCTACATTGGGCACTGGGCATGCCAAGGACTGCACTGAGTTGTTGGCATCAGCAGGAGAACAGAGGCCAGGGCAAATAGATGTCATTTTTATAGCTCCTTAATCCTTAATAAGAACTCAAAAGACACGCACGCACGCACACACACAACCAGATCAGTCCCCTCCTGTGCTCCCTGTTCACCCACGACTGCGTGGCTGCGCACGACTCCAACACCGTCATTAAGTTTGCCTGCAACACGGCGGTGGTAGGTTGCGTCACTGGTTGGTATAGCAACTGCTCGGCGTCTGACCGCAAGTTGCTACAGAGGGTAGTGCGCACGGCCCAGTATATCACTGGGGCCGAACTTCCTGCCATCCATGACCTCTATACCAGTTGGTATCAGAGGAAGGCTCTGAAACTTGTCAAAGACTGCAGGCACCCAAGTCATAGACTGTTCTCTCTTCTACCACACATCAAGTGGGTACTGGAGCACCAAGTCTGTGACCAAAAGCCTCCTGAACAGCTTCTACCCCCAAGCCATAAGACTGCTGAACAGTTAATCAAATTGCCACCCAGACGATTTACATTGCCCCCTTTTATTATTTATTTATTTATCTTCATTATTTTGCACTGACATCCTTGCACTGGCTCTATGCACACTCACTAGACTCTACACTCTTAGAAGAAAATGTGCTATCTAGAACCTTAAAGGGTTCTTCGGCTGTCCCCGTAGGAGAACCCTTTGAATAAATATGTTTGGTTACAGGTTAAACCCTTTTGGTTCCAGGTAGAACCCTAGTGGGTTACATGTAGAACCCTGTCCCCAGAGGGTTCTACATGGAACCCAAATGAGTTCTACCTGAACCAAAAAGGGTTCTGCCTGGAACCAAAAAAGGGTTATTCTATGGGGACTACCGAAGAACTCTTTTGGAACCCTTTTTTCTAAGTGTCCTCACACATACTACACTGAATTTGATTTGATTTGACTAGTTTTGTTAATTGAATTAGGTGAAAGGTGACTTTGGTAAGTATACTGTGATATCCATTGTTCTTTGGACGTAGTTGAAATAATCAAAATCGAGGTTTGAGGCTACCAGCACTACTCTGCTGTCAACACGAGACATCTCTATCTTTCAGATCAATACATTTCAACAAGCTTTATTGTTAGGACCAGATCATTGTGCCAAACTATCTTTGTGTCTTAGAAAAGCAGTGTAAAATCCTACTTATTATTATTATGATTATTTCAATGTCTCTTCTCTCTCCCTCCCCTGCCAGGAAACTTCCCTATGATCAGTGATGACCTGGTGAACTCGTACCACCTGCTGCTGTGTGCTCTGGACCTGGTTTTCTCCAACGCTCTGCTGTGTAACACCAGGAAGGAGCTGCTCAACCCCAACTTCAAAGGTGACCTCCCGGCCCAAACCGATATCCACTCCCTATCCTCCCATCTCTCACCCCCTATGCATACAGTACATTCGGAAAGTATTCCTACCCCTTGGCTTTTTCCACATTTTGTTACGTTATCAATCTACACACAATACCCCATAATGACGAAGTGATAATATGTTTTTTTTTTATTTTTTTAAATACCTTATTTACATAAGTATTCAGACCCTTTGCTATGAGACTAGAAAATGAGCTCAGGGTCATCCTGTTTCTAGTGATCATCCTTAAGATGTTTCTACAACTTGATTGCAGTCCACCTGTGGTGAATTCAATTGATTGGACATGATTTGGAAAGGCACACACCTGTCTATATAAGGTCCCACAGTTGACAATACATGTCAGAGCAAAAACCAAGCCATACGGTCGAAGGAATTGTCCGTAGAGTTCCTAGACAGGATTGTGTCGAGGCACAGATCTGGGAAGGGTACCAAAAATTTCTGCAGCATTGAACGTCCCCAAGAACACATTGGCCTCCATCATTCTTAAATTTCAGAAGTTTGGAACCACCAAGACTTTTCCGAGAGCTGGCCGCCTGGCCAAACTGCGCAATCGGGGGAGAAGGGCTTTGGTCAGGGAAGTGACCAAGAACCCGTTGGTCACTCTGGCAGAGCTCCAGAGTTCCTCTGTGGAGATGGGAGAACCTTCCAGAAGGACAGCCATCACTGCAGCACTCCACCAATCAGGCCTTTATGGTAGAGTGGCCAGACAGAAGCCCCTCCTCAGTAAAAGGCACATGACAGCCCACTTGGAGTTTGCCAAAGGGCACTTAAAGGACTCAGACCATGAGAAACAATATGATCTGGTTTGATGAAATCTTTGGCATGAATGCCAAATGTCATGTTTGGAAGAAACCTGCTACCATCCCTACAGTGAAGCATGGTGGTGGCAGCATCATGCTGTGGGGACGTTTTTCAGCGACAGGAACTGGGTGACTAGTCAGGATCAAGGGAAAGATGAACATAGCAAAGTACAGAGAGATCCTTGATGAAAACCTGCTCCAAAGCACTCAGGACCTCAGACTGGGGCGAAGGTTCATCTTCTAACAGGACAACGACCCTAAGCACACAGCCAAGACAACACCGGAGTGGCTTCAGGACAAGTCTCTGAATGTCCTTGAGTTGCCCAGCCAGAGCCTGGACTTGAACCCAATCAAACATCTCTGGAGAGATGAGAGATCCAACCCGACAGAGCTTGAGAGGATCTGCAGAGAAGAATGGGAGAAACTCCCCAAATACAAGTGTGCCAAGCTTGTAGCATCATACCCAAGAAGACTCATGGCTGTAATTGCTGCCAAAGGTGCTTCAACAAAGTGCTGAGTAAAGGGTCTGAAAACTCATGTAAATCTGATATTTCAGTTTAAAATGTATTACATTTGAAAAAATGGCAAAAAAACTGTTTTTGTTTTGTCATTATGGGGTATTTTGTGTAGATTTATGGGGGGGGCAATGTAATCCATTGTAGAATAAGGCTGTAACGTAACAAAATGTGGAAAAAGTCAAGGGGTCTGAATACTTTCAGAATGCACTGAATATACCCTCCCTATCTTCCTATAGATAACAACATTCATAGTATCCAACCAGTATCCGTGCATGTGTACGTGTGTGCAGGCATGCATGCATACATGTGTGGTTAGTCACATGATCCGTACGTAGAGTATGTTCAATCTCCGTGGTCCTTTTCCGTGTTACTGCATAGTTACTGTAATACCTTATCACTTGCATCTAATGCAGGAAGCTGCTATGTCTCGTCTGATCTACAGGCCTTCCCGAGGACTTCAACAGTAAGGACTACAAGCCTACTGCAGGGCCTTACTGCTTCATAGAACAGCTGTGTGAACTGCATGATGGCCTGGTGCTGGAGGCCAAGGGGGTCAAAGAACACTTCTGGAAACCGTTCATCAAGAGGCTCTTCCATAAGAAGGTTAGGCACACACACACACACACACACACACTTCAGTCCTACACACACACACACACACACACACACTTCAGTCCTACACACACACACACACACTTCAGTCCTACACACACACACACACACACACACACACACACACACACTTCAGTCCTACACACACACACACACACACATACACACACACTTCAGTCCTACACACACACACACACCGTAGTCCTTCACAATCTACTTGTCTGCCTTGTCTCATCATGGATTTTCTGTGTCATCAACAGATTCTCAAAGGGAAAGAAGATAGCTTGACTGGCTTCTTCGATCCTATGAATTTTGGAGACAGTTTGTAAGTCAAACCTTATCTTGTCTCTCTTCACAGAGCAGATATTGATAGTCTTCTGAGTAATATTCAACGTTTCATTCTTATTCATATTCTTTCCATGAAATAGACTGACCAGGTGAAAGCCATGATCCCTTATTGATGTCACGTAAATCCACTTCAATCAGTGTAGATGAAGGGAAGATAGGTTAAATAATGATTTTTAAGCCTGGAGACAATTGAGACGAATTTAGGCTGTTCTGAGGGTCAATGTGTTCCTAGTGTTCGGCATACTCAGTGTATTTGTGTGTGTGTGTTTGTTTGTCTAGTGCGTCCATGGGGCGTGTGTACGAGGAGCATGTTCTAGCCACAGGGGGTCTGGATGAGAGGATCTTCCTGGGAGAGGGGGCCAATGAAGACATTAGCACACCAGGCCCCTGTCTCTGTGTGGGAGTAAAGAACCAGGACGCCTCCGCATACAGACTCTACAGCAGTCTGACTGTAAGACGCACACACACACACACATTATTATACTATTATTATACATTATTGCTTGTTATATATGAAATGTGCTGCTGTTATTATGATTACTGTAACACATAAACGCACATGCACGTCTTGTGTCTGAGTTTGGATTCAATGAAAATGTACAGTAATCCCTTTGCTATGTCCCCTCGGTGTGTCCTGTAGGCCTCGGCCTTGAAGGTGTCTACTCCCCTGACGGGTCTTAAGTATGTCCAGGACAACTGTCTGGGCACGCCGGTATCTACAGCCATGCAGAGTGTTGGCCGTCTCCACAGCCTGCTCACAGGACTCAAACACCGCCCCAGTGGCAGACTCACAGACTTACTGAGGTATTGCACACAATACAAATAATAAAATATATTCTAAGCTGCACACAACCACACCAGTGGCCCAGAACATTTTTAATGGGGTGGCCAAGGTGGAGCACAGACCCAGTTTTGTGGGGCCAAAACATTTTTAACCTTAATCGAAGCAATATATGTAATTCTGATGGTTCAGCGCATGAAATGCTTCAGCTTAGGTTTAGTACATTTCCCTGTTCAATAAATCATAAATCAATTTAACCAAAAGCCTTGTTACAGTGTTTGCATTCAAGGTTGTGATTTAAATAAGGGTATTAGCATACCGTAGTAAATTCTCTTGAAAGTGGCATCAAAGTGCTTATTATACCGTGACATTTAGAGGGTCTCTATTTTTTTTAACAGGACCTCCTATGTGTGCACTTTGTTTTTGATGGACTTCATGGTAAAGACATGTCATTTAACTGTAAAAATGTGTTACCTTTTTAATGTGTCATGAACAGAACCAGTTTTCCCCCGATTGTCTTAACAAATCAATTCAAAATGTACATTTATGCACTTGACTTAAGTTAAGACAATCGGGAAAACATCCTGACTGGTTCCTATTACAAACACCATCAGTATAACACATTAAATAAAGGTGTGTATTCATGGATCCAAAGAGATTGAAAAATGTTAGTCTTTTCTAATGCTGAAGTGTGTGCATCTTTGTCAAAATTATTTGCAAGAGGCTGATATTCAACAGACAATCCGAGCCTAACCTCCAAATCTCTGATGCTGGGCCATACTTGGGATGGCATCAGTCAGATTCCACATTGTGAGTGGCGTGTGTTGTGTGTGTGTATTCTTTCTCCGGTGAGATTGATGAGTCTTGCTGAAGGTGTGCATCTTTGTCAAAATTATCAATATATTCAGAGACAACCTTACCTTTTCAAATACTCACCCATCCTTATATTGTTACCACACGGAAGAGTTCAGTTGTCTATTTTCATTTCAGGTTGTTAGTATTTGAGCCATGAAAGGTGTTATAACAGTGTAAGGGGTGTAAGTATGAGTTTGGAGGGTGATTTATCAGTAACTGTCTCTGTCTTGTTCCAGGGCGTGTGCCAGAGACCCAAGTGAGACCATCTCCACTAGGCTGAAGGACATGTGCCAGGTCTATTGTCAGCACTTTGAGGGCAAAGGGGAGGAGAACGCAGGACTGGGGAAAGACATTGCAGTGAAGTACTTCCGCCTGGCGGAGGCGCTCTACTATAAAACCCTGGAGGCCGTCATTGACCAGGAGAAGGAGAGACTGGGCGACACGGACCTCTCTGTGAGTCCCACCTGTGCTGCCCTGCTAGCTCAGCTCTGTTTGCTGTAGCTAACTAGAAATTGCACACACATTTCCCATTGACGTCAAAGCATGATTTATGCAAAGGTCCAAGTTACGGTATTGTATTTTCAGAGTGTACAAAACATTGGGAACACCTGCTCTTTCCATGACAGACTGACCAGGTGAATCCAGGGGAAAGCTATGATCCCTTATTGATGTCACTTGTTAAATCCACTTCATTCAGTGTAGATGAAGGTGAGGAGACGGGTAAAATAAGGATTTTTAAGCCTTGAGACAATTGAGACATGGATTGTGTATGTGTGCCATTCAGAGGGGGAATGAGCCAGACAAAATATTTCAGTGCCCTTGAATGGGGTATAGTAGTAGGTGCCAGGCGCACCGGTATGAGTATGTCAAGAACTGCAACGCTGCTGAGTTTTTCACGCTCAACAGTTTCCCGAGTGTATCATGAATGGTCCACCACCCAAAGGACAACCAGCCAACTTGTCACAACTGTGGGAAGCATTGGAGCCAACATGGGCCAGCATCCCTGTGGAGCGCTTTAGCCACCTTGTAGAGTCCATACCCAGACGAATTGAGGCTGTTCACAAGGCAAAACGGGGTGCAACTCAATATTTGGAAGGTGTTCCTAATGTTTTGTACACAGTATATGTTTAAATTGGGCTCTATGTTGAGATATTGCATGTTATGACACTTTCATCTCTGCCAGTCCTGCTTGTAAAATATGGAAAATAATTTGTTCTCTATGGTGGATGAGCAATAAACCCTTTGTTCTGTTGTGTGTCCTTAGGGTATTCTGGAGCAGGATGTGTTCCAGCGCTCTCTGCTGGCCTGCTGTCTAGAGATTGTCATCTTCTCCTACCGACCCCCAGGGGACTTCCCACGAGTCATACACATCTTCCAGCTCCCCGCATACCATTTCTACAAGGTACATGCTTGTACTTATATCTGTATTGTGTGATTGTCCTAGTCACGAGTGTGTGTGTGTTAGTCATGAGTGTGTTTTATTTATTTGATTTATTTCACCAGGTAGGCTAGTTGAGAACAAGTTCTCATTTGCAACTGCTACCTGGCCAAGATAAAGCATAGCACTTCGACACATACATCCACAGAGTTACATATGGGATAAACAAAACATAGTCAATAATACAGTAGAACAAAAGAAAACCAAAAGGCTATATACAGTGAGTGTAAATGAGGTAAGATAAGGGAGTTAAGGCAATAAATAGGCCATGGTGGCGAAGTAATTACAATATAGCAATTACACACTGGAATGGTAGATGTGCAGAAGATGAATGTGCAAGTAGAGATACTAGGGTGCAAAGGAGCAAGATAAATAAATACAGTATGGGGATGAGGTAGGTAGATAGATGGGCTATGTACAGGTGCAGTGATCTGTGAGCTGCTCTGACAGCTGGTGCTTAAAGCTAGTGAGGGAGATATGAGTCTCCAGCTTCAGAGATTTTTGCAGTTCGTTCCAGTCATTGGCAGCAGAGAACTGGAAGGAAAGACGACCAAAGGAGGAATTGGCTTTGGGGGTGACCAGTGAGATATACCTGCTGGAGCTCGTGCTAAGAGTGGGTGCTGCTATGGTGACCAGTGAGCTGAGAATAGGCGGGGCTTTACCTAGCAGAGACTTGTAGATAACCTGCAGCCAGTGGGTTTGGCGATGAGTATGAAGCGAGGGCCAACCAACAAGTGCGAACAGGTCGCAATGGTGGGTAGTGTATGGGGCTTTGGTGACAAAACTGATGGCACTGGGATAGACTGCATCCAGTTTGTTGAGTAGAGTGTTGGAGGCTATTTTATAGATGACATCACCGAAGTCAAGGATTGGTAGGATGGTCAGTTTTACGAGGGTATGTTTGGCAGCATGAGTGAAGGATGCTTTGTTGTGATATAGGAACCGATTCTAGATTTAATTTAGGATTGGAGATGCTTAATGTGAGTCTGGAAGGAGAGTTTACAGTCTAACCAGACACCTAGGTATTTGTAGTTGTCCACGTATTCTAAGTCAGAGCTGTCCAGAGTAGTGATGCTGGACGGGCGAGCAGGTGCGAGCAGTGATCGGTTGAAGAGCATGCATTTAGTTTTACTTGTATTTAAGAGCAGTTGGAGGACACAGAAGGAGAGTTGTATGGCATTGAAGCTCGTCTGGAGGTTAGTTAACACCGTGTCCAAAGAGGGGCCAGAAGTATACAGAATGGTGTCGTCTGCGTAGAGGTGTATCAGAGAATCACCAGCAGCAAGAGCAACAGCATTGATGTATACAGAGAAGAGAGTCGGCTCGAGGTTTGAACCCTGTGGCACCCCCATAGAGACTGCCAGAGGTCTGGACAACAGGCCCTCCGATTTGACACACTGAACTCTGTCTGAGAAGTCGTTGGTAAACCAGGCGAGGCAATCATTTGAGAAACCAAAGCTGTCGAGTCTGCCAATAAGAATGTGGTGATTGACAAAGTCGAAAGCCATGGCCAGGTCGATGAATACGGCTGCACAGTAATGTCTCTTATCGATGGCGGTTATGATGTCGTTTAGAACCTTGAGCGTGGCTGAGGTGCACCCATGACCAGCTCTGAAACCAGATTGCATAGCGGAGAAGGTATGGTGGGATTCGAAATGGTCGGTAATCTGTTTGTTAACTTGGCTTTCGAAGACCTTATAAAGACAGGGTAGGATAGATATAGGTCTGTAGCAGTTTGGGTCTAGTGTGTCACCCCCTTTGAAGAGGGGGATGACCGCGGCAGCTTTCCAATCTTTAGGAATCTCAGACGATACGAAAGAGAGGTTGATAATTCTAGAAAGAGAGGGTCTAGCCTGGCTGATTTGTAGGGGTTCAGATTTTCTTTCAGAACATCAGCTATCTGGATTTGGGTGAAGGAGAAATGGTGGGGGCTTTGGCGGACTGCTGTGGAGGGTGCCGGGCAGTTGACCGGGGTTGGGGTAGCCAGGTGGAAAGTATGGCCAGCCGTAGAAAAATGCTTATTGAAATTCTCAATTGTAGTGGATTTATCGGTGGTGACAGTGTTTCCTTGCCTCAGAGCAGTGGGCAGCTGGGACGAGGTATTCTTATTCTCCATGGACTTTACAGTGTCCCAGAACTTTTTTGAGTTAGTACTACAGGAAGCAAATTTCAGTTTGAAAAAGCTAGCCTTAGCTTTCCTAACTGCCTGTGTATATTTGTTCCTAACTTCCCTGAAAAGTTGCATATCACGGGGGCTGTTCGATGCTAATGCAGAACGCCACAGGATGTTTTTGTGCTGGTCAAGGGCAGACAGGTCTGGAGTGAACCAAGGACTATATCTATTTCTAGTTCTAAATGTTTTGAACGGGGCATGCTTATTTAAGATGGTGAGGAAGGCACTTTTAAAGAATAGCCAGGGATGAGGTCAATGTCATTCTAGGATATCCCGGCCTGGTCGATTAGAAAGGCCTGCTCGCAGAAGTGTTTTAGGGAGCGTTTGACAGTGATGAGGGGTGGTCGTTTGGTTGCAGACCCATTACGGATGCAGGCTATGTGTGTGACTAGACAGTATGTAACTTTCTCCCCTTTTTGTCTGTGTGTGTTTGTGCATGCGTGCTTCCGTGCGTGCGTTCATGCATATCTGTGTAATATATCTCAGGTGATTGAGGTGCTGGTACGGGCAGAGCAGGGCTTGTTCAGGGAGGTAGTGAAGCATCTCAACCAGGTGGAGGAGCAGGTCCTGGAGAGCCTGGCCTGGAGGGGGGGATCCCCGCTGTGGGACAGCGTCAGGGAGGCCAAGAACCAGCCACCAGCTTGCCAGGAGGTAGGACATCCACAGCACCCCTCCTTATCCCCACCCTACTCATCACGTGCACAGCTAAGAAAATGGTGCCAAGTTTCACTTCTCGCACACATGCCGAATCATTTGGCCCCAAAGTAACTCTGAAATCAATGTCTTGAAAAAGGTGGACTGGACGGAAATCAGAACAAAATAACAATCTTTCTCATTGATGTTCAGGTGATGCCACCGCAGTACCTGGAGGATGGGAACGGAGACAGCAGTGCTGGCAGTGCCCCTCTCTTCCCTAACAACCATGGCACTGACCTAAGCACCAACAGTGGTGGGAAAGGTTAGTCATTTAGCTTGTTAGCTAGTCAGGAGGTCAATTTGTCTGTCAGTTGTGCAATAACTCATTCAAATAGTCAGTCAGTCAACAGGTTGTGGTCAGTTGGTTACCTCCTGCCTCCCCCTCTCCTCTCCCCACTTCGCCCCAGGTGTTTCTCCCTCTCCCACCACCCTGTTGGACCGCTACAGCTCCCCGCCCACGGGCTCAGCCAGGAGACGGCTGTTTGTGGACGCTTCCTTCGATACCCCATCGGACCCCTCCACCACCACCACCACCGTCAGGACCTCCCAGGCCATCGTCA
Organism: Oncorhynchus nerka; assembly: GCF_034236695.1. NCBI lineage: Eukaryota > Metazoa > Chordata > Actinopteri > Salmoniformes > Salmonidae > Oncorhynchus > Oncorhynchus nerka. The sequence continues at coordinate 51,080,182 of NC_088420.1, forward strand.
CCACCACCATCCCTGCCGGACAGACAGTGGTTACTATGGCAACGGCCACGGTTACCGCTAACAATGGACAGACGGTCACCATACCTGTGCAAGGTGACGTTTGCAGATTCATTACTGTACAGTATGACATTATGGTTTTCTGTACACCTTTGCCCCTACTGCCAAATGATACTGTATATGACTCCTATATGCATTGTATAGTGGGGTTTCTGACTGAAGCAGGTTATTAATGAGAAATCTCATGCCCTCTGACCTCTGCAGGAATAGCCAATGAGAATGGGGGCATCACCTTCATCCCTGTCCAGGTGAGTGTGACGGGACAAGGCACGGCCATGCTCCAGCCCCTGTCTGCCCAGTCCCTGACTGGCACTTTGACCAGCCAACCACAGACCACCACCACCCTGAACAGTCCTGCCCCACAGGGCAGCCCCGCCACCAGTAAACCAATCAAGAAGCTGGCAGCCCAGGTCCTGTCCACTAACAAGCCTCAGAAAAAGGGTTCCCTCTCGCTGTTCTTCCGCAAGGTAAGGGCACACAAACATATTCTCCATTTGTCACTGAATTTAAAGGGATAGTTCAGGCACGTTAGAAATATAACTAATCTCATCTTTTGGATAGGGAGGAAGTATACTGAACAAAAATATAAACGCAACATGTAAAATGTTGGTCCCATGTTTCAAGAGCTGGAATAAAAGGTCCCAGAAATGTTCCATATGCACAGAAAGCTTATTTCTCTCAAATTTTGTGCACATATTTGTTTAAATCCCTGTTAGTGAGCATTTCCCTTTGCCAAGATAATCCATTCACCTGACAGGTGTGGCATATCAAGAAGCTGATTAAACAGCATGATGATTACACACGTGCACCTTGTACTGAGTTTTGTCACAACACAATGCCACAGATGTCTCAAGTTGAGGGAGCATGCAATTGACATGCTGACTGCAGGAATGTCCACCAGAGCTGTTGCCAGAAAATTGAATGTTAATTTCTCTACCACAAGCCGCCTCCAACAGTGTTTTAGAGAATTTGGCAGTACGTCCAACTGACCTCACAACTGCAGACCACATATAACCACGCCAGCCCAGGACCTCTACGTCCGGCTTCTTCACCTGCAGGATCGTCGACAGCTGATGATACTGAGGAGTATTTCTGTCTGTAATAAAACCCTTTTGTGGGTTAAAACTTATTCTGATTGGTTGGGCCTGGCTCCCAAGTGGGTGTGCCTATCCCCTCCCAGGCCCACCCATGGCTGCACCCCTTTCCAGTCATGTGAAATCCATATATTAGGGCCCAATTAATTTATTTCAATTGACTGATTTCCTTATGTGAACTGTAACTCAGTAAAATCTTTGAAATTGTAGCATGTTGCGTTTAATTTTTTTGTTCAGAATAGTTTAAATCCATCCTAGTATTCTGTTTCTGCCCTCTGTGCCATATGCGGCCAGTTTCAACCCTACCTTTTAAGAACCCCACAACTGTAGCATTTCTTACCATGAATGATGGATTTTTGCTTGAGTTTAAAGACTTGAGTTTAAAGACCCTGGTACTGTTTTGTGCCTGCTCTGTACCACCAACAGGTGTACCACATGGCCAGTGTGCGTCTGAGAGACTTGTGTGCCAAGCTGGACATCTCTAGTGAGCTGAGGAGGAAGATCTGGACGTGTTTTGAGTATTCCCTGGTGCAATGCACAGAGCTCATGATGGACCGACACCTAGACCAGCTCCTCATGTGTGCAGTTTACGTCATGACCAAGGTAGGGTTAGAGTGTGTGTGTGTGGGGGGGGATGTCAGTCCCTCCAGGATTTCATCGAACTTTGTTTGTGATCGTTGCGGGCCAAAATGCTTGATTTTGCTGCGGCAATGTGAAAGGATTTTGTCACGAAAATGCACTGACGAGGGAAACATTTGTTGACGTGTTGCTTGATTGAACCATTTATGCGGTAAAAGTGTTGTGATTGGTTAAAATTGCGAGCCCTCTTTTTGTAGTGTGGTGATCCGACAGTTGTATGCGATAATATTGCGATGATTTGACTGTTTTATGTAGTAATAGTGTGGCAATTGGTCAAAATTGAGCAGAATCGCAAAATCCTAGACGGATTGGGATTGTTTGTGGGAAGCGGGATATGGATGTGCGTGCGTGCGTGCATGGTGTGTATAAACTGGGTGTGTAAGGTCGCAGGAAGTGTGTGTAGCATGCTGTGTATATGTGTTTCTACTGTTGTGCAGGTGACCAAAGAGGACAAGTCTTTCCAGAACATCATGAAGTGCTACCGCTCTCAGCCCCAGGCCAGCAGCAGCGTGAGTACTGTTAGTAGGGCCTTATGCAATGATGTACAGTGCATGTGGAAAGTATTCAGACACGTATGTGTGTATATATACGTACCAGTCAAAAGGTTGGACACACCTACTCATTCATCCCCTCCGACGAATAATGGCGCCGGAGGGAATGGCTGCCTAACTAACTGTGCTATTTTTTACATATTTTTGTTGTCTTGTTTGTAACTTTTTTTAAATTATTCTTTTGTACATAATGTTGCTGCTACCGTCTTCTATGACCGAATGAGCTTCTGGACATCAGAACAGCGATTACTCACTCGAACTGGACAAAGATTTTTTCTTTAATGAGTCCGACGCGAAGGATATACTGCTTTCTCGAGACCAGACTCAAACTCCCGACATTTGCGTGAAGAAAAGATGGAGAAAAAGGGGGTGGAGGTCGGGCTGCCTTCTGATAATTCGTAGGCAAATGAGTAAACTTCCGCTACCGTCTGTACTTTTGGCCAACATGCAATCACTGGAAAATAAAATGGATGATCTACGATTTAAGAATATGTAATATCTTATGTTTCACAGAGTTGTGGCTGAACGACGACACAGATACTATAGAGCTGGCTGGGTATTCCTAACAGCGGCAGGACTGAGAAGCTACGTCTATTAAGACGAGGGGCAGGGGTGTGTGTCTGTTTGTGAATAACAGCTGGTGTGCGATTTCTAATATTAAAGAAGTCTCAAGGTATTACACGCCTGAGGTAGAGTACCTCATGATAAGCTGTAGACCACACTAGCAAGAGACTTCTCATCTATATTATTCATAGCTGTCTATTTACCACCACAAACCGATGCTGGCACTAAGACCGCACTCAACGAGCTGTATAAGGCCATAAGCAAACAGGCACTCCTAGTGGCTGGGGACCTTAATGCAGGCAAACTTATCAAATTTACCAAATTTCTACCAGCATGTCACGTGCAACCAGAGGGGGGAAAAAACTCTAAACCACCATTATTCCACACACAGAGAGGCATACAAAGCTCTCCCTCGCCCTCCTTTTGCCAAATCTGAACATAATTATATCCTTCTGATTCCTGCTTACAAGCAAAAACTAAAACAGGAAGTACCAGTGACTCTCTCAATACGGCCCTCAGACAAGGAACGGGACACTAATCAGGGCGCTTATAAGAAATCCCGTTATGCCCTCGGACGAACTATCAAACAGGCAAATCACCAATACATTGAATCCTACTACACCGGCTCTGACGCTCGTCGGATGTGGCAGGGCTTGAAAACTATTACAGACTACAATGGGAAACCCAGCCACGAGCTGCCCAGTGACAGAAGTCTACCAGATGAGCTAAATTGCCTTTTTAGCTCGCTTTGAGGCAAGCAACACTGAACCATACATGAGAGCACCAGCCGTTCCGGACAATTGTGTGATCACGCTCTCGATAGTCGATGAGAGCAAGACGGATTACTAGGACGTGTAGTCAAAGCATGCGCGGACCAACTGGCAAGTGTCTTCACTGACATTTTCAATCTCTCCCTGACTGAGTCTGTAATACCTACATGTTTCAAGCAGATCACTATAGTCCATGTGCCGAAGGAAGCGTCGATAGCCATGAAGTGCTTTGAAAGGCTGGTCATGGCTCACATCAACACCCTAGGAAACCCTAGACCCACTCCAATTCGCATACCACCCCAACAGATCCACAGATGAGGCAATCTCAATCGCATTCCACACTGCCCTTTCCCACCTGGATAAAACAAACACCTATGTGAGAATGCTGTGCATTGACTACAGATCAGTGTTCAACACCATAGTGCCCACAAAGCTCATCACTAAGCTAAGGAACATGGGACTAATCACCTCTGTAACTGGATCTTGGACGTCCTGACGGCCCGCCCCCAGGTGGTAAGGGTAGGCAACAACCCATCAGGGGTCCGTGCTTTGTCTCCTCCTGTACTCCCTGTTCCACCATGGCCAAACACGACTCCATCACCATCATTAAGTTTGCTGACGACACAACAGTGGTCACCTGATCAACGACAAAAAGACTCCAGTCACCCAGGTCATAGACTGTTCTCTCTGCTACCGCACGGCAAGCGGTACCGGAGCGCCAAGTCTAGGACCAAAAGGCTCCTTAACAGATTCTACCCCAAGGCATTAGACCTCTGAACAATTACTCAAATGGCCACCCGGACTATTCACATTGACCCCCCTTTGTTTTTACACTGCTGCTACTTGCTGTTTATTATCTATGCATAGTCACTTTACCCCTACCTACATGTACAAAATAACTTGACTAACCTGTACCCCCGCACATTGACTCGGTACCGGTACCCCCTGTATATCGCCTCGTTATTTTGTAGTACTTTTTATTTTTACTTTATTTAGTAAATATTTTCTTACTTTAGTTTATTTGGTAAATATTTTCTTAACTTTTTCTTGAACTGCATTGTTGGTTAAGGGATTGCAAGTAAGCATTTCACTGTTTTATTTGGAGCATGTGACAAATAACATGGGATTTGATTTGACGTGTTCTTTATTATTACTACTTTCTACATTGTAGAATAGTAGTGAAGACATCAAAACTATTAAATAACACACATGGAATCATGTAGTAACCAAAAAAAATCGAAATATATTTTCTATTTTAGATCCTTCAAAGTAGCCACCTTTTGCCTTGATGACAGCTTTGCACACTCGGCATTCTCTCAACCGGCATCATGAGGTAGTCACTTGGATTGCATTTCAATTAACAGGTGTGCCTTGTTAAAAGTTAATTTGTGGAATTTCTTTCCTTCTTAATGCGTTTGAGCCAATCAGTTGTTGTGGCAAGGTAGGGGTGGTATACAGAAGATGGTCTTTTACCAAATAGGGCTAAGTCCATATTATGGCAAGAACAGTTCAACAACATGTTTTTGGTTACTACATGATTCAATGTGTTATTTCATAGTTTTGATGTGTTTACTATTATTCTACAATGTAGAACACAGTAAAAGTAAAGTAAAAAACCCTTGAATGAGTAGGTGTCTAAACTTTATAAATATATATGTGTGTTTACCTCACATATCATTTAAAAGTATGTATTAAGGTGTCTGTAATAGAATGAACTTGGCAAAAACAAATGTAGACATTAATAAAGGCAGATCTATAGCTTCCAAAATATTTTTGACAATGGTGTGGGAGTGGCAAGATGGAGGTGTCAGGGTTTGACAATTTGTAAGTCGCTCTGGATAAGAGCGTCTGCTAAATGACTTAAATGTAAATGTTAAATGAGGTGTGTTGGCATCAGTACAGCGCCCCCTATCAGTCATCTAGTGTATAGCTCTTATGGCTAGGGCCAGGAGATTTTCCCTAGTCTGAGGCAAAAGTACTGTGACAGCGTCACTGTTTCTTCCCCCTTTGGACACTGGATTATGTTCACAAATAGTGCTAATGTTGTCAAGGAACCACTCAGAGGTGGCAGCACAGGTCCCAGAGTGGTGTGGCATTTTTTTTGTTATATTTGAGGCCCTTGATTTTTCCTGATCTGGTAACTTAACCAGGTAGAACTCTGGACCTAGACGGTATGACGTGATTAATCTGTTGTAAAAATGGTTATTATATATTTTAAAGAAGGACAGGGGGGTTCTTGTGCTGAGCTTGCTTTATGCAGGTTTGCATCGTAAATCCTGCACTATGCAACTGTAGGCCAAGTGAGAAATGTTCTCTGACTGTCATAGTAGGCTAGGCTATAGACCATTTTCCAGTACACGACACACTGACGTCCCAAACTCCTGCGCACAACTCTTGGTGGCAGTAAGAAAGCCATCGCCATCTGTGCCCATTCAACATAGCCTAGATTTAAGTTTTTATTACTTCTCATACACTTACAATGATGTTTTGATTCTTGCTTGAACAGTCGCTACGATTATAGTTGGTTGTGATCTTTGCAAAATAACTAGTTTGGATGCAGCAGTTGAAAGCTAGAATGTTAATGTTAATCCAATTATGATCCAAAAGTAGTGTGAAATGCACTCATAATCAACACGTAAATAGAGGCTTCTTTTGCTGGCGTTCTATTAGAACTCCCCCTTGTTCTGCCACCATCTTGCGCGCATCGCCCTCATGCTGGAATGTTTGCAAAAACAGAAAGGGGTCTATGCAGCTGCTGTTGTTAGTAGCCTACAGTTGATTAGACTGAAAAATGGTCTCCTTTCTATGTAATACAGCGTGTAAGATCGCTAATGTTTAGGTGTATAGGCAGCTACATTTATGTAAGAGTTTCTGCTTGTGTCTGTCAGGGGTGATGCTTGCTAAATAAATACCGGAGGAAAGTGGAGAGAGCGCCTTGAGTGTTGTTCCCGGCCCGGCGTGACCTGCGATTTCCATGAATCTGATTGGTCAAGACACGCAAAGAGCCTACAGCAGCACTCCGATGTGAAGGACAGATAAATTGTGTGCAAATTTACAAATCATGAGGCAAATCGGTCCAAAAAACAGCACTTTTCCTCCTTCTTTAATGCTATGCGTCGATGTATTAAACTGATTGAAAAGTGCAAATTACACCTCACCACACCTTTTCCGGCAGGCCTGGAACCACTGGTTGTGTGTGATTTTCTTTACCAGGTCTACCGGAGTGTGTTGATCTCTGGGAAGAAGAAACGTCTCTCGGGCAGCAGTGTGGGAAACACACAGAGCTCTCCCACAGACAACAGCCAGAAGCAGGGTAAGAACACACACATACATACACTGTGTTAGATCTGGGTTACATGTTGAGACGCAAACTCTTTCCTGGACCTCTTCTCCCCTCCCTCGGTCTATTTCCCCCCTCCCTCACTCTTTACCCCCTTCAGGGAGTGGAGACAGCAGCCCGGTGCCCATGTGTTCCACCAGCACCCTACCTGCCACGCAGCCTGGCAGCATTCCATCCACTCCCACCCTGGCCCCCTCCACCTCCTCATCCCTCCCTCCCTCCCAGGAGCAGGATAAGGAGGGGGGAGTGGTGGGGAGGAGGAGCGAGGAGACCTCATCCACTTCTACAACCGGGTCTACATCAAACAGATGCGTCACTTTGCCCTCCGCTACTCGCCCAGCTCGCCCTCTGCAGGGGTAAGTGAGTGAGAGGGAGGGAGCGGGTGGGGGGAGCTTGGGACGGGGGTTGCAAGGGAGGAAATGAGAGAAAGATAGGAAAGGGAGAGATGAAAGAGGAGAAAAAGTAGGAGTTTTGTTTACAAACTTAGAAGAAAAGAGAATCCCGCACACTGCTCTTGCTAGTATCTTTACAAACTTCACTCTATTCTGCAAACCTATTTGTTAAAAGCAAGAGAGGATAGAGGTAGAGAGTGAGGGATGGAGAGGAAAATGACATTAACAAATGTAATGTATGTTTTGAATAGGTATCTGCCTATGCTCTTATAATGTTTTTGTGACAGGTGCAGTCTCCTCCCCTGTGCCCGTACCCCTCCCTGAGGACCAGCTCCCCTCGCAGGGTCCTTCTGTCCCACAACCACTCGATCTACATCTCCCCCCACAAGACTACTGGAAGCCCCCCCACCCCCTCCACTACCGCACGGGACAAGATCTTCTACTACATCTGCAGCAGCCCATCCAACGTGAGTCACAAGTACATACACATACTCATGCACACAATGTATGCTGGTTAACATTGATTCAGCACAGTACTTTTCAAACCCTGACAGTGAGTCTTTAATCAGTGAGTCTTTACCATACCTGACGTGTGATGATGACGAACCCCCCCCTGACCTGTGTCTATGATTTCTATCTCTGTCTGTGCAGCGCCTGGCGGAGATCAACAGTATGATCCGCACCGGGGAGACACCCACCAAGAAGCGCAGCATGCAGCTTGAGGAAGAGCCATCGCCCAAGAGGGTGTGTCCAGACAACCAGACGGCCCTGCTCCGCAGATTACAGGACGTGGCCAACGACCGTAGCTCCTCCCACTGAGGCAGGACACAACCCCTTCAGACCACACCACAGGCTGAAGTCGCTAGTCACTAGATGGTCATGATAGAAAGGAATATTTTGGCAAGATAATAAATATCAACATTTTATGAGCATATATTTGTTTTTCATTTAGGGGTAAGGACAGGTGTAAGGTTAGGGGGAGGGTTCAGTTGTTAGTGTTCATGGTCAGTGGTTGGTAGTTCTTATGATTTGTGTCTAGAAAGTACCATACTTCTGTCCATGGCCAGATTGTGATGAACGACGCAATTATTTTATCACCATGGCAATAAGTCTAGTTGGTTGTTTTAGCAACAAAACCGATGCGTGCGCGATTATGGTGCAGAACAGACGGGGTTGGCTTAATTGTTGACATGTCAACTATATTTCGTCTTCAATGTTTATTGAAAACATATATACAATTGAAGTCGGAAGTTTACATAAACTTAGGTTGGAGTCATTAGAACTCGTTTTTCAACCACTCCACAAATTTATTGTTAACAAACTATAGTTTTGGCAAGTCGGTTAGGACATCTACTTTGTGCATGACACAAGTAATTTTTCCAACAATTGTTTATAGACAGATTATTTCACTTATAATTCACTGTATCACAATTCCAGTCGGTCAGAAGTTTACATACACTAAGTTGACTGTGCCTTTAAACAGCTTGCAAATTTCCAGAAAATGATGTCATGGCTTTAGAAGCTTCCGATAGGCTAATTGACATCATTTGAGCCAATTGGAGGTGTACCTGTGGATGTATTTCAAGGCCTACCTTCAAAGTCAGTGCCTCTTTGCTTGACATCATGGGAAAATCAAAAGAAATCAGTCAAGACCTCAGATAATAAATTGTAGACCTCCATAAGTCTGGTTCATCCTTGGGAGTCATTTCCAAATGCCTGAAGGTACCATGTTCATCTGTACAAGCAATAGTATGCAAGTATAAACACCATGGGACCACGCAGCCGTCATACCGCTCAGGAAGGAGATGCGTTCTTTCTCCTAGAGATGAACGTACTTTGGTGCGAAAAGTGCAAATCAATCCCAGAACAACAGCAAAAGACCTTGTGAAGATGCTGGAGGAAACGGGTAGAAAAGGATCTATATCCACAGTAAAACGAGTCCTATATCGACATAACCTGAAAGGCCACTCAGCAAGGAAAAGGCCACTGCTCCAAAACTGCCATTAAAAAAAAAGACTACGGTTTGCAACTGCACATGGGGACAAAGATCATACTTTTTGGAGAAATGTCCTCTGGTCTGATGATACAAAAATGGAACTGTTTGGCCATAATGACCATTGTTATGTTTGGAGGAAAAAGGGGGAGGCTTGCAAGCCAAAGATCACCATCCCAACTGTGAAGCACTGGGGTGACAGCATCATGCTGTGGGGGTGCTTTGCTGCAGGAGGGACTGGTGCACTTCACAAAATAGATGGCATCACGAGGAAGAAAAATTATGTATATATATTGAAGCAACATCTCAAGACATCAGTCAGGAAGTTAAAACTTGGTCACAAATGGGTCTTCCAAATGGACAATGATCCCAAGCATACTTCCAAAGTTGTGGCAAAATGGCTTAATGTCAACAAATTCAAAGTATTGGAGTGGCCATCACCGAGCCCTGACCTCAATCCTATAAAAAATTTGTGGGCAGACCTGAAAAAGCGTGTGCGAGCAAGGAAGCCTACAAACCTGACTCCGTTACACCAGCTCTGTCAGGAGGAATGGGCCAAAAATTCACTCAACTTGCTTGTGGAAGGCTAAACACTAATTGAGTATATGTAAACTTCTGACCCACTGGGAATGTGATGAAAGAAATAAAAGCTGAAATAAATCATTCTCTCTACTATTATTCTGACATTTCACATTCTTAAAATAAAGTGGTGATCCTAACTGACCTAAGACATGGAATTTTTACTAGGATTAAATGTCAGGAATGGTGAAAAACTGAGTTTAAATGTATTTGGTTAAGGTGTATGTAAACTTCCGACTTCAACTGCACATTTGCACAATGAGCACTTGTTGTCTCTCAAATGCATTGTTAGTTGTTGGTTACCTAGCTAGTAAATTTTAGCCATGACCCCTCAAAACAAGACATCAAGAACAAATTAAAAGTAGCTGATACAAGCCACCTAGGATTCCCCACACGGCAGCTTCTTGTCATTGTTGACATTTTCTTGATATCAGCTAACCCATCTATATATTTCTACACATATCCAGAGTCAAAGGAATGTATTTTGTCTAAATACACAGCGAATACAGAATGGACTGTCAGTGTTGTGGTTCTTTGCAAATTTGCATATATGGTGGAGTATGCTTCAAAATCACACGCATTTTAAGGTCTATTCTAATTAATAATGTTACTAACTTGCTCATGCCTACAATTTAGCTGTTCAATATGCTATGCATGAATGCCTTTCATTGTTTTGAGATTATTCTGGACACAAAACGCATCATTACATCATCTGTCATGTAGAAATGTATTTTGGATTTTATATGTCAGAAGTTTATATGAGTTTTTAAAAAAAAATTTTGAGCCAGAAGAGAAAGCACTTGACAATGACCATGTTCTTAAAATACTTTGTACACCGTTTCAAAAATAAGTATTTTAATAAGCTTTTGTAATACCGGAAAAGATGACATGATGTCATCAAGTCTCCCGGGTTTCTTTTCCAAAGTCAGAAAAACATTGTCTTTTTTAAACAGTTGAGCTTTTATATACTTCATTTTATGCTCTTATTTGTTATGTTTGTGTGAAATCTGTCAGATATTTATGCTACTTTTTTAAACTTGAGATATGTTAGCAAGCAACTATAACTATCCCTTAACAATGACGAGTAGTAGAATCACTGACAACAATATTTATTTTCAGTCTCATGTAGCTACCATTAATTCTAATGTAATCCTTTAGTATCCAATCTATTTGATATTTGTGTTAGTCACAATGGTATGTTATCGTTTTGTTAATCACCAATTTAGGGAGGAAAAAAAAGAAAGCATATTTTATCGTGAGATTCTGTTTCTGAATCGATTCATTTAAGCTATACAGTACATGTACATGTCTTTGTTTAACTTGTCTAGCTGGTAAAAACAACAACAAAAAACATCCTTGGAAATAAAAAATATATATTTAGGAGTCATACAATTTTTTCATTCACCTTTTTAAAGGCAACCTCTGTGGACCTCAAAAGTGTCATCAGAAGATTTATGTTTATGATTTTTAGTAAGTTATATTTTCACCACTAGATGGTGCTGCAAGAATGACAGGTCTTTACAAAGTACAGCATCACTATGTCGACACCATAGTTTAGTGGCCCATGCCAAATTGGCCATACTGTATTGTATGTAATTGTAGACTTCTAATATGTGTGAGAAGTATTCAGGATGACAGGGATTTTGCTTCTGTGAATGTGTCTTTGTTGTTACTTTTTCAATGAGGCATTCAACAGTCTCAACATTTACATATGCCAATGTTTTCACGTGTCTTGTGGTGCTACTGCTTTCGTCTAGCAATATCATATTGAACTGAATTGAACCCAGTGGCACCCCCATAGAGACTGCCAGAGGTCCGGACAACAGGCCCTCCGATTTGACACACTGAACTCTATCAGAGAAGTAGTTAGTGAACCAGGCGAGGCAGTCATTTGAGAAACCAAGGCTGTTGAGTCTGCCAATAACAATACGGTGAATGACAGAGTCGAAAGCCTTGGCCGGGTCGATGAAGACGGCTGCTCAGTACTGTCTTTTATCGATGGCGGTTATGATGTCGTTTAGGACCTTGAGCATGGCTGAGGTGCTGCGGGGGGTGCAGAGCTGTTGGCTGTTGTTGGAGTAGCAAGGTGGAAAGCATGGCCAGCTGTAGAGAAATGCTTATTGAAATTCTCAATTATTGTGGATTTATCGGTGGTGACGGTGTTTCCTAGTCTCAGTGCAGTGGGCAACCGAGAGGAGGTGCTCTTATTCTCCATGGACTTTCCATGGACTTTACAGTGTCCCAAAACCTTTTGGAATTAGTGCTGCAGGATGCAAATTTCTGTTTGAAAAAGCTAGCCTTTGCTCTCCTAACGGACTGTGTATATTGGTTCTTGACTTCCCTGAAAAGTTGCATATCGCGGGGACTATTCGAAGCAAGTACAGTACGCCACATGGTGTTTTTGTGCTGGTCAAGGGCAGTTAAGTCTGGAGTGAACCAAGAGCTCTATCTGTTCTTAGTTCTACATTTTTTGAAAGGGGCATGCTTATTTAAGATGGTGAGGAAAGCATTTTTAAAGAATAGCCAGGCATCCTTTACCGATGGGATGAGGTCAATATCCTTCCAGGATACCCGTGCCAGGTCGATTAGGAAGGCCTGCCGCAGAAGTGTTTTAGTGAGCGTTTGACAGTGATGAGGGGTGGTCGTTTGACCACGGACCCATAACGGATACAGGCAATGAGGCAGTGATCGCTGAGATCCTGGTTGAAGACAGCAGAGGTGTATTTCGAGGGCAAGTTGGTCAGGATGATATCTATGAGGGTGTACGTGTTTATGGATTTGGGGTTGTACCTTGTAGGTTCCTTGATAATTTGTGTGAGATTGAGAGCATCTAGCTTAGATTGTAGGACGGCTGGGGGGGTGTTAAGCATATCCCAGTTTAGGTCATTGGAGTGTTTTGTTGGAACTTTTAACACATCTCTGTCCTCTGCAGCAAAGCTAACTGTTTTAAAGACATGTTTAATGCATCCAACTGTAAGGCATTTACACCAGAGCGAGATATCCCATTCCCTCATGTTTTTTCTGCTTCATATACAGTCAATGACCTTAGCCATTTGTCAAACTCATTACATGGAGGGCCGAGTATACGGGGGTTTTCACTCCTCCCTTATTATTGTTTGATGAATTAAGGTCACTAATTAGTAAAGAACTCCCCTCACCTAGTTGTCTAGGTCTAAAATAAAGGAAAAAGTAAAGCCCGCAAACACTAGGCCTTCCTTGGAATGAGTTTGACACCCCTGAACTAAGCAGACCAGACCTAGCTGCTATCGCATTGGTGTGTATGGGAGAGCCACCCCTGGCTTAAGCAGACTGGAACTGTGACCATTTTTTCAATGGTAAACAGCCTGGTAAATAGCCTGAGTAAGACATCTTCATTTATCCCCCATCTTTGTTTATACAACAAAACGGGACGAACAGCGATGTCACAGGTGTGACTCATTTCGGGGTGGGGGGTTCTACCTTTATGCTGCTGCTCAATCCAGATCCAAATCTGTCAATTTTCCAGCTTTTGACATTGAGTGTAGCTCTGCAGGATCTGAGAAGTTGTGAAGTAGATGCTTTTGCTGTTATGTGTGTGTGTGCGCAGTGCTGCCTCTGTCTATATGCTTTCACGCAGGGCCTCCGACCACTAGAACTCAGTTGTGGTCTCAACTAACTGTTGAGAGTTAGTAGAGTATACAAGGTAAAATTTCTAAATGTGTTAATGCCTCAGCAGTTTTCCTCTTGTTATGTTAGTCAATGACAATGAGAGGCGTCATGCCCATAGGGGGCACAGGGGCACGTACGCTCTCAGATTTTTCCTGTTTACATATACATATATTTTCCCCTGTAATACTACTAGCCACTGGCTTGAGCGAGCACAGATAGGTTCCCAATCTCCCAACCTTATAACTCGACCAACCAAGAAGCCATCTCAGTCTATCAGACAAGCTAGCTACTCTAACTTGATTATCTTAGCTAGCATGCCTGCTGGAAAGGTTGGATGAAAAGCAAGCAATAACTAACCTTTCAGTCTTTTACCCAGATTTTTTAAAATATTTTTTTTAAAGAACCACAAGTCAGGATATAGACAGAGGTATGCATAGATATGCAGAAAATATAAACAGTTTTGTTTTTACATAAAAATACAGTAGACATAATGACCCTCCCTGAGCCATCCTCACCTACTTTGTGTCCCCTCAGAAGTTTGATGTGAATGACAGCCCTGATGACAATCACTAATGAAAAGGGTAAAACCATATGTAAACATTATTAAAGTGACCTGTGTTCCATGTCTATGTACATAGCACAGCAGCCTCTGAGGTGCAGAGTTGAGTATCCGAGTGGTAGTGGCTGAGGACCTTGATGATCTTCTGATACAGCCTGACAGGATGCTCTCTATGGCGCATCTGTAAAAGTTTGTGAGGTTCTTAGGCGCCTGATCAATTTCTTCAGCCTCCTTCTTCACCAAACAGTTTGTGTGGTTGACCTATTTCAGATTGTCAGTGATGTGTACGCCGACAGAGATGGCCGCCTCGCTTCGCGTTCCTAGGAAACTATGCAGTATTTAGATTTTTTATGTGTTATTTCTTACAATGTTACCCCAGGAAATCTTAGGTTTTGTTACATACAGTCGGGAGGAACTATTGGATATAAGAGCAACGTCAACTCACCAACATTACGACCAGGAATACGACTTTCCCGAAGCAGATCCTCTGTTTGGCCTACCACCCAGGACAATGGATCAGATCCCAGCCGGTGACCCAAAACAATGGTGCCGTAGAAGGGGCAGACGGAGCGGTCTTCTGGTCAGGCTCCGTAGACGGGCACATGGCGCACCGCTCCCAAGCATACTACTCGCCAATGTCCAGTCTTTTGACAACAAGGTAGACGAAATCCGAGCAATGGAGACATCCAGAGAGACATCAGAGACTGTAACGTTCTTTGTTTCACGGAAACATGGCTCACTCGAGACACGCTATCGGAGTCGGTACAGCCACCTGGTTTCTTCACGCATCGCGCCGACAGAAACAAGCATCTCTCTGGTAAGAAGAGGGGCAGGGGGGTATGCCTTATGATTAACGACACGTGGTGTGATCATAACAACATACAGGAACTCAAGTCCTTTTGTTCACCTGACTTAGAATTCCTCACAATCAAATGCCGACCGATCTACCAAGAGAATTCTCTTCGATCATAATCACAGTCGTGTATATTCCCCCCCAAGCAGACACATCGACGGCCCTGAAAGAACTTCACTCGACTCTATGTAAACTGGAAACCACATATCCTGAGGCTGCATTTATTGTAGCTGGGGATTTTAACAAGGCTAATCTGAAAACAAGGCTCCCTAAATTCTATCAGCATATCAATTGCGCAACCCGGGCTGGCAAAACCCTGAATCATTGTTATTCTAACTTCTGCGATGCATACAGTGAGGGAAAAAAGTATTTGATCCCCTGCTGATTTTGTACGTTTGCCCACTGACAAAGAAATGATCAGTCTATAATTGTAATGGTAGGTTTATTTGAACAGTGAGAGACAGAATAACAACAACAAAATCCAGAAAAACACATGTCAAAAATGTTATAAATTGATTTGCATTTTAATGAGGGAAATAAGTATTCGACCCCTCTGCAAAACATGACTTAGTACTTGGTGGCAAAACCCTTGTTGGCAATCACAGAGGTCAGACGGTTCTTGTAGTTGGCCACCAGGTTTGCACACATCTCAGGAGGGATTTTGTCCCACTCCTCTTTGCAGATCTTCTCCAAGTCATTAAGGTTTCGAGGCTGACGTTTGGCAACTCAAACCTTCAGCTCCCTCCACAGATTTTCTATGGGATTAAGGTCTGGAGACTGGCTAGGCCACTCCAGTACCTTAATGTGCTTCTTCTTGAGCCTCTCCTTTGTTGCCTTGGCCGTGTGTTTTGCGTCATTGTCATGCTGGAATACCCATCCACGAGCCATTTTCAATGCCCTGGCTGAGGGAAGGAGGTTCTCACCCAAGATTTGACGGTACATGGCCCCGTCCATCGTCCCTTTGATGCGGTGAAGTTGTCCTGTCCCCTTAGCAGAAAAACACCCCCAAAGCATAGTGTTTCCACCTCCATGTTTGACGGTGGGGATGTTGTTCTTGGGGTCATAGGCAGCATTCCTCCTCCTCCAAACACGGCGAGTTGAGTTGATGCCAAAGAGCTCAATTTTGGTCTCATCTGACCACAACACTTTCACCCAGTTGTCCTCTGATTCATTCAGATGTTCGTTGGCAAACGTCAGACGGGCATGTATATGTGCTTTCTTGAGCAGGGGAAACTTGCGGGCGCTGCAAGATTTCAGTCCTTCACAGCGTAGTGTGTGTTACCAATTGTTTTCTTGGTGACTATGGTCCCAGCTGCCTTGAGGTCATTGACAAGATCCTTCTGTGTAGTTCTGGGCTGATTCCTCACCGTTCTCATGATCATTGCAACTCCACAAGGTTCGATCTTGCATGGAGCCCCAGGCCGAGGGAGATTGACAGTTCTTTTGTGTTTCTTCCATTTGTGGAAAATCTCACCAACTCTTGTCACCTTCTCACCAAGCTGCTTGGCGATGGTCTTGTAGCCCATTCCAGCCTTGTGTAGGTCTACAATCTTGTCCCTGGCATCCTTGGAGAGCTCTTTGGTCTTGGCCATGGTGGAGAGTTTGGAATCTGATTGATTGCTTCTGTGGACAGGTGTTTTTTATACAGGTAACAAACTGAGATTTTGAGCACTCCCTTTGCTCCTAATGTCATCTCGTTACCTGTATAAAAGACACCTGGGAGTCGTAAATCTTTCTGATTGAGAGGGGGTCAAATACTTATTTCCCTCATTAAAATGCAAATCAATTTATAACATTTTTCTGGACATGTGTTTTTCTGGATTTTTATGTTGTTATTCTGCCTCTCACTGTTAAAATAAAATACAATAATAGACTGATAATTTCTTTGTCAGTGGGCAAACGTACAAAATCAGCAGGGAATCAAATACTTTTTTCCCTCACTGTATAAGGCCCTCCCCCGCCCTCCTTTCGGAAAATCTGACCACGACTCCATTTTGTTGCTCCCAACCTATAGACAGAGACTAAAACAGGAAGCACCCGTGCTCAGGTCTGTTCAACGCTGGTACGACCAATCGGATTCCACGCTTCAAGATTGCTTCGATCACGTGGACTCGGATATGTTCTGCATAACATCGAAAAACAACATTGATGAATACGCTGATTCGGTTGGCTGGTGTGTTTGAGCACATATTCAATCAATCCTTATCCCAGTCTTCTGTTCCCACATGCTTCAAGAAGGCCACCATTGTTCCTGTTCCCAAGACAGCTAAGGTAACTGAGCTAAATGACTACCGCTGTCACGAGTCCGACCGAGGGTGGCTTCCCTTCCCGGTCGGGTGGCGCTCGGCGGTCGTCGTCACCGGCCTATTAGCTGCCACTGCTTGTCTTTCCTCCCCCTCCTTGTATGTTTATTGGTAGCACCTGTTTGTGATGATTAGTTCGGCTTCTTTAGACAGTCGGCCCGCCTGTTTGTTGTGCGGGATTATTCATTATAACCTTCGGCTCTGTAGTAGAGGAACGTGTTAGTTCCTGGTCGTGCATTTTTCAGTAGTCATTTTTCATTCCCTGTGTTTTGGGGCCGTTATTATTGTGAGCACCCTGTGTTGCGTTGGTGCAATTAAAGAGCACAGCATTGCACTCTCTGTCTCCTGCGTTTGACTCCACACCCACGACACCCGGAGCATTACAACCGCCCTGTAGCACTCACTTCCGTCATCATGAAGTGCTTTGAGAGACTAGTCAAGGACCATATCACCTGACACCCTAGACCCACTCCAATTTGCTTA
Source organism: Oncorhynchus nerka (assembly GCF_034236695.1). Classification (NCBI taxonomy): domain Eukaryota; kingdom Metazoa; phylum Chordata; class Actinopteri; order Salmoniformes; family Salmonidae; genus Oncorhynchus; species Oncorhynchus nerka. The sequence continues at coordinate 51,098,007 of NC_088420.1, forward strand.
CCGCCCCAATAGGTCCAGAGACGACGCAATCGCAATCTTGATGTAATTAAATGTATCACTAGCCACTTTAAACAATGCCACTTTATATAATGTTTTCATACCCTACATTACTCATCTCATATGTATATACTGTACTCTATACCATCTACTGCATCTTGACTATGCCGTTCGGCCATCACTCATTGATATATTTTTATGTACATATTCTTATTCATTCCTTTACACTTGTGTGCATAAGGTACGTAGTTGTTGTGAAATTGTTAGGTTAGATTACTTGTTGGATATTACTGCATGATCGGAACTAGAAGCACAAGCATTTCGCTACACTCGCATGAACATCTGCTAACCATGTGTATGTGACAAATAACATTTGATTTGATTTGAGGATGTGGATAGGGGCGTGCTACCTCTGCTATCTCCTGAAGTCCACGATGAGGGAGTGGGTAATTTCCTGGCACCACTCCGCCAGGTCCCTCACCTCCTCCCTGTAGGCTGTCTCGTCATTGTCTTGTCATTGTTGGCAATGTTGTGTCATCTGCAAACTTGATGATTGGGTTGGTGGCGTGCGTGGCCACAAAGTCATGGGTGAACAGGGTGTACAGGAGGTGGCTGAGCATGCACCCTTGAGGGGCCTTGTGTTGAGGATCAGCGTAGTGGAGGTGTTGTTGCCTACCTTCACCACCTGGTAGCCTCCCGTCAGGAAGTCCAGGACCCAGTTGCAAAGGGCGGGGTTCAGACCCAGGGCCCCAAGCTTAATGATGAGCTTGGAAGGTACTATGGTGTTGAAGGCTGAGCTGTAAAAATGAACAGCATTCTTACATAGGTATTCCTCTTGTCCAGATGGGAAAGGGCAGTGTGCAGTGCAATTGCATCATCCATGGATCTATTGGGGCGGTATACCAATTGCAGTGGGTCTAGGGTTTTGGGTAAGGTGGAGGTGATATGAGCCTTAACTAGCCTCTTTAATCACTTCATGATGACAGAAGTGAGTGCTACGGGGCGATAGTCATTTAGTTTAGTTACCTTCACTTTCTTGGGTACAGGATGGTGGTGGACATCTGAAAGAAATTGGGGGGACAACAGACTGGGATAGGGAGAGATTAAATATGTCCATAAACACTCCAGCCAGCTGGTCTGCGCATGCTCTGAGGACGCGACTAGGGATGCCGTCTGGGCCGGTAGCCCTGCAAGGATTAACACGCTTAACTGTCTTACTCACGTCGGCCATGGAGAACGAAAGCCCACAGTCCTTGGGGCGGCCCGAGTTGGCTGTAAAGTTAAGCCCTGGAATTTGGGGAATTTTGCTGAAATTCATCAAAAAGGTTAGCTCATAACAGTGAAGCTTTTTTGTGGGATAAACATAAGGCAATTCTAGATCTTGTGGGATATGTTGGTTAATCTATCCCCAATTCAATGGAATTGAATTGCATGCACAGTGCATTCTTCCATCACATGTACAGCTGATTCTCAAGATCTTGCACACTACTGAGATGCTATTGAGCCCACACTACTACACTGTCTGAGCCATGGACTACATGCTTTCTTGTACGTTTCAATTTCAATACTGGGTGCGGTGAATATATTTGATATGACATACATGATTTTTTTGTTAACTAGTAAATAGTAGCCTACAGCAAAGTGTGTTTAAATCATTTCTAACTTGTTAACATGTTCTGCTAGTTAGGTTTTGCTACCATGTTGGTTTTTAGCTTGCTTGAGCCTGCTAACTGAGTGTTAATTCACCTGTTTCCATACATGTTTCATTTTAAAACATGTATCTTACAAAGGAGTTGTTTAATCGAACTTTAATCTATCTTAATCTTAACTATTTATTTGTACAAGGAATTGTATTTTTTAAAATTTACTCTAATCTTTCCAGGATAATGCGATGGGCACTATCTGATGTGTGGAGACATTTCACTGCAGCTAATGTAGAAGGAAAAGCTGTGTACATTTGCAAATACTGTGCCAAATTATATGTGAAGAATACAACAAAGATGCAGAATCATCTGGCCAAGTGCATAAAGTTCCCTCAGCGCTCACAACAAGCAACCTCTGACAAAAGTCCTTCTACTTCTATTTATGGTGAAAATGATGAATCAGACACCTTATTGATAGCAACAGCTCATGGTCCTCCTCAAATCAGAAGTTGTTTTCCTCAATGGAGGAACGTAGTCAGAGAAATGCTTTGGGATGGAGATGCAATATGGCAGTCGTACCAACAGATCTCATCAACCACCTGGTGAAAGGGACTTTGTGGATCTGAGGCTCTTTCCCCTGTTGCCTCCATCATCCTCCAAATCCCACCAATATCAGACGCCTCAGAGCGCAACTGGTCTTGTTTGGGAACACACACACCAAAGCACGAATAGGCTGACCAATACAAGGGTTGAAAAATTGGTGGCCATCCAGGCAAATTTGAGGCATTTTGAGCCTGACAACGAGCCATCCTCAACAAGGAAAGTGGACAGTGACAGTGAAGATGAGGCCCCAGAGTCTAATGTTCAAGAGGTGTACATTGAGGAGGTCCAGGGAGAAGACATGGAAGCCTGAGAGGAAGACAACCAAAGCTTAGTTTCTAGATCATTTTACAGATGTATGTTGAAAACGTTTTTGGGAGATGCGATGGATCATTCAATATTCCCTTTATTTTGTTGTTCAGTGAAATCATCCCATGTGAAGAGTCAACTAATTTAATTGAAGTTCAATTCATAACCAAATTGTTTAAAAAAAATTATATTGGAAGGATTTAATCATTTGTAATTATGTCTACGTAAAAGGTTTATGTTTCTGTCTCCTTATGATATGGTAAATATATCCAATGCAAAAAACATCTACATTTAAATGGTATAAATATTAATTTGCATTTATTCCCATTAATTCCCATATATTCCCGTTAATTCCCACGGAAAGTTTCCACCTCTGAATATTCCCCAAAATGTGCAACCGTAGTCAATACTGAACTTGGAACACAGGGGACAAGGAAAAGAGGGTGCCCAAGAAACACCTGAAAGTGGAAGCTTATAGACAGGTTGGTTGTTTAGCAACAAAACCGACTTGTGCACAACTATGGGGCGAAACAGACTGGGTTGTCTTATATTGTTTACGACATGTAAACTATATTTAGTTTCCAATGTTTACATTACATAAAGTTGCACAATGAGCACTTTAGAAGTATTGAAGTACACCTTTGAAGAGCGCATCTTTTTCGTGACATCGTCAGCTAACCCGTAATAAACTGGCATGGGGTGAAGTGAGCTGGAGAAGACTACCCAGAACAGAGTGTGTTGGAGAAGAGTAGTCGATGGCCCTAACTGTGCTTCCTGAAGAGCGATGCTAAGACAATATTGGCTGGAGATAAATGGCGTTGTTCTTTTTTGCTCCCACTGTACTATTGCGTCCTATACTCAGGTGGAATTTTTCTTTATAACTAATTGTCATTATTCCATGTCCATGTCTGCGTTGGATAAAAGCATTTCATATGTCCCTCAAGCCCCTTCGATCTCTTCAAATCAGGTCCGATACTTTTGGTACTTAAAACGCACCTGCCACCTTGCTACAAAATGTGATTTTCTTGCGCTGCTGTGCCCGTGTGTCACAGTCACAACTCTCTCAACCTTACATTTTCATGTTGATTTTCACCTTCAAAGTAAATTAGTGCTCAGCATCTCTTCCCCCTATGGATTTGTCTGTTGTGTATTTTATAGAAGTGTATGCTTACGACAACAAAATAACACAGACCCATTGCTTGTATTTATTTTACCCGGTAAGTTGACTGAGAACACATTCTCATTTACAACAAGGACCTGGGCAATAGTTAGAGGGGGATGAATGGGCCTATTAGCAGCTGGGGATGATTAGGTGGCCACAATAGTATGAGGACCAGATTGGGAATTTAGCCAGGACACCAGGGTTAACACCCCTACTCTTAGGATAAGTGCCATGGGATATTGTTTATAGACCAGAGGAAATAGTGACTGGCCCTCTGACACCACTTCCTGCAGCGTCTGGTCTCCCATCCAGGGACTGACCAGAACCAACCATGCTTATCTTCAGAGATACACCAGCAGTGGGATGCTGGTTGGTATGCTTGTTGAAGTGATTATCAATGCACACCCTTGTGAAGTACAGTATTACACATTTTAGCATCTCTTCCCTAGAAGAAATTGGGGACGAAGGGGACGAAATGCAAATATGGTTCAGTGGTAGTAAGATGTACATTTATTGTATCTGTTCTTGGTAGTGCTGAGTCACACACCACACACAGAAACACAAACAATGGTTCATCAGTTACTCTCCATTATCATATCAACCAGCTGCCCTGAGACATAATTTCTGAACAATGGTGTGCCAGCGTGTGCCAGGCGGGCAGGGTGCTGTGCGCGGGGGAGGGGGGGGAGGGCAGATTTCATGGTCATATAATGTTTAGTATCAGTCAGAGCAGAGGAGGGTATACAGTGCCCTCTGTAGTTATTAGGACAGAGAAGCATTTTGTATTATTATTTTGGCACTGTACTCCAGTACTTTGTATTTGAAATGATACAATGAATATGGGGTTAAAATGCAGGTTTGAGGGTATTTCCATCCATATCGGGTGAACCATCTAGAAATTACAACAATTTTTGTACATTTTCCGACCGAAAGTATTCACTTGTGTATTAAAATATTAAAAGTTTAGTATCTGGTCCTATATTCCAAATATGCAATGATTACATCACGCTTGTGACTCTTCAAACTAGTTGGATGCATTTGCTGCTTGTGTTTGATTATGGATAGTCCTGAATGAATCGTGAATAATGATGGGTGAGAAAGTTACAGACGCACATGTCAACATTAAAAAAATGCTAACCTCCCCTGTTATTGTAATGGTGAGAGGTTAGCATGTCTTGGGGGTATGATATTTGTATGTCTGTAATTTTGTCACTCATCATTATTCGCGATTCATTCAGTACTATCCATGATCATGGTAGGATTAACATTATTGTAGAATTATTTAGAAACATATTCTATTTTTATTTACAATAAAAGTGACACCAACATGACACAATACATTATTTACCATACATTTTTATTGGGCACAAAATAATCCGAAACACAACCAAAACAAATAGCAAATGCATCCAATTTGTAGAGCCACAAGCTTGATGTAATCATTGTGTGCTAGGAATATGGGACCAAATACTAAACTTTTGACTACTTTAATACACATATAAGTGAATTTGTGTGTGTGTGCGTGCATGTGTGCGTGTGTGTGTGTGTGTGATTGCACCCATTGCATGCATCACAATCTAGCTGCTGTACAGTCAGTGGGTGAGTCACAAATGGTACCCTATTCCCTATATAGTGCACTTATTTTGAGCAGAGCCCTATGGGCCCCTCGACATCCTCTAGGCCCTGGTCAAAAGTAGTGCGCAATATAGGGAATAGGGTGCCATTTAGGACTCAGACAGTGTAACACCACTATTCTGGACAGTGTCATTTTGTCATGATGTCAGCACAGTAAAAGGCCTCTAATGGCAGTACTAAGCAACGATGAAAAAAATGCTGACAAATGAAGTCAAATGAAGGAAAGTTTAATGATATATACGATCTTTAATAATAGCCCACATTTGACGTTTCTGCTCAATGAATATCATTAACAGTGTATTAGTGTAGTCTACATATTATCGGCTCCCATTCATTTCTGCCCAGACAGACACCATATAGGGTTGTGGTTAAGTAGTAGGTGCAATGGCCAGTCAAGGTTAACTGGCTGAATGGAGTGGTGAGGCGCATGATTTCCACAGCAGATAGGCTCTGTGCTAAAGAGTGATAAGGGCAGGTCTTGCCCCTTAATAATGAATTTTGATGCCAAAGCTGAATTATCTTGTGACTTTTATCCTTACTATAGGGGTGAATATGTACATCACAGTTTAAGTCAATGGCCTTGCTGTATGTATATACGACAGCCTGCCAGCCTGCCAGCTTAGGGACAATTGATTCATATTTGGTTTCAGAAATGGTGTGATGATGCATGGTCCCTCTCCCCATGCAAATGAAATCTTTAAGGAGACGAATTGCCTCTAGTGAAGATTGTATTGTCCGAGCAGTAGATTTAAATATTTATATTAGAGGTTACTGATAATAGGTGCAGCTGCAGATAGGAGGAGATGCATGTGTTTGTCATCTTAAATATCATCATCCTGCACTGCGGACTGTATTATTAACAGGGGCGCAACTTTGGTTTTAGAAGTGTGGGGGGGGGGGGGGGGGCAACTTGGCGGGGGGTTCTTGGGGTCCTCCCATCTTTGGGGACCTCTAAAGCTAATTTCCTGACTTTCTACACAATCTAATATGACCTATGGCCCTTCTAGCTCGATTTAGAACAAAAAGTAAGCAAAAATGCCCACAGTCATCAAGCTAGGGAAGAGATCCTTATTAAATATGTTTAAGTGATTGATAAGACTGAACTAAATCAATGATAATTCAATAATCAATCATTCAATAATCAAATATCTTTAACCAATAGCCTAACAAATTAACAACTCTTACAAATAAAGTACAAATATTTTTGATTGTCTTGATTTAGACATCCTCTACATTCAATTTCAGCCATCCCAAGCCGCCAGCACGCCTGAACCCCACTAGTCTAGTCAATAACTCTCTCCCCAACTTCCTTCCCATATTCTTTTTTTAATGTCTCAAGGGAAAGGTTTGGAAAACAAAAGTTTTATAAAAAAAACACATTCACCCACACATTAACACCCAGAAACAGTACACCCTCCATGTAATTCATATCACATGCGTAATAGTACTGTAGAGCTCTTTTTACTTGCACACAATATAGCTGGGTCACCCCGTCCTGCTCCTAGGGTCCACGGCCAGGTTTTCCAAACCTGCAGCGCCCGAACCCAACACACACCACTCAGTCTGAAAAGTAAGGAATTAGCTAGGGAAACTGACAGATCAATAACGCTACGTTGCTATACTGACTAATAAAACTCACAGTGTACTGAAAGAACATCAGAATATCGGTGTTCAATTGTTTGGCTGCTGGTTTCATTGTTTGATTCAGGTCTAGTGTGATTGAGGCAAAAATAATAGCTAAAGTTAGTGAGATAGCTGACAGATAGCTAGAGGCTAGCTAGAGCTGAACTGGCTGTGGTAGCTACAGTGCATTCGGAAAGTATTCAGACCCCTTGACTTTTTCCGCATTTTGTTACATTACAGCAATATTCTAAAATAGATTAAATCATTTTCCCCCCTTATTGATATGCACACAATACCCCATAATGACAAAGTGAAAACAGGTTTTAAGAAATTGTTGTACATTTATAAAAAATGAAAATAAATAAAAAGTGGGATACTTATTTACATAAGTATTCAGACCCTTTGCTATGAGACTTGAAATTGACTTGAAATTGAGCTCAGGTGCATCCTGTTCCCATTAATCATCCTTGAGATGTTTCTACAACATGATTGCAGTCTCCCTGTGGTAAATTCAATTGATTGGACATGATTTGGAAAGGTATATAAGGTCCCACAGTTGACAGTGGATGTCAGAGCAAAAACCAAGCCATGAGGTTGAAGGAATTGTCCGTAGAACTCAGAGACAGGATTGTGACGAGGCACAGATCTGGCAAAGGGTACCAAAAAGCAGCATTGAAGGTCCCCAAGAACACAGTGGCCTCCATCATCCCTAAATGGAAGAAGTTTGGAACCACCAAGGCCAAACTTTGCAATTGGGGGAGAAGGGCCTTGGTGCAGGTTATGAGTAACAACCCAATGGTCACTCTGACAGAGCTTCAGAGTTCCTCTGTGGAGATGGGAGAACTTTCCAGAAGAGCAAACATCTATACAGCATTCCACCAATCCGGCCTTTATGGTAGAGTGGCCAGACGGAAGCACATCTGTAAAAGGCACATGACAGCCTGCTTGGAGTTTGCTAAAAGGCACCTAAAGACTCTCAGACCATGAGAAACAATATTCTCTGGTCTGATGAAACCAAGATTGAACTCTTTGGCCTGAATGCCAAGCGTCACGTCTAGAGGAAACCTGGCATCATGCCTACAGGGAAGCATGGTAGTGGCAGCATTATGCTGTGGGGATGTTTCTCAGTTGCAGGGACTGGGAGACTAGTTAGGATCGAGGGAAAGATGAATGGAGCAAAGTACAGAAAGATCCTTGATAAAAACCAGCTCCAGAGTGCTCATGGATCTCAGACTAGGGTGAATGTTCACCTTCCAACAGGACAACGACCCTAAGCACACAGCCAAGACAATGCAGGAGTGGCTTCGGGACAAGTCTCTGAATGTCCTTGAGAGGTCCAGCCAGAGCCCAAACTCGAACCCGATGGAACATCTCTGGAGAAACTTGAAAAGAGCTGTGCAGCAACGCTCCCCATCCAACCTGACATAGTTTGAGAGGATCTGCAGAGAATAATGGAAGGAACTTCCCAAATGCTGGTGTGCCAAGCTTGTAGTGTCATACCCAAGAAGACTCGAAGCTGTAGTTGCTGCCAAAGGTGCTTCAACAAAGTACTAATTAAAGGGTCTGAATACTTCTGTAAATGTTATATTTCAGTTTTTAATTTTTAATACATTTGCAAATAAATTCTAAAAACAGTTTGCTTTGTATTATGTGTAGATTGATGATGGGAAGAAAAAAAACAATTTAATACATTTTAGAATAAGGCTGTAACATAACACAATGTTGAAAATGTCAATAGGTCTGAATACTTTCCGAATATACTGTACTCGCTAGCTAACTAGCTGCTAGTAGTTCGTTCAATTCAGTTTAGAGGGGATGAAACATTAGCTAACGTAACAGATTAGTTGCATTACTAGCTCTGTCAAACAGAATTGACTTCAGCTGCTAGATCAGTCAACTAAAGAGTAGCAAGTTTCTGCTCTGCTTGCTTTTAAAACTTTAAGAAAAAGTGCAACACAGACAGCATCCGCCTCTATTCATCTCTCCCGTGCTGGTCCTATATGGCAGCTTCTCAGAAGCTTTGCCTTCACACAGCCTGTCCACTTGAAAACAGCCTACCCAATCGCTCTGAGGCATCCGCATGGTCTTAAAGCACACCGGTGTCGTGTTATGAATCACAGTGCAATTATAAAATTGGGGGGGAGACAAAAATGCAATTTCAGAACGTTGGGTGGTCATGTTCCCCCCCGTCCCAAGTGAAAGTTGCGCCCCTGATTATTAACCTCAACTGAACTGGTGTTAACCACTTGCTCAGATAACACAGAATTCGTTCTAAGATTTTAAAAGGGGTGCTGTAGGCTATACCCTATCAGGTTTAAGAATATAGGCATTATTTACAATGCATGGGTAAAGTTGTAAATAATTTACAATTGCAGACAATTTCCTCTACCGTATATCAAGTTCAAGAGCAGAATAGGGAGTGAATGCGGGTAAATTCTCTCTCTCTCTCTCTCTCTCTCTCTCTCTCTCTCTCTCGGGGGGATCAGAGCCTTGTGAATGGCAGTTTCACCTTTCTCACCATCTACCATGTCCACCCTCAGCCTCCACAGATGGCTCCTCTGTGACACAGATATCCCAGCAGTACCAAGCTATTACTATTCAGAGAGCTGACTGCTCTCTCACTGAATGAAAAAACATACTATGTGTGTATCCTAAATGGCACTCTATTCCATAGCGTAGGCCTACTTCTTTTTACCTGGGCTCATAGGACTATGGTCAAAAGTAGTGCACTCACCTGGATTTTTCAAGGCCTATATGTACATGCCAAGTTGAAAAATGAACTTGACACATTTTTCAAAAACTCCAAAGGAATTGTTTCACCCTCCCTGTGTGACTCCTTAAACACAGGACCCAGTTATGACCCAAATGGCCAAAGGGCACACTATTTCCTTCATGGTGCACTATATTTTTCAAATTTAGTACACTATGAAGGAAATAGGGTGCAATTTGCGACACAAATATTATAGGTCAGAGGCCTGCTGATCAGAATGTAATACTGTCATGTCTTTTGTACATCAAGTGGGATGAAAACATACACGTTCACTAAACAACAAACACAGCCTAGTAACCATAGAGGAATGCTCTCCAGGTGCAGAGTCTATCTCCTAGCCACAGGCTACCCATAATCATTTATTAAAACATATATGCACGGCGCCGCTGTGTGTGACAGAGTGGAGATCAGGTGTTTAGTGTGGATATGAGGTTGAGATGACAGGTGCTGAGTGATATTAGGATGGACAGAGAACTAGCCAACCCTGAGGGAAGGATAACCTACACGCTCTACACCTGATACAATGTCACTCAGAAGTAAACTTACCCCACTGTATAGGACATATAAGAAAAGTAGATCAGGATGTTGGCTCTCTGTTTTTGTGGTATGCATTGAGAGACGAGACAGATAGATTGATATAATGCAGGTGTGATAAACAGTGAGAGGAGAGCAGTTACAGCAGTCAGAGGTGTGAGGAAACAAGCTATAGTATTACTGACACCACTATATCCATGTCAACTAATATCACAGGTGCTGAGTTGATGAGGGCAATGGTGTGAATAATGAAAGCAGAGGTATTTGTATTTATTATGTAAGCCTGGGGTCCAGCAAATAAGGTAGTTATACTTTTTTTAAAAACATTACAATACATTTGCAACAGCCCCTACTCCCCTACACAAAATCCATGTGTACATGTGTGTGTATAGTGCGTATATTATTGTGTGTTTGTGTGCATGTGTCTGTGCCTACGTTTGTGTTGCTTCACAGTCCCCACTGTTCCATAAGGTGTATTTTTATCTGTTTTTCAAATCTAATTTTACTGCCTGCATGAGTTACTTGATGTGGAATAGAGTTCCATGTATCTTTATTCAAAGCCAGTGGCATGACATTAGTAAAGATTGAAAAAAGTAAGGGGCCTAGACTGCTCCCCTGGGGAATTCTGAATTTTGTTGTCCATTATAAAGAACACCCTCTGTTCTGTTAGACAGGTAACTCTTTATCCACAATATAGCAGAGGATGTAAAGCCATAACAGACAGTATATGTTTTTTCTGCACTGAAAAGTCACACTGAAGTCTAACAAAACAGCCCCCACAATCTTTTTTTTAATCAATTTGTGCTGAAAATATGTTGTCAATTTGTTTACTGTAAAATAGTATTGTATCTGGTTAAACATACTTTTTTCCAAAAGTTTATTAAGGGTTGGTAACTCATTGGTCGGCTATTTGAGCCAGTAAAGGAGGCTTTACTATTCTTAGGTAGGGGGATACATTTGGCTTCCCTCCAGGCCTGAGGGCACACACTTTAGAGTAGGCTTAAGTTGAAGATATGTCAAAGAGAGTGGCAATGCTGTCAGCTATTATCCTCAGTCATTTTCCATCCAAGTTGTCAGACCCCGGTGACTTGTCATTGTTGATAGACAGCAATTCTTTTTGTCACCTCTTCCACACTTATTTTGCATAATTCAAAATCAAAATGCTTGTCTTTCAGAATTTGGTCAGACATACTTGGATGTGTCGTGTCAGCGTTTGTTGCTGGCATGTCATGCCTAAGTTTTCTAATCTTGCCAATTAAATAATAATTAAATTAGTTGGCAATATCAGTGGGTTTTGTGACGAATGAGCCATCTGATTCAATTAATGATGGAGGCGAGTTTGCCTTTTTGCCAAAAATATAATTTAAGTTGCTCCAAAGCTTTTTTACTATCATTCTTTGTGTCATTTAACTTTGTTTCATAGTGTAGTTTTTCTTCTTTTTATTCAGTGCGACTAGCATGATTTCTCAATTTGCAGTACGTTTGCCAATTGGTTGTACAGCCAGACCTATTTACCATTTATTTTGGCTCATCCCTCTCAACCATACCATTTTTCAATTCCTTATTAATCCACGGGAATTTAACAGTTTTTACAGTCATTTTCTTAATGGGTGCATGCTTATTAGTAACTGGAATAAGCAATTTCATAAATGTGTCAAGTGCAGCGTTTGGTTGCTCGTCATTACACATCACGGACCAACACATTCTTTACATCAACATCATAGGAATCACTACAAAATGTATTGTGTGACCTTCTATACACTATATTAGGCCCAGTATTTGGAACTGGTTTTAAAAGATATGGCTACTATATTGTGATCACTACATCCAAAGGATTTGGATACTGCTTTCAAACACATTTATGCAGCGTTTGTGAAGATGTGATCAGTACATGTTGATGATTTAATTCCTGTGCTGTTTGTAACTACCCTAGGTTGATTGATAACCTCAACCAGATTGCAGGCACTAGTTACAGTTTGAAGCTTTCTCTTGAGTGGGCAGCCTGATGAAAGCCATTCAATATTTAAATCACCCAGAACATATTCCTCTCTATTGATATCACATACATTATCAAGCATTTCACACGTTATCCAGATACTGACTGTTAGCACTTGGTGGTCTATAGCAGCTTCCTATCAGAATGGGCTTTAGGTGAGGCAGATGAACCTGTAGCCATATTACTTCAACAGTATTTAACATGAGATCCTCTCTAAGCTTTACAGGAATGTGGTTCTGAATATAAACGGCCACACCTCCACCTTTGGTATTTCTGTCTTTTCTGTAGATCTTCTAACCATGTATTGCTACCACTGTATCATCAAAGGTATTATCTAAGTCCGTTTCAGAATATGAATGATTTTACAGAATGAGTGATGACAGAGAGAGATTTATCGACACAATGCTATTTGTCACTGTTAGTGTTAACTAAGCAAATCTACAATGTGGTTGTATTGATTCAGGGAGGGAATGATATATACATACCTGTGAATCAAGCAGACTTGAAAGATTATGTTAACGTTTATCTGCTGTTTCAATCCACCTCATCCGCCTATGTCGGGCTTCCGCATCTGCGGTTGAAAGTGGCAGAGCTACAGCGCTGTTTGTGAGACCAGGAAACATCCCAAAGATCAGTCTTCCTACAAAAAAACATGTGTAGCATTCGAACGGTTTGGCCTACAGACGATATACCGCTCAATGGAAAGATGAGACTCTCACGAACACAATGGTATTCTCCATTTTGTTGTACGACCCCACAAGTGTCACGGAACTCATCTGAAGTTGACCGAGTACCGGTTTAAAAAATGAATGGAAGTATGGAAGCAGTTGTCTTTTGTGCCCCCTAAAAAAGGGGTCAAATATGTGTCATAAATGTTTTGTTTTTTTATAATTCTTGAGCTTTCTTTCCTAGATTTAGGACAGACACATCTAAACCTTAATCCTTAAGAATTATTTTTAATTGTATGTTTTGGCATTTATTAATCTGTTATTCAATGCGTTTCTATGGGCTATAGCAGTAAAGGCCAAATACAATATCAATAATTGTTTTATATATATTTTTTTATATACCTACAGAGGTCATAAAATTCCAAATCAAATAGCTAAACGAGCCATGGTATGACCACCTTAAAATAATTCCATATTTTAGCTTAGTATATCCCAACTGCTTTATTCATAAAATATTTCATACGCGAGGTGATCTGTGGACAAATGCAAATGGTAAATAACTGATTATTATTAATATGAAACAACCCTTATGATCACACTTTCAACAAATAACGACTTTCAAGCCTTCACAAACCTTCATAGACCACTAATGCCTATATGGCCTTTATGAGCTGAAGTTTATTTGAAGTGGGACCTATAACTCTATTCAGATAACAGGGCAATTCTTGTCAAAGTGACATTGATACAGTACTAGGCTACAGCAATAAGCCAGCTATGGGCTGTGAGCTATCAGAGGGTTGATGTAGACAGATGGATTCAGGCTAAAGCTGCCTGCTCCCAACCTGTCTCTAAAAACACAGGCACAAATGGAGTCGGGTGGCCGGTGGGTCACCGTGAAACAGTTGACCCATGCACGTTTATGATCAGAAATGATCTGTGCAATAGGCACGTCAGATAGACACAAAGGCATAATCACAATGTTATCAACGCTCTGGTTCGGTGGAGGGAGGGGGGGGGGGATAGATTTTCGCCCCGCCGGAGATTTGGCAGGTCTTCTATTATTGAATATTTCCATTGTCACTGTAACAAAAGTGTGAGGATCACTGTTCGAATGCGTACAAAGGAAATGCCATCTTGCAAACAGCATGCTGACCTCGGCAGTTTTGAAGTGAAATATGCAATGATTAGAAAAGCACGTTTGTTTGCCTGTGATGAGTTTAAAAAAGTAAGCTGTTGAATTCATTGTGTACAGCCTCTCACTCCCACCTCACTTGCTCCTCTGTCTGATTCTCTACAATGTATTCTGAAAAGCACTGTACATATTTCAATAATAATAACCCCGGACAGAGGTATAATCATTTTGGAATGCATTTGGTGACTCTCCAGAGAATTCTATGTTTCTATTGTGGAACGAGTCAACACCAAGGATACTATTCACTGTAAAAGCTAATGCACTCACTCACACCCATACAAACCAGTCATTTGTTAGACTGATATCACCAGAGATTTTATGTGTGTTGTCATGTACATTCAACATTTTAACCAACAAATAACTTTTGTCTGTTATTTGTCAGCCAAGTCAACATGTCCATCAAGGGCAAACTCAGTCTGACAATACATATTCAACTTGCCAGTATCTATTTTCTCAGAACTAGAAAATACCATTCCCATGTGATTCAAATGATTCAACACACATTCAGTGGTGTAAAGTACTTACGTAAAAATACTTTAAAGTACTACTTAAGTAGTTATTTTGTTAGACTTTACTAGGGTACTTTACTATTTATATTTTTGACAACTTTTACCTCATTACATTCCTAAAGAAAATAATGTACTTTTTACTCCATACATTTTCCCTGACACCCAAAAGTACTTGTTACATTTCGAATGATTAGCAGGTCAGGAAAATTGTCAAATTCACTCACTTATAAAGAGAACATCCATGCCCTACTGCCTCTGATCTTGCGAACGCACTTAACACAAATGCTTCATTTGTACATTATGTCTGAGTTTTGGCGTGTGCCCCTGGCTATCCGTAAACAAGAAAAATTGTGTCGTCTGGTTTGCTTAACGTAAGGAATGTGAAATTATTATTAATTTATTAATACTTTTGATACTTAAGTATATTTTAGCACTTACATTTACTTTTGATATATTTAAAAACCAAATACTTTTAGACTTTTACTCAAGTAGCATTTTACTGAGTGACTTTCACTTTTACTTGAGTAATTGTCTATTAAGGTATCTTTACTTTTACTCAAGATTGACAATTGGGTACTTTTTCCACCACTGCACCACTGCACTCCTCTCTAGCTTATCTGTCAAAGAATGCACATCTGCACAGTTTCACATTGTACATCGGTCTGTGGTTTAATGACATGTGCCACTCATTCTGACAACCCTTTCATCCGTAAAGCAGTACACTGTCGTAAACCATAACAACGTACAGCACGTCGTACCATACATAACAGTTAGGAGCTAGGGTTATGTTTAGGCTTTGGGTTAAGGTTAGGTTTTTGGGTTAAGGTTAGGGTTAGGGTTAAGGTTAGGGTTAGGGTTAAGGTTAGGGTTATGTTTAGGCTTTGGGTTAAGGTTAGGTTTTTGGGTTAAGGTTAGGTTTTTGGGTTAAGGTTGGGGTTAGGGTTATGTTTAGGCTTTGGGTTAAGGTTAGGTTTTTGGGTTAGGGTTAGGGTTAAGGTTAGGGTTAAGGTTAGGGTTAATGTAAGGGTAAGAGTATGGGTTAGGTTTAGGGTTAGGGGTTAGGGAAAATAGGATTTTGAATGGGACGGAATTGTGTGTCCCCACAAGGTCAGCTGTACAAGAATGTGTGCGTGCGCATGTGCGTGTGCGTGACATTCATCTGTCTCTATCAGATATGTATCTTTGAAAAGCTTCGGACCAACTGGCCTTTGTTTTGGGCTCTGTAATGGTTCATTCCAGTTGATTACTCATGTTCTAATGCTAATGGCGAAGAGCTGGTTTAAGGTTTCGGCCCTGTCAGCTGGTCAGATATGTATAATGGGTTGTGACAGCACAGGGACCATGTCTCTTTCACAGGGGATTTGATATGTGGGATGAATGTGGTTACCGTCAATGGACATATTAGTGGCCATTATGAGTCAGAGGTGTTGTGCATTTGTTAAGCCGGGATACTGCTACAGCCATACAGGCTCGATAGGGGTAGTGTTTCACAACCAGCAGGAATCAGATTTACTCCCTAGAGTAAAACAGGAGACAAAAGTACTGACTCCTGACTCAAATGTTAATTTTGTGAATTAGTGATGCAACATGAAAATAAATATACAAAATGAAAAACTTTTCTTGTGAAATTAAACTTGTTTGAAAAGCCAAAATATGCTTATTGGTCTTTGTTAAAACACTGACAAAATTGACAACATGATAGTGTAACAGCAATAGCATGACATTGTTGAGTCCAGCTTTCAAGATAAACACACATGATATCCCTAGGTGACTGACACTTTGTACCGTCTCCATTTAAAAGTGACAAGGTGTAGTACACAACAGAGTAGCATATCTCCATTAGCTGTTAGCTGGAAAAAAAATCCAGAAAATCACATTGTAGGAGTTTTAATGAATTTATTTGCAAATTATGGTGGAAAATAAGTATTTGGTCAATAACAAAAGTTTCTCAATACTTTGTTATATACCCTTTGTTGGCAATGACAGAGGTCAAATGTTTTCTGTAACAAAATGTTTTCTGTCTTCACAAGGTTTTCACAAACTGTTGCTGGTATTTTGGCCCATTCCTCCATGCAGATCTCCTCTAGAGCAGTGATATTTTGGGGCTGTTGCTGGGCAACACGGACTTTCAACTCCCTCCAAAGATTTTCTATGGGGTTGAGATCTGGAGACTGGCTAGGCCCCTCCAGGACCTTGAAATGCTTCTTATGAAGCCACTCCTTCGTTGCCCAGGCGGTGTGTTTGGGATCATTGTCATTCTGAAAGACCCAGCCACGTTTCATCTTCAATGCCCTTGCTGATGGAAGGAGGTTTTCACTCAAAATCTCACGATACATGGCCTCATTCGTTCTTTCCTTTACACGGATCAGTCGTCCTGGTCTCTTTGCAGAAAAACAGCCCCAAAGCATGATGTTTCCACCCCCATGCTTCACAGTAGGTATGGTGTTCTTTGGATGCAACTCAGCATTCTTTGTCCTCCAAACACGACGAGTTGAGTTTTTACCAAAAAGTTATATTTTGGTTTCATCTGACCATATGACATTCTCCCAATCTTCTTCTGGATCATCCAAATGCTCTCTAGCAAACTTCAGACGGGCCTGGACATGTACTGGCTTAAGCAGGGGGACACGTCTGGCACTGCATTTGAGTCCCTGGCGGCGTAGTGTGTTACTGATGGAAGGCTTTGTTACTTTGGTCCCAGCTCTCTGCAGGTCATTCACTAGGTCCCCCCTTGTGGTTCTGGGATTTTTGCTCACCGTTCTTGTGATCATTTTGACCCCACGGGGTGAGATCTTGCGTGGAGCCCCAGATCGAGGGAGATTATCAGTGGTCTTGTATGTCTTCCATTTTGTAATAATTTCTCCCACACTTGATTTCTTCAAAACAAGCTGCTTATCTATTGCAGATTCAGTCTTCCCAGCCTGGTGCAGGTCTACAATTTTGTTTCTGGTGTCCTTTGACATCTCTTTGGTCTTGGCCATAGTGGAGTTTGGAGTGTGACTGTTTGAGGTTGTGGACAGGTGTCTTTTATACTGATAACAAGTTCAAACAGGTGCCATTAATACAGGTAACGAGTGGAGGACAGAGGAGCCTCTTAAAGAAGAAGTTACAGGTCTGTGAGAGCCAGAAATCTTGCTTGTTTGTAGGTGACCAAATACTTATTTTCCACCATAATCTGCAAATAAATTCATGAATAATCCTACAATGTGATTTTCTGGATTTTTTTTTCTAATTTTGTCTGTCATAGTTGAAGTGTACCTATGATGAAAATTACAGGCCTCTCTCATCTTTTTAAGGGAGAACTTGCACAATTGGTGGCTGACTAAATACTTTTTTGCCCCACTGTACATGTGTTTTTGGAGAGGTTTTGGGGGCTGCCTCACTGAGCGCCCTGGGAGCTGTTGTTGTGGCGGGCTAAATGCCTTAAGTGCCCACAATGGCATCTAGGATTTGACACCAGAAACCCTCCGGCTGCTGGCTTGCCTCTCTAGCCGCTAGGCTACCTGCCGCCCACAGGAAGGACATCGAGAAGAACGTGATTCAAAGCTATAACCCATCTCAATCTTTTTATTTCATTTTGACGTCCACCTTTACCATTAATATGTATATCAATTGTTATTGAACAGGGGAAAAGATAACAGTTTCCACAGCATATCACAGAATAGGATTATTCAACAACTGAGGTACAGAAGTCGTGTAATGGCCAATCATTTTCTGAAAACCAATGGTAAAAAGATTTACAATGTATTACAGCACCTCAAGTAACAGTACTTCTCTTTACAGTTGGCCTACATGTGCAATGTATGTTGCCTCCTTATTTGAAATGTCATTATTACATATTAGTCATATTTTGCTGTGAGTGTTTGAGAAATAGTAAATGAACATGAATTACTTAAGTGATAATGCCCTCGAAGCCGGTGTTTCTGGGATATATTGGCACGGGTGATGTTAGGCCAGAGACTTTGTCTAGGTCCAATATATCCTCCAAACACCGGCTTCGAGGGCATTATCACTTTTATACAACGGGTTACCAACACATTCAAATAATGGTTGACATATTTTCATGAACTTTATTTTGATTAATTTATTAATACTATTTCATCCTACCACAAGATATAGTCCTGACACAAATCTAGGGTTGCTACCCAAGTCGGCTGGTCATCCGTCCTATCGGTTCGGTTGCCGGAGATGCGACCCAGTCGTTCAGTCTTTTTGTTCTACATCTATGGACGTGTCCCAGTCATTCATTTTTTGTAATGCTCCATTGCCATACTGCTAACTTACAGTCATGTCAAACAGTGCAGCCAGAATAACAACAGTAGCTGCATTTGCATTTGTTTAAGCTGTTTTCTAGTGACATTTATTTGGATACATCCATAACAATGAGGTAATGATGCACTATTTCACCTGCCTTAGAAAATGTGCACTCTCCTCAGGACACTGTTCTTCTGAGGAGCTAGCCAACAACACAGCTAACACAATCACTTCAAACTGAAGCTGGAAATACTGCAAACTAGCTGCACTTTGTTTCGTTTGACCTTTTTTCAATTGACATTTCTTTGTATATATCCATAAAAATTATGATTTCGACTGGATGAGAAACGCTGCTGCCTATTTGTTACGTCCCAAAACGTTCATTACTATGGGACAGATGGGACAGATCGAATTTGAATATTGAAACAATGTTGTAAATGTCGAGAGAGTTTATACTGACACAAATCTCCGCTGTTGAAAACTAAATGTTAGTCTAAAAGAAATGTGAGATAATGTCTAGATACTTTTTATAGTGGAGATCGAGTTTATAAATTGCCCGGCTGGGCTGATGAGACAGTGGATTGCTCTGTCAGATGGAACAGAGTACATAGACATTTTAACATCATAGATTTAGCCAGTGGTAACTTGTGGAATAGACACCGTCTGGAATACGGTTTTAACCAATCAGCATTCAGGATTAGACCCACCCGATGTATAAAGTATATTAGTACATTGATATTGACACATCAATTATATATCCGTGTGTTTCACAAAGATATGACAAAGTATGTTACAAGTGAATTCCTCTTCAATAACATAATCAACACCTCAAAATTCTATTAGAATTATAAAACCGTAACATTAAGCATAATTACACAACCAATAGGCTATTTTACCCATGTAAATAGGTCATAAAAAACAGTCAAACTCTAATAAGCACACTGAAAAGCAGGGAGACTTTACTAGACACTTGACTCCAAATAAGGTTATTATCATTTATACACAAACTCAAAGAAACTCAGTCTATTCCAACATCGCAGTTAATTTCCTTCAAAGAAGAAAGCTCTAGTCCATCAACAACAGCAGCCTTCCCTCTCCCTAAAATAATATACAGTCTCTTTAATTGGCAATCATTTCCTTCCTCTCCTCCATCAAATGAGTGAAACGGAAGTAAGTCGAACTTTCTGTATCATTTTCCCCAGGCAGCGTCAAAGAAGCATTGTGTTCTGTACTGGGAAATTTGTCTAGACCAACATTTACACTCCCTTTGGGTGAGCTGGCCCCATGCCCTATTGGTCCAGAGAGGTAAGGCCCGCCTCCGTTCTGGATGACTGAGATATCATTGGTCCTCAAGGCCAAATTCTTAGAGAAGGAGTCTGTACAGTGGTTCCAGAGACTAAAGGAGTCTCCATTACTGGACCTAATGTCTGGCCTCTGAATTGGCTCTGATAGCTTCACAGGATGGGTTCCCATAAACATCAATGGTCCGTCCACAGACAGTCTGCGTCCTCGCCTGGTGGGGGCACTACTCCACATGTGAGTTCCCATATGGACCTACATGAGGAAGAGAGCAATGGTGAGTTACACTCCTTTTATGAAGACAAATATCACAGTGTAATGATTCGATACACTTAATCTCCCACGATTTAGCAGGTGTGAGCACCTTTTGAAATTGGGAAGGGGAGGGGACATTTGGCCCATAGCATTGACCAAAACTTGCAGAGGGAGGGGGGTGGAGCAACCGCCCTGCTTCCGCTTCCCGTTTTAGTATATTTTCTCATACATCTCCCCAAAAACTGAATTGAGGAGCTGGCACGAGATTTTTATTCTGGGATGTTGAGACCTTCGTGGGTGGTTTGAAGTCAGATACAAATCTGATTCCTGCCCATGTGACATGTGTCTGTAACAGTCAAATCTAATTTGTTTGCCCTCGAGTGTTTTTTTAGACTGTTATTTGGCATATCTCATTGCTTGCTAACTACTCTGTTGACAGTTTGACAAGAACATGTGGTACCTATTTAGCTTGTTCAGGATTTACAAACAAATGAGTGAATGTTAAACAGCTACCTAGGTAGCTAACTCAGTTGACTGCCCTGGCTAGCCAAAAAGGACTTTTGAAAAGTTGTATAATCTTATCCTTCGAGGCTTTAAAAGTGTTCCTACACTATGATTTTGAACATCCAAAGCAACTGGGAAACGTCCATGGCAAGCATTGTTGTCACCTTAGCTTGCTACATAACTTCCTAGTGATAGGAAGCCTGAGCACCACCACCAATCAGCCTACACCTCTGTGCACACACCTGCCATTACTATGACAACTAGCATAGTCGTGTCAGCAAATGACTGCTGTCTGAACACACACAAATCCGATGGGGTTACTTGTCTCTTGCTGTTTGGACAGACAGTATTCCAAAATGGATTTGAAAACACAACTGATTTGTGCATGAAGGCCTGAAGTGTGAACAAGCCATTAGATCATGAAGATGGTGCTGGCTAAAGCTAAAACTGGCGAGTGTAGAGAGTATCCACGTCGGCACCAACGATGTTAGGATGAAACAGTCAGAGATCACCAAGCGCAACATAGCTTCTGCGTGTAAATCAGCTAGAAAGATGTGTCGAGTAATTGTCTCTGGCCCCCTCCCAGTTAGGGGGAGTGATGAGCTCTACAGCAGAGTCTCACAACTCAATCGCTGGTTGAAAACTGTTTTCTGCCCCTCCCAAAAGATACAATTTGTAGATAATTGGCCCTCTTTCTGGGACTCACCCACAAACAGGACCAAGCCTGACCTGCTGAGGAGTGACGGACTCCATCCTTGTAAGTCGCTCTGGATAAGAGCGTCTGCTAAATGACTTAAATGTAATGTAAATGTAGCTGGAGAGGTGCTCTCATCTTATCTATCAACATAGACAGGGCTCTAACTTCTCTAGCTCCACAATGAAATAGGGTGCAGGCCAGGCAGCAGGCTGTTAGCCAGCCTGCCAGCATAGTGGAGTCTGCCACTAGCACAGTCAGTGTAGTCAGCTCAGCTATCACCATTGAGACCGTGTCTGTGCCTCGACCTAGGTTGGGCAAAACTAAACATGGCGGTGTTCGCCTTAGCAATCTCACTAGGATAAAGACCACCTCCATTCCTGTCATTATTGAAAGAGATCATGATACCTCACATCTCAAAATAGGGATACTTAATGTTAGATCCCTTACTTCAAAGGCAATTATAGTCAATTAACTAATCACTGATCATAATCTTGATGTGATTGGCCTGACTGAAACATGGCTTAAGCCTGATGAATTTACTGTGTTAAATGAGGCCTCACCTCCTGGCTACACTAGTGACCATATCCCCCGTGCATCCCGCAAAGGCAGAGGTGTTGCTAACATTTACGATAGCAAATTTCAATTTACAAAAAAGAATATGACGTTTTCGTCTTTTGAGCTTCTAGTCATGAAATCTATGCAGCCTACTCAATCACTTTTTATAGCTACTGTTTACAGGCCTCCTGGGCCATATACAGCATTCCTCACTGAGTTCCCTGAATTCCTATCGGACCTTGTAGTCATAGCAGATAATATTCTAATCTTTGGTGACTTTAACTTCTTGGATATAGGGGGCGCTCTTTTAATTTATGGATAAAAAAACGTTCCCATTTTAAACAAGATATTTTGTCACGAAAAGATGCTCGACTATGCATATAATTGACAGCTTTAGAAAGAAAACACTCCAAAACTGCAAAGATATTGTCTGTGAGTGCCACAGAACTAATGCTACAGGCGAAACCAAGATGAAACTTCAAACAGGAAGTGAGCCAGATTTTTGAGGCGCTGTGTTCCAATGTCTCCTTATATGGCTGTGAATGCACCAGGAACGAGCCTACACTTTCTGTCGTTTCCCCAAGGTGTCTGCAGCATTGTGACGTATTTTAAGGCATATCATTGGAAGATTGACCATAAGAGACTACATTTACCAGGTGTCCGCCTGGTGTCCTCCGTCGAAATTGGTGCGTAATCTCCAGCTGCATGTATTTTCCCATGTGATTCAGAGGAGAAACCAAACTGCCACGAATGACTTATCATCGAATAGATATGTGAAAAGCACCTTGAGGATTGATTCTAAACAACGTTTGCCATGTTTCTGTCGATATTATGGAGTTAATTTGGAAAAAAGTTTGGCGTTTTGATGACTGAATTTTCAGGTTTTTTTCTCAGCCAAACGTGATGAACAAAACGGAGCGATTTCTCCTACACAAATAATATTTTTGGAAAAACTGAACATTTGCTATCTAATTGAGAGTCTCCTCATTGAAAACATCCGAAGTTCTTCAAAGGTAAATTATTTTATTTGAATGCTTTTCTTGTTTTTGTGAAAATGTTGCCTGCTTAATGCTAGGCTTAATGCTATGCTAGCCATCAATACTCTTACACAAATGCTTGTTTTTCTATGGTTGAAAAGCATATTTTGAAAATCTGAGATGACAGTGTTGTTAACAAAAGGCTAAGTTTAAGAGCCAATATATTTATTTAATTTCATTTGCGATTTTCATGAATAGTTAACGTTGCGTTATGGTAATGAGCTTGAGGCTATAATTACGATCCCGGATACGGGATTGCTTGTCGCAACAGGTTAATATTCACATGGAAAAGTCCACAGACCCACTCCAAAAGGCTTTCGGAGCCATCAACGACTCAGTGGGTTTTGTCCAACATGTCTCTGGACCCACTCACTGTCACAGTCATACGCTGGACCTAGTTTTGTCCCATGGAATAAATGTTCTGGATCTTAATGTTTTTCCTCATAATCCTGGACTATCGGACCACCATTTTATTACGCTTGCAAATGCAACAAATAATCTGCTCAGACCCCAACCAAGGAACATCAAAAGTCGTGCTATAAATTCACAGACAACACAAAGATTCCTTGATGGCCTTCCAGATTCCCTCTGTCTACCCAAGGACGCCAGAGGACAAAAATCAGTTAACCACCTAACTGAGGAACTAAATTGAACCTTGCGCAATACCCTAGATGCAGTTGCACCCCTAAAAACTAAAAACATTTCTCATAAGAAACTAGCTCCCTGGTACACAGAAAATACCCGAGCTCTGAAGCAAGCTTCCAGAAAATTGGAACGGAAATGGCGCCACACCAAACTGGAAGTCTTTCCGACTAGCTTGGAAAGACAGTACCGTGCAGTACCGAAGACCCCTTACTGCTGCTCGATCATCCTAATATTTTTCTAACTTAATTGAGGAAAATAAGAACAATTCAAAATTCCTTTTTGATACTGTTGCAAAGCTAACTAAAAAGCAGCATTCCCCAAGAGAGGATGACTTTCACTTTAGCAGTGATAAATATAAAAAACTATCGGCCTATATCGAATCTTCCATTCCTCTCAAAAATTTTAGAACAGGCTGTTGCGCAGCAACTCACTGCTTTCCTGAAGACAAACAATGTATACGAAATGCTTCAGTCTGGTTTTAGACCCCATCATAGCACTGAGACGGCACTTGTGAAGGTGGTAAATGACATTTTAATGGCATCGGACCGAGGCTCTGCATCTGTCCTCGTGCTCCTAGACCTTAGTGCTGCTTTTGATACCATCGATCACCACATTCTTTTGGAGAGATTGGAAATCCAAATTGGTCTACACGGACAAGTTCTGGCCTGGTTTAGATCTTATCGGTCGGAAAGATATCAGTTTGTCTCTGTGAATGGTTTGTCCTCTGACAAATCAACTGTAAATTTCGGTGTTCCTCAAGGTTCCGTTTTAGGACCACTATTGTTTTCACTATATATTTTACCTCTTGGGGATGTTATTCGAAAACATAATGTTAACTTTCACTGCTATGCGGATTACACACAGCTGTACATTTCAATGAAACATGGTGAAGCCCCAAAATTGCCCTTGCTAGAAGCATGTGTTTCAGACATAAGGAAGTGGATGGCTGCAAACTTTCTACTTTTAATCTCGGACAAAACAGAGATGCTTGTTCTAGGTCCCAAGAAACAAAGAGATCTTCTGTTGAATCTGACAATTAATCTTAATGGTTGTACAGTCGTCTCAAATAAAACTGTGAAGGACCTCGGCGTTACTCTGGACCCTGATCTCTCTTTTGAAGAACATATCAAGACCATGGCGGAGATCTGTCCGGGGGTGTCCTCGGATGGGGCCACAGTGTCTCCTGACCCCTCCTGTCTCAGCCTCCAGTATTTATGCTGCAGTAGTTTATGTGTCGGGGGGCTAGGGTCAGTTTGTTATATCTGGAGTATTTCTCCTGTCCTATTCGCTGTCCTGTGTGAATCGAAGTGTGCGTTCTCTAATTCTCTCCTTCTCTCTTTCTTTCTCTCTCTCGGAGGACCTGAGCCCTAGGACCATGCCCCAGGACTACCTGACATGATGACTCCTTGCTGTCCCCAGTCCACCTGACCGTGCTGCTGCTCCAGTTTCAACTGTTCTGCCTTATTATTATTTCGACCATGCTGGTCATTTATGAACATTTGAACATCTTGGCCATGTTCTGTTCTCCACCCGGCACAGCCAGAAGAGGACTGGCCACCCCTTTTAGCCTGGTTCCTCTCTAGGTTTCTTCCTAGGTTTTGGCCTTTCTAGGGAGTTTTTCCTAGCCACCGTGCTTCTACACCTGCATTGCTTGCTGTTTGGGGTTTTAGGCTGGGTTTCTGTACAGCACTTTGAGATATCAGCTGATGTACGAAGGGCTATATAAATAAATTTGATTTGATTTGAGATCATGTATTTTCAGTCTTGTGAATTAACTGCTTTCTATCCCTCTCAATCGCTCATTTTCTCTTCTCTCAGTCTCAATGTCTTGCTCTGCATAGACCATGGAATATGGTCATTGTAGTTAATTACCACGTATGTGGAATATTGGCCTGTTGGAAACTACAACTCCCTACTACATTGCACAGTTCAGGCTTGATCTGATTTATCTCTACAGAAACTGCCCAAGGAGCTCACAGAGCAAATATGAATTGAAAATGGCATTCAAATAATTGAACCGATGTCGGTCAATTAGCTGTTTAAAAACTGAAATATAAGCTACATTTTGGTTAATTCTGCAGCACTAATGAATGGAACAACGCCTAAAAAACACCGTTTTGACATTTTTTCGCTAGTCAATCAGTCTAAACCCTATCTCGTAAATGCAAAAGTGGAATGTACCTTCAGATTTCCTTTGGTGGTGAATGCCCGACCACAGACAGTGCAAGCGAACGGCTTCTCCCCAGTGTGAGTCCTCTCGTGGATTTGCAAGGCGCTGGAGGAAGAGAAGGTTTTCCCACAAGTGTGGCAGTAATGCTGCTTGGGAGTTCGTCGAGGTGGCAGGGCAGCGAGCGCTGGGGAGGAGGAGGCTGAGGACATCCTCAAACTCAAATTGCCTTGAAGATCCCTTGGTTCCCCATAGGGGACGCTACCCAGGAAACTGTTCACTTCTGGCTTAATCATTTGGGAGGCCAGAGGATTTACAAAAGAATTGGGGCTGGAAGCAAGGCTGGGCTCAAACAACTGGGATGGCAGGTCCCTCATCTGATGGGTTAGCATGTGCTGCTTGAGGTTCCCCTTAGTGGAGAACCCTCTGTTGCACCCTGTGCAAATGAAGGGTCTCTCCTTGGTATGGCTTCGATAATGGATATCCAAGGCACTTTGGCAGGCAAATGTCTTGCTGCAAATATTGCATGCAGTGTTCTTAAAAATGCCTCGTTCACAGAATGTGTGGACCATATTAGTGGGATTCGTTAATGGGTTTAAATTTTTTAAGTGGTGAAGAGATGCCATGCCAGTGTCAGTGAATTGCAGAGGGCTTGGATT
The DNA here is from genome assembly GCF_034236695.1 of Oncorhynchus nerka. NCBI lineage: Eukaryota > Metazoa > Chordata > Actinopteri > Salmoniformes > Salmonidae > Oncorhynchus > Oncorhynchus nerka. The sequence continues at coordinate 51,124,717 of NC_088420.1, forward strand.
GATATGTGCCTGGGATAAATCATTCTGGTACCTTTCCTCACAGCTTGTGGGGCTAGAACATACTGGAACACTCTCGCTTGGGGGAAAAAAGTGCTTTGCAGCTGTATTCTCAGAAACAGCAAGTCTCCCATCACTTCGGTCACCGCAAAGAGTTGATGATGAGTCATAGGCATATTGATCCTCTTTAGCCAGTCCCTTTGTCTTAAACCAGCTGACCTGCATCTCCTCCACTGGCCTAAGATAGTTGAGTTTCTTCTGGGCATCAAAGGAGCCTGCTCCTGTACTATCAGAAGGAGACAAGCTGCCAGATAAGGAGTTAATAAACCTGGACATACCTGCAATCCCACAGTCATTGAAGTCCATATCATCATCAGAAAGGTTCTCTAACTCTTCTAATTTCCTTTCATCCACTGAACCTCTGCCAGACTCCATTGACTTTTGGTAGTTCTGTTCAGAGAGTGGAGTGTTGGGAATCTGGCCACCCATGTGCATATGAATATGCTGCTGTAGGACAACAGTGTTGGTGAACGTCCTCTGGCATATGGGACAGGAGTGCTGGACCCTCAGTGGCGGCGTGGCACGATGAACTGCATGGTGCGTCTTCAGATTCCCTTTGGTAGAGAATGCCCGTCCGCACACTTTACATCTGAAGGGCCGCTCTCCTGTGTGGGTGCGGTAGTGCATCCTGAGGGCGCTCTGGCAACTAAGTATGCGGTGGCAAATGATGCACTCGTTGAGGTCCGTAATCTTCTTGTCAATGTTCTCCACTAGCTGCTGGAGTTTTGAGGTCTCTGATGTCTGCAGGGGATCATGGACTCCTCCTCCGAAGGGATGTTTGATCTTGAACTGCTCCAACTTGATGGGATTTGTGCTAATGGAAGTGATGTTGGCGGATATATAGTCAGCTGATCCTTCTTTTCTCGAACTCATCCTTGAGACAAAGGTCAAAGGGGGTTTAACCTCTTCTCTTTTCAGATTCAAGGTGGAGACGGTGGGGACTTTGCCAGGCTCTACAAGGTCAACACACTTGGTAGACTTTACCGCACTAGATGATTCACGTACGCCTGGACTGGAAAGCGTGGTTATTGAGACAGGCTGCTCCTCTTTCTTGATAAGAAAAGGTAAGTTGGGTGAAACAGTTGGGAGCAACCGGCCAACAGAAGTAGTCAAGGTGGCTAGAGATGATTTACTCTCCAGCCAGCATGTAACTGGTTTTTGTGGTGGCATAGACATACCATAAGGGATTCCTGTGCTGGTTGGGATATTGTCAAGGTGTTCTGGAACAGGGTAAGGGTTCATCTGGATGTGAGGGTACCTCTCTTTGTGCCGCTGGAAGTGTACCTTCAAGTTCCCACGGGTGGAGAAACGATTCCCGCAGATGTTGCACTTGTATGGCCTCTCCCCAGTGTGGGATCGCAAATGGATCTGCATGGCACTGTCACTCCCAAATATCTTAGCGCAAAACCTGCATTTGTGTTTAAAGTAAGCCCGTTCAGAAGACATTTTGTGTTCTAAAGAAGTCGCATTGGTTGGTTTGTCTTTCCTTTGTTGGGCTAATGCCGTCAAAGCATTCAGATCCTCCACAATTGCACCAATGCTTGGTCCAGCACTCGAGAGTGTTTGATTGCTGGATGGTGGCTGAGGTAGACATGGTTTATTCGATGGGTTTAGCAAGATACCTGGGCCAAGTGCTGGTGAGTTCATTTTGGTATGGGCTGAAACATTTAGTTGAGGGTACAGACCTTTAGCATGAGTGTACTTCTTTCTAGAGTGGGGCTTGCTAACTGCTGAAGCTATGAGTTTACCCATGCTTTGTAAGGGTTCGGTGCCAGAGTGCACAATGCTGCTACCAAGGGGGCTATGTGGTAACTGTACTGTTGTTGTTAATCGTTTAAAGTGACTAATGCTGGCAGACTGAGTGGCGAGACTGTGGGCTAACCCAGTGGCTGCAGCTACCTGCTGGGATAGATGAGAACTGAGGGTTGTCAGCTGGGTGGCCTGCGTTGATGCTAGACTACCCTGAGGGCAGCTGATGGGTGTCTGTGTTGGAGACTCTGATTCCTCTGACCTCTGGGAGGCAAACAGTAAGACCTGGTGACAAATCTGATCCATCAGCTGCAACTGGTGGATCTGTTGCAGCTGCAGAGCCAGGAGTCTCTCCATCAGAGATGAGATGGCTATCTTACTACTGCCACTGTAGCCGGTGTCCGATCGGCTCTGCTGGCAAAACTGGGCCACGGCCACTTTAGTGCTCTCTAGGTTTTCAATGATGACGTTGCTGTTGAACCATGATAATGTCCCCTGCTGTTCTGACAGTTTGTTGCCAGGTTGAGGTAGTGAAATTGGGAGAACTGAGATACATGAGACAATATCAGTCAGGCTGTCAGTACTGCTGCTCCGGCTGCTACTGGTGCTATCTAGCCGGCCATTGCTTCTCTTACTTCTGGAAACATCCATAGAGTCTTCATTCCCCTCTGGTTTCTCCTCCAACAGATCACTGCACTCTTCCATTTCAGAGTTGTTGACTGTTTCGCCTGGTGTACTGGGCGACGAGGCTAGAGGGAACATTTCAGCAGACGACACTAGGTCTTCATTGTCATTGACAATCAGGACTAACTGATTGGAAAAGCAATCCCTGACATGTCGTTCCAGATCTGATAGTTCAACAAACTCAGCACAGCATCTACTGCAGACATGAGCACAATAGTCCAAGGTGGGGGGAGTCCCTATACCCTGGTGTGTGCCCCCTGAAACAGACAAGAAGGAAACAAGGGTTATACATAGCGGTGGGAAGTATTTGGGGGGAGGGATGCTGCAAAAAAAGAAATGCCAGGGGGAGGGGGGTGGGGGGTATGTCCCCCCACGCTGAAGATGTCTATATCGGTCCGCTAATACAGGACTAGTAAAGGCCCAGTGTACTACTTTTGTGAGAGAAAAAAAACATTTAATGGATTTCAGTGTTTACCAGCATTTGTAAATTGAGTCTTATAATTACCTGTACAAAAAAGTTAATCTGATAATACTTGTGGAATATAAAAATACTTGCTTCATATATGTTTTTCAGTTTCTTGAAATACTTTGCAAATGCAACTTCTTTCTATGTGAAAACTGAAATGGTCTTTTCATTCTTTCTCCATTGCAACTTACAGTAGTGAGTGCATACATTTTCGTGCTGGTCCCCCGTTGGAAATGAACCCACAACTCTAGAATTTAGAATTGCAAGTGCCATGCTATACCAACTGAGCCTCATCATCACATCATCACAAACCGCTTGATGTCTCATTGTACTCAAGTACTGTATTGTGCATTGTTTTTCTTCACGGTGATGGAAAGTCTACAGGTACAAGCGTAGATGACCAGCCTATGTAGAATACAGTAATGTACAGTACCAGTCAAACGTTTGGACACACCTACTCATTCAAGAGTTTTTCAAATGTTTTACTATTTTCTAAATTATGGAATATTAGTGAAGACACCAAAACTATGAAATAACACATGGAATCGTGTAGTAACCAAAAAAAGAGTTAAAGAAATAAAAACATATTTGTTGAGATGGTTTGGGATGAGTTGGACCGCAGAGTGAAGTAAAAGCAGCCAACAAGTGCTCAGCATATGTGGGAACTCCTTCAAGACTGTTGGAAAAGCATTACAGGTGAAGCTGCTTGAGAGAATGCCAAAAGTGTGCAAAGCTGTCATCAAGGTAAAGGGTGGCTACTTTTAAGAATCTAAAATCTAAAATATTTTTTGTAAAGAAAAAAATTAAGAAAAACCTTTGACTGGTACTATACATTTGCATTAAGTGGTTTGTGAGGATAGTGAATTAATACTGCAGAAAAATAGGTTGTTTTCCATGTTATTTGATCAAGAAAAATATTCAATTTGATGTGGAAGTTTTGTGTCTTCGCCCATAACTTTGCATCTTTTGAGAGTTTTGTTCTTTCTGGATTCCATTAGAAGGACAATCACAGCGAAAGGACAGGGAAACAATTCTTACAATTCCAACTATTGAATCCTGCCAGATACTGTTCTTAATTATACAACCATCTTTTTTGCCAAAGCAGAGATGCTGAAAAATTGTTTTTTTATCGGGATTTTTTAGGGGTGCTGCAGAATCCTCAGCACCCCATACATCCCGCAGCTGTGACTATATAGAATTTATATTTAGGGGAGAGTGGGGTAAGTTGAGCCAAGGGGGTAAGTTGAGCCACCCTTGTTTCTAGGAAACCATACACCAAATTAATAATTTGACCAAGTACTGAGGAATAGATGATAATTTCATGGAGTCTGTGAAGGGCTAAACCACATGGAAAAAGTGACAAGCAAGTTAAGTCCAAAAAATGTATTTTCACCAAGTCAAATTAATTTATTGTGTTAGAGGTTTCATGATGCTTGTATCCAAACCCGAAGTAGATACATGTATTTTAAGATTGTTCTCTATAAGCTTCAATATGAGGTCCTAAACTTAGCGTGAAAGTGCATCCTTGTAGCTGTGTGGGCTAATGTAGTCAAAATGTTTGCCTTTTGAGGTAAGTTGAGCCAATGGCCATGGGGTAAGTTGAGCCAATGGCCACGGGGTAAGTTGAGCCAATGGCCACGGGGTAAGTTGAGCCAATGGCCATGGGGTAAGTTGAGCCAATGGCCACGGGGTAAGTTGAGCCAATGGCCATGGGGTAAGTTGAGCCAATGGCCACGGGGTAAGTTGAGCCAATGGCCACGGGGTAAGTTGAGCCAATGGCCACGGGGTAAGTTGAGCCAATGGCCATGGGGTATGCTGAGTCAATGGTTGAGCCAATGGCAAGTTCATCAAATATAAGTGTTTTCTTCCCAGGTGTAATGCAAGGCATTATCGCTGGGATATGAGGTAACAACAAGGCCTGGTCTATGTTAAAAGTGTAAAAAAAATAAGTATAAAGTGTTTGTTAGGTGTTAAGCTTGTGTGAAAAGATTATTCAAATTATTAAAGGACAAAAAAGCAATTGTGATTGTGTTGAATAGTGTTTGCGAAGTAAAGATAGACATGGTTTTTAAATATTTCATTCAGTGCAGATATTTGTAGGCGGCTTAACTTACCCTGTCCCGCGGCTCAACTCACCCCTTCCCCGTGCCAAGAGACCACTATTTTTGGACAAGCTATGTTTACAATGTTTACATGAATACACAACATCCTGAAATACTGTATATGTAAATAACTTTGTTAGAAAGAATATTATATTTCCCTTGACTGAGTGATGCTGAATGTAAAAAAATGGCTTAATTTACCCCTCTCTACTCTATGACTTTATTTACTATATTCTGTCGAGCACCACCTCATTGACTGACCCATAGCGAAAAAGAAAGGAAGAGAAAAACAGCTATTGCACTTGTACCCCTTGTAGTGACATTGGGTAATCACTTATTAGACTGTATGTTATACAGCAATTGCCTACGATCAAAAGTAATAAAATAATGTAAGGGAACCCTTTAGTCTCAGAGCTCAAGGCTTTTCCAAATCTACAAGTTTAGGAGAGATTACACTCACAAAGGTGTCAGGTACAAGAGACACTGCCTGTCTAAGGGGATGGAGGAGTAGCTCTGATATTTTGTTCAGATCCCTCCCCACTCTATGGTAAACCTCTGCCACTAATGGCACGTTTTCCTCTATAAATATTATTTCACTTAGGAGTATCACAAGGACAGTGATAAAATGAATAATAATGTTGGTCATGTAGCCTAATTGCCCACCTTTTTTCATCAATTTGAAATTCAGTTAATAAATTCAATATAATTTAATGTAGCCAAATCATTTATTGCTTATATAAAATATTGAAAATGTCATTTCATTTTGATGTATTTACTCAGGATAGTCCAATCAGTAACACCTATTAACTCTAATGACTTTTCAGAATACATTATTTCTGTTCAATTCAAAGGGGCATAAACACAATGTCCGACATGAAAACTGAATCGTGATCATTATTCAAACTTTATTTGGGCATCATTAGGTCTACATTAATAAATAGACCTACAACAATGAAACATACAGACAATTGGACTAACAATCATATTTAGCATGGTAAAACTCATGAAAGAAAAGTTGCATGTGAAGACTCTATTGTGAGTCATCACTCAATGAAACAATTATAATTTCAACTTCTAATGCCCCGAACTCAGTACAGAATTGCACACTACTATTAAATTACATACATTTAACACAGTAATAACAATTAAACCTACAGTCTTGTCCCAAACTTACCGGTGGTTTCCAATAAAGGCGAATTATGATCCGACTGTACATGCTGAGGCTTAGCTTGCTTCCTGCGCGACATGATGTCCAAGGCGCAAACATAAATTCAGACAGAAGAGAAAACTTAAAAAAATAAAAATGTGTCTTCAGTTACGGAAGCTGAATCCACCCACCCAGTTTGTGTCCTATGAACTCTGTAGTTGTAGGCTAACTGCCAGCTGACTGAGCGTGCACCACCACCAGTTTCTCTTTCAAGGAGCAGTCTGCACTTGACCACACACAGTAGGGGAGACCGGGGTTGGTTGTCTCACTGGTTTGGTTGTCACGGTGTAATAATTTCAAGATAAAAATGTGTGTCCTCTATAGGAGAGGGCATTCATGTGGTCAATTCATTTCAGGATGACAAAACATTGAGGTGAGAGGAATTTATTTGTATTTATTTTTAAAAATGTTTTTTTTTACAGTGTGTTAGAGTACTGTACAGTATAGTTGAATTCAATATAGCACAGTAGAGTAAATAAGAGTACAGTATAGTTTAATTCAGTAGAGTACAGTGGTACTGAACTGTACTTTCCTTTACTGTACCCTACTGAATATACTCTATGGTAAATACTGTGCTCTACTTCTGTGCTGTCCAAACTTAGATGTCTATGATTGGTTCAGATTTGGTCTGGTCCAGATATTCTTGTCAAAACTGTGACTGAAAGTCAGCAGCATTCACACACGCACGCACGCGCACACACGCACACACACACACACACACACTTGTTCCTGTTTGAACAAGCATTCATTTTCAACAAAAAATGGAGTTAACACAAATGTTTACAGCTTTACTTTTTTCACTTTATTAAAATATTTAATTTTCTTCCAAATATCAGATGGTTACTTTTTGTTTATTAAGCATTCATATGACGATTTAAGTGGAGTACGAACTACAATGTCAAATCACATATTCAACTATGTTGAATTTATTTATATTTTTACTATTCAATAAATAAGGCTTTACCTTTTTTTTCTCCAAATAAAGGCTTTACTTTTTCAAAAAACTTTGTAAATTGGTTCAATTGTTGCTGAAAAACAACACCGTGACAACCAACCCCATACTGTGATAGGGCTGATTATCACAAGTGAGCAGTGTGTTAAATGGCTTATAACTCCATGTTGAAATAAGATAACACTACATGACCAAAAATATGTTGACACCTGCTCATTGAACATCTCATTCCAAAATCATGGTCATTTATATGGAGTTGGTCCCCCCTTTGCTACTATAACAGCCTCCACTCTTCTGGGAAGGCTTTCCACTACATGTTGGAACATTGCTGTGGGGACTTGCTTCCATTCAGCCACAAGAGCATTAGTGAGGTCAGGCACTGATGTTGGGTGATTAGGCCTGACTCGCAGTCAGCGTTCCAATTCATCCCAAAGGTGCTTGATGGGGTTGAGGTCAGGGCTCCGTGCAGGCCAGTCAAGTTCTTCCACAATGATGTCAACTAGCCATTTCTGTATGGACCTCGCTTTATGCACAGGGGCATTGTCATGCGGAAACAGGAAAGGGCCTTCCCCAAACTGTTGCCACAAAATTTTGAATGTCATTGTATGCTGTAGCGTTAAGATTTCCCTTCGTTGGAAGTAAGAGGCCTAGATCATTATTCCTCCTCCGCCATGCTTTACAGTTGTCATTATGTATTCAAGCAGGTAGTGTTCTCCTGGCATCCGCCAAACCCAGATTCTTTACTCCAGACAACACGTTTCCACTGCTCCAGAGTCCAATGGTGGCGAGCTTTACACCACTCCAGCCGACGCTTGGCATTGCGCATGGTGATCTTAGGCTTGTGTGCGACTGTTCAGCCATGGAAACCCATTTCATGAAGACCCTCACAAACAGTTATTGTGCTGACGTTGCTTCCAGAGGCAGTTAAGAACTCGGTAGGGAGTGTTGCAACCGAGGACAAAGGATTTGTACGAGCTACGTGCTTCAGAACTTGGCATTCCCATTCTGTGAGCTTGTGTGGCCTACCACTTCAGGGCTGAGCTGTTGTTGCTCCTGCACATTTTCACAACACAATAACAGCACTTATACAGTGCATTGGAAAAGTATTCAGACTCCTTGACTTTTTTCACATTTTGTAACGTTACAGCCTTATTCTAAAATGCATTAAATATATGTTTTTCAGCGGCAGGGACTGGGAGACTAGTCAGCAAAGTACAGAGAGATTGTTGATGAAAACCTACTCCAGAGTGCTCAGGACTTCAGGCTGGGTCGAAGGTTCCCCTTCCAACAGGACAACGACCCTAAGCCCACAGCCAAGACAACACAGGAGTGGCTTCGACTTGAACCCGATCGAACATCTCTGGAGAGAGCTGAAAATAGCTTGATGAGGGGAAAAAACAACAATTGAATCCATTTTGGAATAAGGCTTTAACATAAGAAAATGTGGAAAAGTGAAGGGGTCTGAATACTTTCTGAATGCCCTGTAGTTGACCAGGTCAGAAATCGTCAACCCTGATACTTTATTTGGCAGTTAATCAGCACTTACTATAGCATTTCTTTTTTTAAATGTACCTCTTGAAATGGGAATACTTGTTTTTTTCTGAAGTTGAACATGTGCTCTTTATGACATAACGTTTATTTGACCAATTTACACTTCACTAAAGGTACCGAATTGGTGGAACAACCCATCTATCAATAATAGTCAAGCTCCTGGGTAGTGTTGATATCCCAACCAATTGTCCTATACTTGAAAAAGTACACATAAACTAAAGGTGAAATTCAACAAACTTCACAGTTTTATTGAATTGTTTTTGACAATATTAAAATTCAGAACTTGCATTCAATTAAATCACTGGAAAAGTCCTTAGGAAGTGGATTAAAAATAGGCTCTTAGTTATTGTGCTCATTGTTAAGTGTTTGATATTGTAGTCTGTTTCTAGTATTCAGCATGACTTGAAGTCCTCAATGCTGGCCAGCACTGCTATTGGTAACCAAGCTATTGTATCAAAACAGACAGGGGGGAAGAAAGAGATGGATTGTGAGTGTTTATAGGCTACCTATCTGTGGAAGTGTGTATCTGCTGGTGCAATGTCACAAATCTGTGAGTGTGTGCAATCATTTGGCTGAAACAGTTTACGCGAATAAGGCTATTGGTTTACTCATTCATCTTAAAATGACAATTAAGTATGTTTTCGTTTTATCTTATTGTAGATTAGAAAACTTCTAGCCCACTGTTTCCACACAACATAATTAACTGGCACTTTTTCAGTGTTCTCATGAACAAAAACTTGGGTGACCTGAGTCAGTCAACCAACTACCTTAGAGGTTTGGAATTTGCCTCCTCCTTTGAAGCTCTATGAACATGAAAACTACTGTCCACCAAATCCTTTGATTCATGGTTGACTCATTTCGAGGCTGAAATACATATCTGTCTGGCCGGCCTCTTTCACAGGTAAGGGCTGACAGAGAGTGCGCCAGGTGCTCCCTGCTACATCCTATGACTCACCTGCCTACCGTCATTAGATATGAAGGGGCCTGATGGCACATAAACATCCCAGTCCCAGGCCTGCAGGGCCTTAGAAACAGACTCAGGGGCCAAACGGTTGCAGAACAGTGAGGCGTGTAAACATTAAAAAACAGTTTCTTTCCAACCTTAGCTACCTTAAAGAGGCAGTCCAGACAGTTATGTATTTCTACAGCCTACTTACATATGAGCCAGTGTATGAATTAATATTAGAAACATCAGACAACAATGTCTTGCTTTTTTTAAAGGATGTAATGTAGGCCTAGGTTCTTTCCCTTTTTTTGGAGTTTTCTTTGCAAAGACAACTCAGTACTTAGGTAAATTCCTTGGTGGTCAACACTGTACCAATAGACATCCCAAAATCGAATTTACCCATGAAATCTTCCTCTAGATACTTCCTCTTTAAACTTATGGGGACAACACATTCATTTTGAAGACTGGGTGCCTGAATTATTCTATCATTTTAATTGTATTTTCCCCCATATTTTCCCTCCTTCAGTTATGACTGGCAGATTCTTCTGGCTTCACTGCTTTTCAAAAAAGCAAGGTTTCTGTTTCTGTCCCCTTATTCCACTGAAAGGTAGAGCTGTCAAAACCTCGTCTCTTATTGTCTCGCCAAGATGTCCAAGTTTTCCTTACAAGGTTTTTTTCTTCAAATTCCTCTCCGTTGATTAACATTGTGTTATTTAACTAAATCTGGCCATCAGGCCTTGCGGCAGAGGGAGGGAGTTATAAGGTGATTTTCACTGTAGAAGTTAGGCTTTGCTTTTGCATTTCACTGCATCTGAATGGACATCAAGCACAAAAGATGTCTGTAAAGTTCTATTTAAACCAAATTGAAAAGACTAATGGCTTGTATGAATGTGCAGCGGCATCGCGCGGTGACATAACGGCTTCCCGGTTATTAATTATTCAGGTGAACAACGCCTTATAAATTAGCAATAGGCCTATAGCCTTCATAAATCTGGAATTTATGTAATTTAACACCAATCAATTTCAAAATGGGTCGGACATTTCGACATGTACTTTGAGTTATAAGTGATTGTCATCTCATCACTTCGGAGATGACATTTTATTGACTAGAGAGGTTTAACTCAATCAGTTGGCAGAAGCTGATCACTGTCATGTAAAATAATCCCACTCGGACATAACAAAGAGTTTATTACCATTTATTAGGATCTCTCCACAGACAAGTAGCTAAACATGAAGTTAAGGCTTTCAAGAACGTTATCATCTATATCACATCTGACATTTTCTTGACAGGTTAAGTGGGACAAATAGAGCTATTACAGCTGTTATTGATTGCAACCGTTTACATTAGAATATTGCTCACTGCTCACCACTTATGCGTAACAATGACCCATTCCTTATAGAAGATTTCAAATGGCAGCCTGCATTAGTAGCTTAGCTAGCAGGCTAACAATCACAATGAGACAGACTCATCTCTCGCAGCTGTTGCTCTAGCACAATGTACACAAAGGCCTCAGAACAAACACAGAATTATGCTCAGTCACTGGTACAAACAGAGAGAAATGTATCACCAAATCGAAGAAATAAATGCATAGCGTCCCAGCTCGGTTGGTAAAACAATGGGCTCTGATGAAATGCCATTGTTTTTCCTCACAAGCGTTCATTTATGTGCTTATGGCTGTACTAGATAGACAGACACTGGACTGTTTCATAAAGGGATGCTGGTTGGTGTTTAAAGGACAACGCTCTCATCTGCATCAGTCTCACAGTTATACACTAGCTGGAACTGTGGCTCATGTCTGAGCGTGAGATAGATCCGATGTTACAACTTGCTGGTCAGGACACACAAAACCTTGTGTAAAGTACAGTACCAGTAAAAAGTTTGGACACACCTACTCATTCCAGAATTTCTCTTTATTCTTACCGTTTTCTACATTGTAGAATAACTATGAAATAACACACATGGAATCATGTAGTGAGACAAAAAGGGTTAAAGAAATCCAAATATATTTTATATTTGAGATCCTTCAAAGTAGCCACCCTTTCCCTTGATGACAGCTTTGCACACTCCTGGCATTCTCTCAACCGGCTTCATGAGATAGTCACCTGGAATACATTTCAATTAACAGGTGTGCCTTGTTGAAAGTAAATTACACCACTCCAGCGTTTGAGCCAATCAATTGTGTTGTGACAAGGTATGGGTGGTATACAGAAGATGGCCCTATTTGGTAAAATACCAATTCCATATCATGGCAAGAAAAGCTCAAATAAGCAAAGAGAAACGACAGTCCATCATTACTTTAAGACATGTCAGTCAATACGGAACATTTCAAGAACTTTGAAAGTTTCTTCAAGTGCAATCGCAAAAACCATCAAGCGCTATGATGAAACTGGCTCTCATGAGGACCGCCACATGGAAGGAAGACCCAGAGTTACCTCTCTGCTGCAGAGGATAAGTTCATTAGAGTTATACAAGCCTCAGAAATGGCAGCCCAAGCAGAGCCGGTTATTCTGTTTTCATGTTATCCAGAGCATTGGTGTTGTTGCAGTGACGCTCTATTGAAATGGATACTTGCATACTGGAGTCTTTTGTTAAGTTTTAATACGCAATACATTTTTTAAAAAGCTGCGTTAGACAGGATTACCGTACACATACTGACCAGCTCAAATAGACAGAAGCGTGCTATGTGGCAGACCAATCCAAACTCTTCTCTCAGCATGTCCAGCCTACTCATTATCTCAGCCAATCATGGATAGCGGGAAGGTTGCTGTCCTTTATAAAAATAAAAATAATAATAATAATTAAAAAATAATGTTCAAACGGCTCTCCATATGCATAGTTTAATGAAACGGGTCACATATGCTTCACAGAGTTCAAGTGACAGACACATCTCAACATCAACTGTTCAGAGGAGACTGTGTGAATCAGGCCTTCATGGTCGAATATCTGCAAAGAAACCAATACCAAAGGACACCAATAAGAAGAAGACTTGCTCTTCCAAGAAACACGAGCAATGGACATTAGACCGGTGTAAATCAGTTCTTGGTCTGATGAGTCCAAATTTGACATTTTTGGTTCCAACTGCCGTGCCTTTGTGAGATGCAGAGTAAGTAAACGGAGGATCTCTGCATGTGTGGTTCACACCGTGAAGCATGGAGGAGGAGGTGTGATGGTGTGGGGGTGCTTTGCTGGTGACATTGTCAGTGATTTATTTAGAATTCAAGATACACTTAACCAGCATGGCTACCACAGCATTATGCAGCGACACGCCATTCCATCTGGTTTGCGCTTAGTGGGACTATTATTTGTTTTTCAACAGGACAATGACCCAACACACCTCCAGGCTGTGAAAGGGCTATTTGACCAAGAAGGAGAGTGATGGAGTGCTGCATCAGATGGCCTGGCTTCCATAGTTACCCAACCTCCACCCAATTGAGATGGTTTGGGATGAGTTGGACCGCAGAGTGAATTAATAGCAGTCAACAAGTTCTCAGCATATGTGGGAATGCCTTCAAGACTGCTGGAAAAGCATTACAGGTGAAGGTGGTTGAGAGAACGCCAAGAGTGTCCAAAGCTGTCATCCCGGCAAAGGGATGAAAAATCTAAAATCTAAAATATATTTTCATTTGTTTAACACTGTTTTAGTTACTACATGATTCCATGTAGTATTATTTCATAGTTTTGATGTCTTCACTATTGTTCTACAATGTAGAAAATAGTCAAAAAGAAAAACCCTTAAATGAGTTGGTGTTCTAGAACTTTTGACTGGTATTGTATATATGGGGTTCTCCTACCTGTCTTTGTATTCTATAAAATAGAGTGGATATGCACTTTTCTTTGAATGATGTCATTAAAAAAAAATATACACTATGCAAGTGAGGGGGAGTCATGATGGCATTGTCACCAACACAATTGAACTGTCTAGACATCCATGTGCATTAATTCTCATTTGCAAAACAAAAACATTCCCAACCATGTACAATGCATTGTCTTAATTTGTTTTGTTGAGTTTTTTTTTTGCGTATTAAGATCCTGAAACAAACCTGAAGAAAACACTTTGAACCAAATGATTCTGATTGACTGCTGCCAACAATGTAGCTATAGACAGCCAAGCAAACCTTGATATAGCCACCCTTTGAACAAGTCGCCATCCAGAGGACATAGCTGGTACTACAAGATGAACAGATCTCAAAAATCCACTATGCCAGTTTTTCCTAACCTGGTCAGGCCTCATGCAATTTGTGTCTATTTCACAATAACCTATGGTACTGTGTTGAGCATACCTCACACAGGCTGAGGGAAGACATGAGCTGCATCTAAATAAGTGATTTTCCTCCTAATCACCTTTCCTTTATCTGGATCAAGATGAGAAGACATGACAGCTGAAAGCCAGGGACTTTCTTTCTTCCGCCAGGTATTTTTTGTTAGATCAGTGCATATGAAGGAGTTCCCATAAACAGACAGTTGAACTCATGGAATCACATGGATCCACATAGGCTACACAGGGATGGTGATTAAAGCAGAAATATGTAACTTTTTGGGCGACCCGAGCAAATTCGCATAGAAATGTGTTCTCTATCTGTCATTCTCATTGAAAGCAAGTTTAATAAGCGTTATATCTGTTCTATGTGTGCTACTTCTATGCTTCCCGATAGAGGTCTGCGCGGGATTGATTTCATCATCCCATGCAACTTTTCATACCGCGCCACGCCCGCACCCACTGGCTTACAGTCGGACTCCCACTCACTACCAGCAAGAATTGATCCCAAACCCAACCACAGTCCCAAAATGTTATTTTAGGCATGTGTGACACAGTTCACTTGCCAGCCATGGTCCCCGCAATTCTGCACCCTATAGGCAATATCAAATCAGCAAAAATAACTTAACAAATAAGTTAATAAGTTAAATTACCAAGTGGTGGAAAAAGCACCCAATTGTAATCCTGAGTAAAAGTAAAGATAACTTAATAGAACATGAAAGTCCCCCAGTCCCCCAGCAAAATACTTCTTGAGTAAAAGTCTAAAAGTATTTGGTTTTAAACTTAAGTATCAAAAGTAAATTTAATTGCTCAAATATACATAAGTATCAAAAGTAAAAGTAAAAGTATGAATCATTTCAAATTCCTTAAATTAAGCAAACAAGATCACACAATTTAATTTTTATTTACTCCTGCTAAGCATTCAAAATGCAACGAGTGCTTTTGGGTGTCAGGGAAAATGGATGGAGTAAAAAGTACATACTTTTCTTTAGGTATGTAGTGGAGTGAAGTAGAACTTTAAAGTATTTTTACTTAAGCATTTTACAACACTGAAATTACCAGAGATTCTCACTTGGCCCATTAGGTTAGGTTTATATTACTGGGCTATATCAGCCAATATGCTAGATGTAGTTTGATGTGCTAATATGCTAGATGTAGATGTAGTTTGAATAGAGCAGGGTTGAAGAGACTTGCACTTTTCTTTTGAGCTGTTTCTATTTCCTACCTTATAGGAATGGGAAGATTTTCAGACAGAGAAATATGGGTGATCAATATTTATTTATAGGCAATGTAGTAAACAACTATAGCCTAATCATATTTAGGAAGTACATTTCCTTGGATCTTGCAGGTATGGCTACTGAACTTGAAGCAGCAAGAATGATGACAGCCACACTTGCTGCGTTTTTCTTATAGGATATAGACTACCTTTTTAGGAGGAAGGTTTACAGGTAGAAACAAATAAATGGGTCATCAAATACTTCATGAAAAAGTAAATGTGCAACGCTCGCTCACCATATTAGCCTAACCTATGCGCGTGATGTGCCTTTTCCTTTTCCTTGAAAATGGATCGCACCAACTCACGTTGGTTGAGCGCCCGCCACTTCTTTCCGTTAACAATATTTATGTACAGACACTGTAGTAAACTACAGTCTAATCATATTTAAAGTGGCAATATATAACTCTTTGGGGACTAACCAAATTCACATAGAAGTGTGAGTTATAGCTATGTCATTCTCATTGAAAGCAAGTCTAAGAAGCGGTAGATCTGTTCAATGTGCCCTATTTCTATGCTTCCCATTCATAAGTTTCCTTTTTTCATTTGACAATATTTTTGGTTATGGAGAATATATTCTCCACAATGATTCTCTACACTATACTAGCTTATTTTGTCACAAAAACTGAAATTAGGCAAACTATTAGAATTTTAGCAACCAGGAAATGGCAGAGCAATTTCTGCACAGTGCAACTTTAAGTTAACTGCCATGTGAAGCACTCCCCATGTAGTCAGCCTACTCTATTTCAATGAGAACAAACATATAGTTGTAGTCGGAAGTTTACATACACTTAGGTTGGAGTCATTAAAACTCGTTTTTCAACCACTCCACACATTTCTTGTTAACAAACTATAGTTTGGGCAAGTCGGTTAAGACATCTACTTTATGCATGACACAAGTACTTTTTCCAACAACTGTTTACAGATTATTTCACTTATAATTCACTGTATCACAATTCCAGTGGGTCAGAAGTTTACATACACGAAATTGACTATGCCTTTAAACAGCTTGGAAAATTCCAGAAAATTATTTAATGGCTTTAGAAGATTCTGATAGGCTAATTGACATAATTTGAGTTAATTGGAGGTGTACCTGTGGATGTATTTCAAGGCCTACCTTCAAACTCAGTGCCTCTTTGCTTGACATCATGGGAAAATCAAAAGAAATCAGCCAAGACCTCAGAATATTTGTTTATATATATTTTTTACATACGCCTGAAGGTACCACATTCATCTGTACAAACAATAGTACGCAAGTATAAACACCATGAGACCACACAGCCGTCATACGCTCAGGAAGGAGACGCGTTCTGTCTCCTAGAGATGAATGTACTTTGGTGCGAAAAGTGCAAATCAATCCCAGAACAACAGCAAAGGACACTGTGAAGATGCTGGAGGAAACCGGTACAAAAGTATCTATATCCACAGTAAAAACGAGTCCTACATCGACATAACCTGAAAGGCCGCTCAGCAAGGAAGAAGCCACTGCTCCAAAACCGCCATAAAAAAGCCAGACTACGGTTTGCAACTGCACATGGGGACAAAAATGGTACTTTTTGGAAAAATGTAATCTGGTCTGATGAAACAAAAATAGAACTGTTTGGCCATAATGACCATCGTTATGTTTGGAGGAAAAGGGGGAGGCTTTCAAGTCAAAGAACACCATCCCAACCGTGAAGCACGGGGGTGGCAGTATCATGTTGTGGTGATGCTTTTCTGCAGGAGAGACTGGTGCACTTCACAAAATAGATGGCATCATGGAAGTAGGGAATTTACGTGGATATATTGAAGCAACATCTCAAGTCATCAGTCAGGAAGTTAACGCTTGGTCGCAAAAGGATCTTCCAAATGGACAATGACCCCAAGCATACTTCCAAAGTTGTGGCAAAATGGCTTAAGGACAAAGTCAAGGTATTGGAGTGGCTAGTACCCTGACCTCAATCCTATAGAAAATGTGTGGGCAGAACTGAAAAAGTGTGTGTGAGCAATGAGGCCTACAAACCTGACTCAGTTACATCAGCTCTGTCAGGAGGAATGGGACAAAATTCACCCAATTTATTGTGGGAAGCTTGTGGAAGGCAACCCAAAACGATTGACCTAAGTTCAACAATTTCAAGGCAATGCTACCAAATACTAATTGAGTGTATGTACACTTCTGACCCACTGGGAATGTGATGAAAGAAATAATAGCTGAAATAAATCATTCTCTCTACTACTTCCTGACATTTCACATTCTTAAAATAAAGTGGTGATCCTAACTGAACTAAGACAGGGAATATTTACCAGGATTAAGTGTCAGGAATTGTGAAAAACTGAGTTTAAATGTATTTGGCTAAGGTGTATGTAAACTTCCAACTTAAACTAACTATTAAATGACCAATACTTATTATACATAATTTATTATAAATAATTTATACATACAGTGCATTCGGAAGGTATTCAGACCTCTTGACTTTTTCCACATTTTGTTACATTACAGTCTTATTCTAAAATGTATTAAATTGTTTTTCCCCCTCATCAAACCAAACATAATACCCCATAATGACAAAGCAAAAACTGTTTTTTGATGTGTACCAAACTCACTAAAAGTGGCAGTAATTAAAGCCTCTCTTGAAAAAGCCAAACCTTGACCCAGAAAATATAAAAAACTATCGGCCTATATCGAATCTTCCATTCCTCTCAAAAATTTTAGAACAGGCTGTTGCGCAGCAACTCACTGCTTTCCTGAAGACAAACAATGTATACGAAATGCTTCAGTCTGGTTTTAGACCCCATCATAGCACTGAGACGGCACTTGTGAAGGTGGTAAATGACATTTTAATGGCATCGGACCGAGGCTCTGCATCTGTCCTCGTGCTCCTAGACCTTAGTGCTGCTTTTGATACCATCGATCACCACATTCTTTTGGAGAGATTGGAAACCCAAATTGGTCTACACGGACATGTTCTGGCCTGGTTTAGATCTTATCTGTCGGAAAGATATCAGTTTGTCTCTGTGAATGGTTTGTCCTCTGACAAATCAACTGTAAATTTCGGTGTTCCTCAAGGTTCTGTTTTAGGACCACTATTGTTTTCACTATATATTTTACCTCTTGGGGATGTTATTCGAAAACATAATGTAAACTTTCACTGCTATGCGGATGACACACAGCTGTACATTTCAAATGAAACATGGTGAAGCCCCAAAATTGCCCTCGCTAGAAGCATGTGTTTCAGACATAAGGAAGTGGATGGCTGCAAACTTTCTACTATTAAACTCGGACAAAACAGAGATGCTTGTTCTAGGTCCCAAGAAACAAAGAGATCTTCTGTTGAATCTGACAATTAATCTTAATGGTTGTACAGTCGTCTCAAATAAAACTGTGAAGGACCTCGGCGTTACTCTGGACCCTGATCTCTCTTTTGAAGAACATATCAAGACCATTTCGAGGACAGCTTTTTTCCATCTACGTAACATTGCAAAAATCAGAAACTTTCTGTCCAAAAATTATGCAGAAAAATTAATCCATGCTTTTGTCACTTCTAGGTTAGACTACTGCAATGCTCTATTTTCCGGCTACCTGGATAAAGCACGAAATAAACTTCAGTTAGTGCTAAATACGGCTGCTAGAATCCTGACTAGAACCAAAAAATTTGATCATATTACTCCAGTGCTAGCCTCTACACTGGCTTCCTGTCAAAGCAAGGGCTGATTTCAAGGTTTTACTGCTAACCTACAAAGCATTACATGGGCTTGCTCCTACCTATCTCTCTGATTTGGTCCTGCCGTACATACCTACACGTACGCTACGGTCACGAGACGCAGGCCTCCTAATTGTCCCTAGAATTTCTAAGCAAACAGCTGGAGGCAGGGCTTTCTCCTATAGAGCTCCATTTTTATGGAACGGTCTGCCTACCCATGTCAGAGACGCAAACTCGGTCTCAACCTTTAAGTCTTTACTGAAGACTCATCTCTTCAGTGGGTCATATGATTGAGTGTAGTCTGGCCCAGGAGTGGGAAGGTGAACGGAAAGGCTCTGGAGCAACGAACCGCCCTTGCTGTCTCTGCCTGGCCGGTTGCCCTCTTTCCACTGGGATTCTCTGCCTCTAACCCTGTTACGGGGGCTGAGTCACTGGCTTACTGGGGCTCTCTCATGCCGTCCCTGGGGGGGGTGCGTCACCTGGGTGGGTTGATTCACTGTTGTGGTCAGCCTGTCTGGGTTGGTGCCCCCCCCCTTGGGTTGTGCCGTGGCGGAGATCTTTGTGGGCTATACTCGGCCTTGTCTCATGATGGTAAGTTGGTGGTTGAAGATATCCCTCTAGTGGTGTGGGGGCTGTGCTTTGGCAAAGTGGGTGGGGTTATATCCTTCCTGTTTGGCCCTGTCCGGGGGTGTCCTCGGATGGGGCCACAGTGTCTCCTGACCCCTCTTGTCTCAGCCTCCAGTATTTATGCTGCAGTAGTTTATGTGTCGGGGGGCTAGGGTCAGTTTGTTATATCTGGAGTACTTCTCCTGTCCTATTCGGTGTCCTGTGTGAATCTAAGTGTGCGTTCTCTAATTCTCTCCTTCTCTCTTTCTTTCTCTCTCTCGGAGGACCTGAGCCCTAGAACCATGCCCCAGGACTACCTGACATGATGACTCCTTGCTGTCCCCAGTCCACGCTGCTGCTCCAGTTTCAACTGGCCTGGGCCCTAGGACCATGTCCCAGGACTACCTGACATGAGACTACCTGACATCCTTGCTGTCCCCAGTCCACCTGGCCTTGCTGCTGCTCCAGTTTCAACTGTTCTGCCTTACTATTATTCAACCATGCTGGTCATTTATGAACATTTGAACATCTTGGCCACGTTCTGTTATAATCTCCACCCGGCACAGCCAGAAGAGGACTGGCCACCCCACATATGCTCTCTCTAATTCTCTCTTTCTTTCTCTCTCTCGGAGGACCTGAGCCCTAGGACCGTGCCCCAGGACTACCTGACATGATGACTCCTTGCTGTCCCCAGTCCACCTGACTGTGCTGCTGCTCCAGTTTCAACTGTTCTGCCTTATTATTATTCGACCATGCTGGTCATTTATGAACATTTGAACATCTTGGTCATGTTCTGTTATAATCTCTACCCGGCACAGCCAGAAGAGGACTGGCCACCCCACATAGCCTGGTTCCTCTCTAGGTTTCTTCCTAGGTTTTGGCCTTTCTAGGGAGTTTTTCCTAGCCACCGTGCTTTTACACCTGCATTGTTTGCTGTTTGGGGTTTTAGGCTGGGTTTTTGTACAGCACTTTGAGATATCAGCTGATGTACGAAGGGCTATATAAATAAATGTGATTTGATTTGTTTTTTTAGACATTTTTGCTCATGAATAATAAAAAAGAAAAGAAACGGAATCATATTTACATAAGTATTCAGACCCTTTACTCAGTACTTTTGTACTGTTGAAACACCTTTGGCAGCGATTACAACATCAAGTATTCTTGGGTATGACACTAAAAGCTTGACACACCTGTATTTGTGGAGTTTATCCCATTCTTCTCTGCAGATCCACTCAAGCTCTGTCAGGTTGGATGGAAAGCGTTGCTGCACAGCTATTTTCAGGTTTCTCCAGAGATGTTCGATCAGGTTCAAGTCCAGGCTCTGGTTC
Source organism: Oncorhynchus nerka (assembly GCF_034236695.1). Classification (NCBI taxonomy): domain Eukaryota; kingdom Metazoa; phylum Chordata; class Actinopteri; order Salmoniformes; family Salmonidae; genus Oncorhynchus; species Oncorhynchus nerka. The sequence goes on from NC_088420.1 coordinate 51,145,574, forward strand.
GGCCTTCAGAGACTTGTCCCGAAGCCACTCCTGCATTGTCTTGGCTGTGTGCTTAGGGTTGTTGTCCTGTGAAGATGAACCTTTTCCCCAGTCCGAGGTACTGAGTGCTCTGGAGCAGGTTTTCATTAAGGATCTCTCTGTACTTTGCTTCATTTTATCTTTGCCTCGATCCTGACTAGTCTCCCAGTCCCTGCCACTGAAAAACATCCCCACAGCATGATGCTGCCACCACCATGCTTCACCGTAGGGATGGTGCCAGGTTTCCTCTAGACGTGATGCTTGGCATTCAGGCCAAAGAGTTCAATCTAGGTTTCATCAGACCAGAGAGTCTTGGTTTCTCATGGTTTGAGAGTCTTTAGGTGCTTTTTATCAAACTCCAAGCGAATTATCATGTACTGAGGAGTGGCTTTCGTCTGACCACTCTACCATAAAGACCTAATTGGTGGAATGCTGCAGAGATGGTTGTCCTTCTGGAATGTTCTCCCATCGCCACAGAGGAACTCTGGAACTCTGTCAGAGTGACCATGGGGTTCTTGGTCACCTCCCTGACCAAGGACCTTCTCCCCCGTTTGCTCAGTTTGGCCGGGTGGCCAGCTCTAGGAAGAGACTTGGTGGTTCCAAACTTCTTCCACTTAAGAATGACTGTGTTCTTGGGAACCTTCAATGCTGCAGACATTTTTTTAGTACCCTTCCCCAGATCTGTGCCTCGACACAATCCTGTCTCGGCTCTCTACGGACAATTCCTTCGACCTCATGTCTTGGTTTTACCTCTGACATGCACTGCCAACTGTGGGACCTTATATCGACAGGTTTGTGCCTTTCCAAATCATGTCCAATCAATTGAATTGACCACAGGTGGACTCCAATCAAGCAGAATGCACCTGACCTCAATTTCAAGTCTCATAGCAAAGGGTCTGAATAATTATGTAAATAAGGTGTTTGTTTTTATTTTTAATACATTTGCAAACATGTCTAAAAACCTGTTTCGATTTGTCATTACGGGGTTTGTGTGTAGATTGCTGAGGATAAAAAAAAAAATCCATTTTAGAATAAGGATGTAACTTAAAATAAAATGTGAAAAAATACTTACTGATTACTTCTGAAGGCACTTGTACCTCCTCTCAGTCAGCAAACATCTTGAAAATGGCTATGAAAAACAGGCTAGTTGTTGACTCCACACTGAAATACTGAAATAAAATAAACCAGGGGCGCAACTTTGACTTCAGAAGTGGCGGGGACATAACTTGGCCAGAGGGTCCTCCCATTTTTTGGGACATCTAAAGTTAATTTCCTGCATTTCTACACAATTTAATATGACCCATGGCCCTTCTAGCAGTCTCTATTTAGAACAAAAAGTAAGCAAAAATGCCCACAGTCATCAAGCTAGGTAAGAGATCCTTATTAAATATGATTCAGTGATTTATAAGACTGAACTAAATCAATGATACAATAATCAATAGGGGAAGGAAAAGGGGGATACCTAGTCAGGTGTACAACTGAATGCATTCAACTGAAATGTGTCTTCCATTTAACCCAACCCCTCTGAATCAGTATTGTGTTGCAACTGTTTCAACAGCCTAACAAATGAACAACTTACAAATAAAGTAAAAATAAAGTATTAAGACATCCCGTATCAAATTTCAGCCAGACTGCTCAGCCAGCCTGAGCCGCCTGCACTCTCTACCCCCCACCAGCCTAGTCAATACCTCAACTCTCCCCAAAACAAATTCCTTCCCATCTTATTTTTTTCTCAAGGGAAACACACATACACCCACACATTAACACACAGAAACAGTAGACCCTCCATGTAATTCATATCACATGCCTAATAGTACTGTAGAGCTCTTTTTACTTGCACACAATACAGCTGGGTCACCCCGTCCTGCCCCTAGGGGTCCACGGCCCTGCAGCGCCCCAACCCAACACATCCCACTCAGCTTTAGGATCTTAGTGAAATATTCATTATTGGTTTCAGGTATGTTTGGCCAAGACCAGAGTGACAACCAACAAAACGGTAGACCCCAAGGGCCAGGACTGAGCAGCCCAGCAGCTCGGGATTGCCGAAATAGGTATCTCCCCTGATGAGAGTATGTTTTAAATACAGACTCCTTTAGTTGTACAGTATTCCCAATAAGTCATATCTAGTGATGCATAACTTGATATTTATTGCATCCATTGTGGGAGGATAACCAACCTTCAAATTAATGGCAATGCATTATAGCCCCTATAAATGCTATAGGTTACACAGTTTCTGCCAAGTCTCCAGTATCAACATTTCCAAGCAAACAAAAACAGGGAGCAGGGACAATTTGTAGATATGCTGTAATAAAATAACATACTCTCATAATTCAGCCAGCCTTCACAAGACCATAATATAAGCAGATACAGTGCATTCGGAAAGTATTCAGACCCTTGACGTTTTCCACATTTTGTTACGTTACAGCCTTAATCTAAAATGGATGAAATATTTATTTTTTCACTTCAATCTACACACAACACTCAATTGATTGGACATGATTTGGAAAGGCATACACCTGACTACTGTACATAAAGTCTCAAAGTTGACAGTGCATGTCTGAGCAAAAACCAAGCCATGAGGTCGAAGGAATTGTCCGTAGAGCTCCGACAGAGGATTGTGTCCAGGCACAGACCTGAGGAAGGGTACCAAAAAATGTCTGCAGCATTGAAGGTCCCCAACAACACAATGGCCTCAATCATTCTTAAATGGAAGAAGTTTGTAACCACCAAGACTCTTCCTAGAGCTGGCCGCCAGGCCAAATGATCAATTGATCGAGAAGGGCCTTGGTCAGGGAGGTGACCAAGAACCCGATGGTCACTCTGACAGAGCTCCAGAGTTCAAATCAAATCAAATTGTATTTGTCACATGCCCCGAATACAACAGGTGTAATAGACCTTACAGTAAAATGCTTACTTACAAACCCTTAACCAACAATGCAGTTAAGAAAAAAAGTGTAAGTATTTACTAAAATAAACTAGTAAAAAAAAAATATATATAAATAACAGTAGCGAGGCTATATACAGGGGGTACTGGTACAGAGTCAATGTGCGGGGGAACAGGTTAGTCTAGGTAATTGAGGAAATATGTACATGTAGGTAGAGGTAAAGTGACGATGCATGGATAATAAACAGAGAGAAGCAGTAGCTTAAAAATAGGGGTAGGGGGACGACTACAATGCAAATAATCTGGGTAGCCATTTGATTAGGTGTTCAGGAGTCTTATGGCTTGGGGGTAGAAGATGTTAAGCAGCCTTTTGGACCTAGACTTGGTGCTCCACTACCGCTTGCTGTGCAGTAGCAGAGAGAACAGTCTATGACTTGGGTGGCTGGAGTCTATGGCAATTTTTTGGGCCATCCTCTGGATGGCAGGAAGCTTGGCCCCATTGATGTACTGGGTCGTACACACTACCCTCTGTAGTGCCTTGCAATCGGAGGCCGAGCAGTTGCCATACCAGGCGGCGATGCAACCAGTCAGGATGCTCTCGATGGTGCAGCTGTAGAACTTTGAGGCTCTTAGGACCCATGCCAATTTTTTTTCAGTCTCCTGAGGGGGAATAGGCATTGTCGTGCCCTCTTCACAACTGTTTTGGTGTGTTTGGACTATGATAGTTTGTCGGTGATGTGGACACCAAGGAACTTGAAGCTCTCAACCTGCTCCCGTACAGCGATGTCGTTGAGAGTAGGGGTGTGCTCGGTCCTCCTTTTTCTGTAGTCTACAATCATCTCCTTTGTCTTGATCACGTTGAGGGAGAGGTTGTTATCCTGGCACCACACTGCCAGCTCTCTGACCTCCTCTCTATAAACTGTCTCATCATTGTCGGTGATCAGGCCTACCACTGTTGTGTAGTCAGCAAATTTAATGATGGTGTTGGAGTCCTGCTTGGCCATGCAGTCATGGGTGAACAGGGAGTACAGGAGCGGACTGAGCATGCACCCGAGAGGCAACCGTATTGAGGATCAGCGTGGCAGATGTGTTGTTACCACCTGGGGGCGGCCCACCAGGAAGTCCAGGATCCAATTGCAGAGGGAGGTGTTTAGTCCCAGGATCATTAGCTTAGTGATGAGCTTTGAGGGCACTACGGTGTTGAACGTTGAGCTGTATCAATGAATAGCATTCTCATGTAGGTGTTCTTTTTTTTTCCAGGAGGGAAAGGGCAGTGCAATAGAGATTGCGTCATCTGTGGATCAGTTGGGGCGATATGCAAATTGGAGTGGGTCTAGGGTTTCTGGGATAATAGTGTTGATGTGAGCCATGATCAGCCTTTCAAAGCACTTCATGGCTACAGATGTGAGTGCTACGGGTCGGTAGTCATTTAGGCAGGTTACCTTGGTGTTCTTCGGTATAGGGACTACGGTGGTCTGCTTGAAAGATGTTGGTATTGCAGACTCGGTCAGGGACAAGTTGAAAATATCAGTGAAGACACTTGCCAGTTGGTCAGTGCATGCTTGTAGTACACGTCCTGGTAATCCGTCTGGATTTTTCAGTGGCAGGGACTGGGTGACTAGTCAGGATCGAGGGAAAGATGAACGGAGCAAAGTGCAGAGAGATCCTTGATGAAAACCTGCTCCAGAGCGCTCAGGACCTCAGACTGGGGCAAAGGTTCAGCTTCCAACCGACAACGACCCTAAGCACACAATGAAGTCTGAATGTCCTTGAGTGGCCCAGCCAGAGCCTGGACTTGAACCCGATTGAACATCTCGGAAGATACTTGAAAATAGCTGAAAAAAAAAATAGGGAATTAGCTAGGGAAACTGACAGATAACGTTACATTGCAATACTGACTAATAAAACTCACATTGTGCTGAAAAAACATCAGAATATAGGTCTTCAATCGTTTGGCTGCTGGTTTCATAATTTTATTCAGGTCTAGTGTGACTGAGGCAAAAACAATAGCTAAAGTTAGTGAGCTAGCAAGCTAACGTTAGCCAACTTTTGGCTAGCTCTAGCTAAATGGTACATCAAATTTACTTGTTTAAACCAGACAAAAAAGGCTACAAACATTTCCATACACACAACAGCTGTTAGAAACTGCTACGCGACAGATAGGCAGATGCTAGCTAGAGCTGAACTGGCTGTAGTAGCTATTAGCTAGCTGCTTGTAGTTCATTCACTTCAGTCCAGAGGGGATGAAACATTAGCTAATGTAACATGTCACTTACACTACTAGCTCAGCACTAGGAATACTTTTTTTCTTCTTCTGTCAAACAGTAGTTATCTTGCCAGGGAGATCAGTCAACCAAAGAGTAGCCAGTTTCTGCTCTGCTTGCTTTTACAACTCTGAGAAAAGGTGCAACAGACAGCAGCTACCTCTATTCATCTCTCCTATGCTGGTTCAACACAGAAGCTTTGCCTTCACACCGTCTGTCTGCACGCTCTGCGGTGTCTGTGCGGTCCTAAATCCAGCCGGCTGAAACCGGAAAACAGCCTACCCGACCTCTCGGAGTTGTCCACTTAGTCCTAAATCACACAAGTGCCGAGTTTATCACAGTGTAATGATAAAACTGGGGGACCAAAAGGAATGTGTGGGGGGGGTTATGTCCCCCCGGTCCCCAGTGAATGTTGCGCCCTGAAATAAACTTAGCTAATTGCCAATGTTTAGCTGGGTCTGTAATTCTATTTAGTGTATCCCTTAATAAAACATGACCTTTATTTGAAAGAGTTAGCTAGCTGGCCAGCTTGTAAAGTGGCAAATTAAAGTAGCCTTTTCTGTTTAGCTAGCTAAGTCAGCAGCTAGCTTACAAATGTGCTAAAATTAATTGAATTAACATTGAAACTTTATCTAACCCCACCGCTACCACGGGGCAGTCTTTCCACAACTTTGAAATCAGTAAACCGCTCGCCCACATGTGGTCTGCTGTTGTGAGGCCAGTTGAACGTACTGCCAAATTCTTTAAGACGACGTTGAAGGCAGCTTACGGTAGAGAAATAAACATTTTCTGGCAACAGCTCTGGTGCACATTCCTGCAGTCAGCACGCCAATTGCACGCTCCTTCAAGACTTGAGACATCTGTGGCATTGTGTTGTGTGACAAAACTGCACATTTTAGAGTGACCTTTTTATTGTCCCCAGCACAAGGTGCACCTGTGTAATGATAATGCGGTTTAATCAGTTTCTTGATATGCCACACCTGTCAGGTGGATGGATTAGCTTGGCAAAGGAGAAATGCTAACTAACAGGATGTAAATTTAAGGTAAATAATTTTGTGCTTAGGTCATGAAACATGGGACCAACCCTTTACATATTGCGTTTATAATTTTGTTCAGTATAAATACAATCTAATTGTATGAGTAGACCCTCACGCAGTTGAATTTTACGGTATTATAATAGCCTGCACAGATTAACAATATAGCTCAATGCTATTTAAGATGCAGGTGTCACGCAGACGTTAGTCAGTTGTTGGTATCACGACATGTCAGTCAGACGTTCAATGGTAGGCATTCAATGGTATCTCATTCGGCTCTTCTCACTCGCGATGCTGTTCTTTGGTGCACAATTTATACTTTATTGTAAAATATTTTATGTCATCAATGGGAGAGTTGTGGAAAAACTGGGGAGAACGTTTTCAAAAGAGTGCTAAATGGGACATGTACACGCAGACAGACCAGCAGTTCTTTCAAAAGTTTATTTTAATAATGAGAGACTTACATTTTCCCACTTGCCACTTCTACCCGCAGGGTTCTTGACATTTATATCTATTCATCTTCCACAAAAATATAATTAGCTAAATAATATCAATAATCATATGAAAATACAACTTCAATGCAGGGATTGTACACTTGCTGTAGACAACGCTAAGAAAAGATAAGGAAAAGTACCATTCAACAAAACAGCTTTACTGTTCACAGCAATAAAACCTTTTCCCAACTTCAAATTCATTCATGGTTGGAACGCGGAGAGAAATGTTGACTGGTATTGAATTGACAATGGCATACTGAATGTAAATAATCATTTTGTTGACTTCTAGGATGTTTGATGGGTGGCTCGTCTGCTTGAAAAACCAATTCAATGTTGAAATGATTGGGCAGTGAACACATGAACAAATTTGCCGTGAAAGACAAAAACAGGAAGAAAAAAAACATTCCTTAGTCAATGAATTTTTGTTATATTCTAATCACATATAATAAAGAACAGGCAATGGGAAATATGCATTTCTTTTACAATATATTATCACTTGTAAAACAATGAGCTATCTTGAAGGTTGGAACAAATGTCTGGACTGCACACAATATGTTTTGTGAGGACCATTTTTGAAAAAAATCAGAAAATGCTAGGACTAACAGTGGCCCAACCCTTAGTGACATTTTGATGCTGGAATTTATTGGGATGACTCATGTACTGGAGGCCACTGCAGGCTAGTCACTAGCTGGCACAGCCACAGTCAACATCTGATTTGAACTCTAACCCCCAACCACACTGCTAACCTTAACAGAAATCGCTCTGCTTCCAAGACGAGATTCATCCCAATAAACGTCAACCTGCCATTTTGATAACGTCAAAAGTAAGTGCTCTTGTTGAAACTTTATGTAACTTTTAAAATGAATGCAGTGTGTAAGGTGTATAATGTTCTCAATTAACAGTAGCACAATTTATTTGCACTGTCAAAGTTGGGCCTATATTCTTTAGGCGGATCTGAAAGGATTAGATGGGTGAAAGTGACTTGGTAAGAAGCTGCACTCACCCTCGTTAAAGGCTTGGAGGAACTCACCCTCGTTAAAGGCTTGGAGGAACTCACCCTCGTTAAAGGCTCGGAGGAACTATCACCATATTGTTTACATCCAGTCCAATCCTTTTATATAAAAGCCAGACAAGGAAGAAGTAAGAGCTAGAGAAAAGGGCTAGAGACAGAAATTGAACAAAGCCAATGACTTTCAATCAGTGGCCTGAAAGCACCGGATACGTAAAAGCAAAGTGTTAGACACCATTTCCAAAACCATTCTGGGGTGTAAGACTTTTAGAACAGAGGCGTCTTGAGATAGTCGGGAACAAAATGTGCATCTGAACCCTCTCTTACACACGCATACAGGCTATTCCTAACCTTTCCATCCACAGGGCGTAACATTTATAGATTCATATAAATATACTACAAAAATAAATACATAAACAAATACAAATCATTTTGTAAATAGGCAAAATAGTGGAGTACTGATGTTTTCATGTACAGGAAGTTTGCAAATTGCAGATATTGTGGCATTTTGTATTCTACCAGTAGGTACATTAGACTGTAAGATATTACGGTGATTAAACAGTATTGTGAAATAGCCATTGAACAGAGCTTTACAAAAATCATCCCCTTTATGCACGGAAACTGGTCCATTTGGGCTGATCCCTTGGCCTGATCCTTTCGTGATCTTGTGCTCTCATACATGGTACTGTAGTAATCTATTTTGCTGATGGTTGGAGTTGGCACTTAGAACCCACACTTGGACCAGTCCAGGAGAGATGGCAAATCGATATTCATTTTAATTCAGCTGGTGAAAAATATACAATCCCTATCCATTGTTTTTTTGTTGTTGTTGTCTCACTCTAACCTCCATTTCGCCTTTTTAAATAACATTTTGCTCTACTTTTTCCATTGCAAATGTAGATGAGTTGCTGAAATACGTACATTTTCAACAACTCGTGTTGTCAGTGCAAGCATTTTGCCCAATATAGCAATAATATCCATAGTTTTATACCATACATTTTCCCTTGTCATTTATGCTGTAAAGTTTAACTGCCAGTATAGACCCCAACCAATGCACCAGGGTGTATTGCCACTTCATAAAGTACAGGAACAACTGTTCAGGCTCGACGACCTTCCTCCAATGGGCAGTGTGTTCAAATTACAGAAAGACTATGCCCTCAAGACGAGGATAGCGTCAATCTGCCCATTCAACTAACAGAAAAAGGAGAAATCTCCTTCCAACTTGGCTTTAAAAATATCACGACCAAAAGCCCTGGTAAGAGTAACACGATGGCCTTTGTTTCGGCGGCAGAGAGTGGAGTTGAGTTCTGTGACATGGCGCATCCTATCTACAGAGGTCCTCCACCGCAGGCGCAGGTTTGCGTTGGTGCTGAGGCTTCCTCCTCCTGCCCGTACAGCTCCGCCTGCTGCCTTGGTGGTTCCTGCATGACGACTGTCCTGTTTCTGTGCTTGGCTGTGTGTTGGCATGGCTGTTCTGACGAGACGTCAAACTTTCTCTGTCCACCTGTTGCCAGGAAAACACATAAGACAAGATGAATTGTATTGTCCCCTGATGGGAAATTTGTCTTGGAATAACATTTAGTGTGACATACATGGATGTGTGTTAAGTTCACACTAAAGCTTGTTTGATATAGGGTCGTTCCACCAATTCCCTGTCTTTTGAGACATGTAACTTGGTAAAAAAATATGCGTTATCACCACATTTTAACATTGTCATAAAGAGCACATGTTAAACTTTAAAAAAACTTGTATTCCCATTTGCTGAGGTTAAATAAATAAAAATAATACTATAATAAGTGCCTATTAAATGGCAAATAAAGTAACAGGCTGACGATTTCATCTTAAATCAGCCATAAATCCACTTGTGAAAAGACGCAATTGAAAGCAAGATTAATTTTAAATTGTAAAAACATTATAGCCTGTCTACCTATGGGTAACGGGGTTGATGCTCAATTTTCCACCACAAAACACCAGAAAAGGGCCAAAAACACCAGCTCACCTGCTTTTACACTATAATTTGACTATTAGATGTTTAATGTTGCTTTGAAAAAAATACCAAATGAAAGTTCAGTTCACATAACAGAGTTGACCTTAAAATGAGGGACAGACTAAATTAATCATTAATTGCATGAAATAAATAACATTCAGAAATGACTTTGTCAAAGCAAAACTATGGCTTTGCAATGATGGTGAAAACAATGTTATGACTATAACTACTGTTCCCTGAAGTAGGGAAATTACATACAACATACTATGGGGAGTTGCACTCTCACTACTTCTGTTGAAGTATCTACAATAACACCTGTCCAGGCCAGTGAAGTCCCGCCTTCCACAGGTGATAAGCGTGAGGCTCCGATTCATTCCTTCAATTTAATACCGCTTTTCACCGAGCCCAGGATCGGGGGGCGCGGGGCCAAACAGATGTACCTCATTCCCTCCTTCAGGGAAAAGTAGTTATAGTCTTAACGTTACTTTACCTTTCAGTCATTCAATGTCGGTACAACATATTATGGGGAAATAATCATGCCCCATACGGACGCCAACAGATACTAAATGAAAACGCCCCATGGCAGACCACCCAGACCTGACCCTGCCAGATGCGGAAGTCTGGGTATTGCGTTGCCTTTTGTAAAGAAATGCTATTTCTTATGCAGGTGACCAGCATACTGCTATTACATTGCTATTGCATTGTTATAACTGAGACAACACATAGCAACGTATTTTCACAGTAAAGCCTGTTGGGTCCCCTACAGGATAGCTCCCACATTACACACTAACTGCCAAACCAGCGCACACACATAATCTCCTTTCTAGCCGAACATTGTGTGACCAAGAACAGAAAGGCCCGAAGAGGATTCTACGATGACGGACAGACAACTGAGCCAATGGCGGAAGACTACAGACTACACCCCAGCCTGAACCAATCCAAAGATCCGATCTTCTAGAATCAACCTACTTTCTGTTCCACATATAAGGACTGTGCTGAATGTTAACGGTCTCTTTTCCTGCTGTTCTGTGCGAGCTAACGGAAGAGCCGTAATTACGCTGTACCAGATATCTTCACTCTGAATAAACTGTCGCTTGTCATACAATTTACCACTTTGTCTGAATCGATCCTTGACCGGCTCACCCTTCTACATATCTAATTACTAACACTAGTGACTTTCCCCTGTCCCAGCCGTAAGCATGCTGTGGTCTACACTGGGAGCAGTGACATCCAAGCAATAAAACTCGAAAGTGTGTGGTGATGCCCAACTCCCCGCATCACAAATATCTCTTACAGTCAACACTTTAAACAATGCCCACGCTGACAGACCCCTGGTGGAGTGGGCGCGTACACTGCTAGGTAAGCATTGCCTCTTGCTGCAAAACTCAGCAAAAAAGAGAAACATTCTCTCACTGTCAACTGCTTTTATGACTAACAGAAATTGAATAATGTGTCCCTGAACAAAGGGGGAGGGTCAAAAGTAACAGTCGGTGTGGCCACCAGCTGCATTAAGTACTGCAGCGCATCTCCTCCTCATGGACTGCACCAGATTTGCCAATTCTTACTGTGAGATGTTACCCCACTCTTTCACCAAGGCACCTGCAAGTTCAGGGACATTTCTGGGGGGAATGGCCCTAGCCCTCACCCTCTGATCCAACAGGTCCCAGATGTGCTCAATGGGATTGAGTTCCAGGCTCTTCGCTGGCCATGGCCATGGAAATCACGCACAGAATGAGCAGTAAGGCTGGTGGCATTGTCATGCTGGAGGGTCATATCAGGATGAGCCTGCAGGAAGGGTACCACATGAGGGAGGAGGATGTCTTCCCTGTAACGCATAGCATTGAGATTGCCTGCAATGACAACAAGCTCAGTCCGATGATGAGGTGACACACCGCCCCAGACCATGACGGACCCTCCACCTCCAAATCGAGTACAGGACTCGGCGTAACGCTCATTCCTTTGACGATATCCGCGAAGAGTACTTTTTGTCAGTCCTGTCTGGTCCAGAGACGGTGGGGTTGTGCCCATAGGCGACGTTGTTGCCGGTGATGTCTGGTGAGGACCTGCCTAACAACAGGCTTTACAAGCCCTCAGTCCAGCCTCTCTCAGCCTATTGCGGACAGTCTGAGCACTGATGGAGGGATTGTGCGTCCCTGGTGTAACTCGGGCAGCTGTTGTTGCCATTCTGTACCTGTCCCGCAGGTGTGATGTTCGGATGTACCGATCCTGTGCAGGTGTTGTTACATGTGGTCTGCCACTGCGAGGACGATCAGCTGTCTGTCCTGTCTCCCTGTAGCGCTGTCTTAGGCATCTCACAGTACGAACATTGCAATTTATTTCTCTGGCAACATCTGCAGTCCTCACGCCTCCTTGCAGCATGCCTAAGGCATATTCACGCAGATGAGCAGAGTTGCCTTCGTAGGATGTGTCTGATGTGATCACCTTGCGGAATACAACTCAGCCCATGAGAGCTCCCTGACAATAACAGAGGATTCCACCACTGGGCCATGGCCCATATGCCTGACAGGGACATCTGAAGTGAGCAGCATTGGCTGCAAGATGCGTCAGGTGAGTGGCTAGCACAATCTATGTGCCCAGGTTTGCCTGAAGCCCAGCTCTTACGGGCATAGAGGGCTCTGGCAATGACTGACATAGTATCCTGTTTGACCTAGCAAAATGTGGGAGCACTGTCGTCATAGCAATGTTTCTGTGGTACAGCTGCTCAGGGGCTACTTCCTCATCGGAGGAGCATGCAAGCTCCGCTCGGTCTACCCCTCACAACTCCAGGAATAGAACATAAGGATGGGGTTGCCATAGCACTGGGGGAATGCTAGTAAGCTTAATTCACTGGAAGTTATGCATGATAGCCAAAGTTAGTCAGGAGGCTCTTTAGTCTAAGCTAAGCTAGCTAGCCTCTGACCGCAGCACAGTAAATTTAGAATAACTAAAGCCAGGAGACATTTGACCCGACATCAGACTCCGCAACACCGACTCATCCGAGGTACGGGCATCCGGGAGAGAATGTCACTATCGGAAACACCAAGGCCCCTAAAGAATGCTACATGATTGTCAACAGAAGCTGGACCGCGGACTAGTAGGGGAACAGTGCCAGACATCCCCTAGTCTCACATACAAACTGATTTGAATGAGGGCAGCCTGATCATGCACCGAGCCGAGACATACAAGACAACAAACGTGAGTATCTTTCTATTCATTGGGGCATGTTCGTGAAACCAAACCCAGCTTGTTTGCCTTCGTCGTTTCAGTGGCATTAGCCATCTTTACTTACTGCTAAAACCAGGCCAAGCAATTAGAAGATTAACTAATTGTTTGTGATTAGGAAACTTATTAGAACCATACAAACTTCAGCCCACAACATACAGTGGGAGATCATGCTCTAACACTAAGGGACAGTTCAGTTGGCGCAACGAAAAGACAGTCTCGAGTTCCAATTGTTTGTTTGTGTAGCGTGAATTGTTCCTGTTAACAGAGGTGAAGAGCAGCATAATTGAAGGAATGAACCCAAGCCTCACGCTTATCACCTGTGGAAGGTTGGCTTCCAGCGAGGCACAGATTTCATTGTAGATCCTTCAACCGAAGCCACGAGAGTGTATGTTGTACCGAAGTTGACTGGTAAAGAGAACTTGTAGAAATGTCAGGGTTAAGTGTTGTCTTCCGAGAAGTCACGAGAGTGTATGTTGTACCGAAGTTGACTGGCATAGAGAACTTGTAGAAATGTCAGGGTTAAGTGTTGTCTTCCTAGAAGTCACGAGAGTGTATGTTGTACCGAAGTTGACTGGCAAAGAGAACTTGTAGAAATGTCAGGGTTAAGTGTTGTCTTCCTAGAAGTCACAGATGGTGTTGAATTTTGGCCCTTTAGCCAGTCTGATTTATTTAATTTTCCATGTGGCCTATATTAAAAGGGCACTTCACTGAATATAACAGGCCTTAGCTTTTTATTTTATTTGACTGGTGTGATGGCCTGCATCCGATGGTCAGTCTGAGGGGAGGGAGAGAGGAGAATAACGGCCTCTCACCCGACTCACCGTACCTCCGCTCTCACAGAGCGCGTCTTCCAGCTGATGGCGAAACTCAAGTCGCACTGCATTATTTCGGAATCATGCAGCAATTCAAGTTGCTACTCTTATGAACAGAGAAAGTCAAATATTCCTTGATACTAAAAAAAGACAAGCCTCTGCCTCGAATAATAACAACGCAAGCTTATCGAAACACTTTGCTATACTCACTCATTGCAGCTGCAGTACTGGTTGTAGCATGAGTGAAAGTACGAAGAACACACATTTTATGGCTTATAAAAAAGTGTTGAGCAAGATGACGGTGCTGGATAACAACTTACACATGAAATTAATTTGAAAAAACAGCAGCTCTTTGCTGTATTCATTGAATCTCTCTAGTCAAGTCTGGAAATCTCAGTCTCAATTTGCTGTGCACTAGAGGCTTCTTTTTACAACAAATGGCTTGAGGAAACTGTGCAGACACAGTGATCTGAGCTATCGGATTGGCTACGGTAGGCCTGCAGGGTAAGCTCTACCGTCAGACACATGAAATTATTCAAAATGGGAACACTTTTATCTTCCTGGCACTAGGGCTGCTAAATCCAGTGCACCTACCGCCAACAGAGCTAATCGGAAAATAAAATAAAATAGGAATGCAAGGTTTTATCGCAGTTTTTTTTTTACAGAAACGTTTGGTGATCGATTACGGATGCCTTGGAGATCGAGCAGTCGATCGCGACCGACCGGTTGGTGAGCAATGCTAGAGTTAGTCACCTACCGTACTCTTGTTCGAGTGGCTCACGTGGCTTCCGGAAGAGGAACTTGTAGCCCTGTGATTGGTCAATCCTAGGGGGGCAGCTCTGTGTGCGGATAAGCCCCGCCTGCCACGCGGCAACACCGTTTTACAGGGGCTTCCGTCCGAATCCTGGAGGGTTCAGAGCATCCAATCAAACATGGGCAAAATACAGTTTAACGACAGGTATCTCAAACTTCTAACACATGAAAGGGTACATTGCCTAAGGGACCTTTCTGATAGCTCCAAAATATTTTTCTAACTAATAGTTAGTCTATCTTTAGAGATTTTACATCATAGTTGCTAAGGAAAGGTCAGCACTGGGGCTGTAGGTATTAAGCGTCTCAGAGTATCACTTGACACATACAGCCCCTGGTCTTTAAGGTGCAAAGTGTGTGGAGAGAACACGTTCGGTTTCACAAGGCACCCACAGCATCGCTGGAGCTAGCTGATGAAGACTGCGGCGAGGAGGATGATGAAGAGGAGGATGGAGAGGAAGGAGGAGGAGAGGAGGAGCTTGGTGATTCCACCCCTTCCTCGGAGAGATTGTTGTTGCATTCGTACGTCTGCTGAGGCTCCACCAGCAACGTGACATCATTTCCTGTGACATAGGGGAAACAGTAAGAAATGTGGGGCAAGACAAGTTTACACTGTTTTGATATAGTGTTGTACTTGGACTGGATAACTGAAAATCTATTAAAAATCAATTATATAAAATGGGCTTTAAAATGTCTCATCTCCTTACCGTTTAAGGTCAGGGAGTTCAGTGATAGATCAGCCCACTTCATGGTGATCCAGTCCCTGTATTCTGCCACTTCCTGAGTCACCCGGATTATTCTGCCCAGTATACTGCAGGACACACAACAAACAATGTTACCACAGGTTGGAAAAGGGGACACACGTACATGTGCAATCTTTTTCCCCACTTAATATTGTAACAAAAAATATATACAGTACCAGTCAAAAGTTTGGACACACCAACTCATTCAAGGGTTTTTCATTATTTTCTACATTGTAGAATAATAATGAAGACCTTAAAACTATGAAATAACACGTACTATCATGTAGTAACCAAAAAAGTGTTAAACAAAGCAAAATATATTTGAGATTCTTCAAAGTAGCCATCCTTTGCCTTGATGACAGCTTTGCACACTCTGGGAAGTCTCTCAACCAGCTATTCCAACAGTTTTGAAGGAGTTCCCACATATGCTGAGCACTTGGCTGCTTTTCATTCACTCTGCAGTTCAACTCATCCTAAATAGCAAATAGCCCTTACAAGGCCTGGATGTGTATTTTGGGTCATTGTCCTGTTGAAAAACAAATGATAGTCCCACTAAGCCCAAACCAGATGGGATGGATGAATGCTGTGGTAGCCAAGCTGGTTAAGTGTGCCTTGAAGTCTAAATAAATCACTGACAGTGTCACCAGCAAAGCACCACCACACCTCCTCCTCCATGCTTCACGGTGGGAAGCACACATGCGGAGATCATCCGCCTCACGAAGACACGACGGTTGGAACCCAAAAATATCAAATTTGGACTCATCAGACCAAAGAACAGATTTTCACCCGTCTAATGTCCATTGCTCGTCTTTCTTGGCCAAAGCAAGTCTCTTATTATTATTGGTGTCCTTTAGTAGTGGTTTCTTAACAGAAATTTGACCATGAAGGCCTGATTGACGCAGTCTTCTCTGAACAGTTGATGTTGAGATATGTCTGTTACTTGAACTCTGTGAAGCATTTTTTGGGCTGCAATTTCTGAGGCTGGTAACTCTAATGAACGTATCCTCTAGTGCAGAGGTAACTCTGGGTCTTCCTTTCCTGTGGCAGTCCCCATGAGACCCAGTTTTATCATAGCGCTTGAAGGTTGTTGCGACTGCACTTTCAAAGTTCTTGAAATGTTTCGTATTGACTGACCTTAATGTCTTAAAGTAATGTACTGACGTTTCTCTTTGCTTATTTGAGCTGTTCTTGCCATAATATGGACTTAATCTTTTACCAAATAGGGCCATCTTCTGTATACCCCCCTACCTTGTCACAGCATAATTGATTGGCTCAAATGCATCAAGGAAGAAATTCCACAAATGAACTTACGAAAGCACACCTGTTAATTGAAATGCATTCCAGGTGACTACCTCATGAAGCTTGTTGAGAGAATGCCAAGCGTGTGCAAATCTGTCATCAAGGCAAAGGGTGGCTATTTGAAGAATCTCAAATATATAGTATATTTACATTTGTTTAAAACTTTTTTAGTGATTCCATGTGTTATTTCACAGTTTTGATGTCGTCACTATTATTCTACAATGTAGAAAATAGTCAAAGAAAAACCCTTGAATGTCCAAACTTTTGACTGCTACTGTATATACCATTCCATTGGTTGCAAGAATTTTGTATAATAATTTAAGTTTTGAATCTGCCGTTGTTTTGCATATCAGTTCATAAACCATGTGACATGGAATGTGTCATGCCCTCAAACTAAGGCACGCTGCCTGCGTTTACATACAGGCTGTTTCAACTTGTCAATTTCAAATGCTTTTCTAACTTGTTTTGTTTTCTAACCGTTCGAATGGAGGAGTGTTCTGCCT
Organism: Oncorhynchus nerka; assembly: GCF_034236695.1. Taxonomy (NCBI): domain Eukaryota; kingdom Metazoa; phylum Chordata; class Actinopteri; order Salmoniformes; family Salmonidae; genus Oncorhynchus; species Oncorhynchus nerka. The sequence goes on from NC_088420.1 coordinate 51,162,656, forward strand.
CCTCATTAATTCGTATAAAAGTAGGCCATTTCACTTTCACGAACAATACATTTTTTTAGGCATTTACTGAGCCGAATTTTCCAGCTGGTGACAGCATTGCCTTCATTGTTGTTTTCATTACTACATGATAATAACTTTAGACATGTGTGTGTTTCTATCAAAATTAGTGCCTTATTATGTTATAATAGTTTCTGTATGTCGTTTCTACTGTAGCTCACTGTATGTAAGGAGCATCATTTGTGTGTATTCCTTATAACTACAGACACGTGAGGTAACGTTACTCATTTCATAACCGTTATGGTGTTATACACAATTGTCCTTATGTAGCTAGCTACATTCTTCTATTAGCTCTGTAAAACAAATGATAATTGCGAAGTATTAGCTTGTGTTGTCCTTTTGAAGCTACCCTGGCCTTATGACTATGGTTGGTTTTCATTCGGCCCGTTTAGCATAGCGCTGTCCTGCCCTGCACAATTGTGGAGCACAACAGCTACCGTTTCTTACTGCTCTATAACTCATATTTAGGTCAATAGGATGTTTTTTTTTTTTTTTTAAAGCAGTGTTATGTTACTTTTTTGTAATATTCTTGTATTGCTATATCCTGACATTGTATTCTAATTACAAAATCATTCCTCTTTATTCTGGACTTTCAAAAACCACACACACAAACTGTATTGGACATCATTTGCCAATGTCATAAATGGAGCCGGACATCTTTTGAGGTGAAGATTGAGGACAGCTTTTGTATGCTAGCGTACCCTCAACAGTTTTAATGGATGAAAACCAAGCAAGAAAACACATAGGCCTATATGTAATAGTCGTCTATTTTATTGAAGTAACAACTTGTTTTGCTAGAGGAGAAAAAAAAACTTCAACAAAAGGCCGACAACTTATGAAAATGCATAACCCATATTGCATATTCATGCAGTGATTGAACAACAACTGCATTTCCACACCCCACCCCTAAAGGCATAGCATCATAGCAGGTCACCTGTCAAGTCACTTGTCAGGTCAGTCAGTCGCTAATTGCAGCAGATGTGCTCAATAGTGCTTGAGCATATGATACTCCCCAAAGCATGGTGAAACACAGAGGTGTGTCGCAAGCTGAGCACATGTACTTTCTCAACCTCGGTTTCCTTCTCCTGGCGCCAGACAGGCAGACTTTGTCGTGCCTCCGTGTGCGACTACCTTGAGTAGCAGTTTGAGGGACTTCGTAGGGAAAATGGCGTGCAGCGAGGCGTAGGGGATTGTCTGCAGCAGCACAGCCCCTAGTGGATGGGCGCCGAGGGGTGTGGTGCTCCTTCCAGCAGCGCTCTCATTAGGTTCTCTCTGTACTTTTGGTAGGTAATTACTTTACCTATGGGGGAGAGGGAGTGTGGAGGATGAGGAAAGGGAGAGGATGAGGCAGTGGGTAGGTGGGTGAGATATTGTCACTATAATTGCATAATGGAACTGTATGTGAACTACATCCAATTACAAAAAATACCTTGTTCAGTAATCATCTCACCTGTCAGTTGGCGGTGAACTATGTGGCCATTGAGGGCAGCAGTGTCGATCAGATGGGAAAATATCTTCTTATACCACTTGGTAGTTTTCAGAGCGCATTTCACAAAGCTGTTTATCATGTCCGCCTTATCCACTGCCCCCATTTTGAGGTTATAGTCAAGCACAGTCTGGTTTGATCTTTCTCACTCCAGTCAGGTGATCCACCTTCCCTGTGGCCGACACGGTTGCTGATTGGACAGTGGAGCGGACATGGCCCGTTTGTCATGCCACTTTACTGCGAGCTGTTGACCGTTCTCCTTGAACTCCACCTCCCCTCTCTGCATCTGAATGCCGGCGCATCCCCTTCCTGTTCGACCTGACTGTGCCACAGGCCCCTGTTGGAGAGCAGATGCTAGAAGAGTGTGGGACTGCTGTCCCAATTGTCCACATACAAGTGTGTCCCTTGCCGAGATGAGGAGCCAGCATTGTCATCACCACAGCCCCGATCACCACAAGCCCATCATAATGTTGAATGTCAGTGGTGGAACCTGTGTAAACTATAATGTTCTAGACAAATTCTGTCTTCAACCCCGCCAACCTCCCTTCAGCAAATCTGACCATGACTCCATTTTGTTGCTCCCAGCCTATAGAGAAACTAAAACAGGAAAAGCCCGTGCTCAGGTCTATCCAACACTGGTCTCACCAATCGGATTCCACGCTTCAAGATTGCTTAGATCACGTGGACTTGGATATGTTCCGGGTAGCCTCAGACAACAACATTGACATATACGCTGACTCTGTGAGAGTTTATTAGCAAGTGCATCTGTGATGTTGTACCCACTGTGACTATTAAAACCTCCCCTAACCAGAAAGTTGATTGATGGCAGCGTTCGCGCAAAACAAAGCGCGAACCACCGCTTTTAATCATGGCAAGGCGACCGGAAACATGACCGAATACAAACAGTGCAGCTATTCCCTCCAGTGTATTTCCTCCGCAAGGCAATCAAACAAGCAAAGCGCCAGTATAGAGACAAAGTAGACACAATTCAAAAGCTCAAACACGAGACATATGTGGCAGGGTCTACAGTCAATCACGGATTACAAAAAGAAAACCGGCCCCGTTGTGGACATCGACGCTTGCTCCCAGACAAATTAAACAACTTCTTTGCTCGCTTTGAGGGCAATACAGTGCCACTGACACGGCCCGCTACCAAAGCCTGTGGGCTCTCCTTCACCGTGGCCAACGTGAGTAAAACATTTACTCACTTCCAATGAAAACAATGTGTATTCTTCACCATGTATGTACAATTCAACATTAGAAAACGGCCTTCTTAGTCCGTTTGCTGGGATATAAGGAAAAAGGGTGTATTCGTATTTATCAGGATGCCTACACCTCTGCTGTTATTACAGCTGACAATCTCTAAGTGTTCAAGAACCATATGATTTTTTCCCTATCATGAAGCCTGTGACCTTTCCAAGTTATAAGTTGGATTTTTTGGGGTCTTTACTTGAATAGAATCAAAATCAACCTTGTCTGTTCCCCCTATCATTGACAAACAAGATAAAACATTTTAGCCGACATGTCATAGGAGGGCGGTGGGCCTTCCATGGAATGGGATAGTCATAGTATGAATACATAGTTATTATATACATTACATATATAGTGTGTGAGCATGTGGGCTGAGCAGACATTTAACCGAGAACACACAGGAAACATAAAGCAAAGTACTTCTTTGTACTTTGTGGCGCTATGCCGTTTTAGGGCTTTCAAGCTCCAACTCCTCTCCTAATGTAACAAAACAATCCAGAAGACTGGGTTATGTCATTGTACATACATTGGAGGAACACGGACACATAAGAACTGTGGTCAGTTTGTATTACCTTGTAAATTAAAAGTATAGTGGCTGGTGGGGGACTACTTGGGAAGAGTGGGGTCCACCGAGAGGCTGAAGTGGGATGAGTAGAGCCCCACACATACGTCAGAGAAGTGTCTGATGCCCTCCCAGTCACCCCATCCTAATACCGTGGATAGAGCCCCTCTACACTCTCACCAATAACCACCATTGAATCTTAGCTATAATGACAAACAAGGAACAATAATGACTCGACGTTATCTGCTAATTTCTCAAAAATTACATTGTAGTATAGGTAAATCCTTCCTTCTCTCTCTCCCAAGCCAACCCTTCCCTCTCCACCGCCCTTTCCCAATTCTCCCCCCTTTACCCCACCCAAGCTTGTCCCAACCTCTCACCCTTACACACCCTTGCCCCACCACCTCCGAACCATGCCCTCCCTTACGCGTCCAGGGAAAGTTTATCCCACCCCATCTTTTCCCCATCTCCTCTTCTCAGACACATTTACACCCATCGACTTATCCATTCTCCTTCATTCACATACAACATATACCCTATGCATCCACCTACCCATTCTCTCCACCCTCATATTCACCCTCCTTTATTCACATACAACATATACCCTATGCATCCACCTACCCATTCTCCCCCACCCTCATATTCACCCTCCTTCATTCACATACAACATATACCCTATGCATCCACCTCCACCTACCCATATTCTCTCACATACAACATATACCCTATCCACCTCCCATTCTCCCCCCCACCCTCATATTCACCCTCCTTTATTCACATACAACATATACCCTATGCATCCACCTACCCATTCTCCCCACCCTCATATTCACCCTCCTTTATTCACATACAACATATACCCTATGCATCCACCTATTCACCCTCACCTCCTTTATTCACATACAACATATACCCTATGCATCCACCTACCCATTCTCTCCCACCCATATTCCCTTTATTCCCAACACCCTCATCCACCTTTCTCACCCTCATATTCACCCTCCTTTATTCACATACAACATATACCCTATGCATCCACCTACCCATTCTCCCCCACCCTCATATTCACCCTCCTTTATTCACATACAACATATACCCTATGCATCCACCTACCCATTCTCTCCCACCCTCATATTCACCCTCCTTTATTCACATACAACATATACCCTATGCATCCACCTACCCATTCTCTCCCACCCTCATATTCACCCTCCTTTATTCACATACAACATATACCCTATGCATCCACCTACCCATTCTCTCCCACCCTCATATTCACCCTCCTTTATTCACATACAACATATACCCTATGCATCCACCTACCCATTCTCCCCCACCCTCATATTCACCCTCCTTCATTCACATACAACATATACCCTATGCATCCACCTACCCATTCTCTCCCACCCTCATATTCACCCTCCTTTATTCATACAACATATACCCTATGCATCCACCTACCCATTCTCTCCCACCCTCATATTCACCCTCCTTCATTCACATACAACATATACCCTATGCATCCACCTACCCATTCTCTCCCACCCTCATATTCACCCTCCTTCATTCACATACAACATATACCCTATGCATCCACCTACCCATCCCCACCTCACCCATTCTCTCCCACCCTCATATTCACCCTCCTTCATTCACATACAACATATACCCTATGCATCCACCTACCCATTCTCTCCCACCCTCATATTCACCCTCCTTCATTCACATACAACATATACCCTATGCATCCACCTACCCATTCTCTCCCACCTCATATTCACCCTCCTTCATTCCCTACATCCACACCCATTCTCTCCCACCCTATACCCTATTCACATACAACATATACCTACCCATTCTCTCCCACCCTCATATTCACCCTCCTTCATTCATTCCCTATGCATCCACCTACCCATTCTCTCCCACCCTCATATTCACCCTCCTTCATTCACATACAACATATACCCTATGCATCCACCTACCCATTCTCTCCCACCCTCATATTCACCCTCCTTTATTCACATACAACATATACCCTATGCATCCACCTACCCATTCTCTCCCACCCTCATATTCACCCTCCTTCACCCTCCTTCATTCACATACAACATATACCCTATGCATCCACCTACCCATTCTCTCCCACCCTCATATTCACCCTCCTTCATTCACATACAACATATACCCTATGCATCCACCTACCCATTCTCTCCCACCCTCATATTCACCCTCCTTCATTCACATACCCTATGCATCCACCTACCCATTCTCTCCCACCCTCATATTCACCCTCCTTCATTCACATACAACATATACCCTATGCATCCACCTACCCATTCTCTCCCACCCTCATATTCACCCTCCTTCATTCACATACAACATATACCCTATGCATCCACCTACCCATTCTCTCCCACCCTCATATTCACCCTCCTTCATTCACATACAACATATACCCTATGCATCCACCTACCCATTCTCTCCCACCCTCATATTCACCCTCCTTCATTCACATACAACATATACCCTATGCATCCACCTACCCATTCTCTCCCACCCTCATATTCACCCTCCTTCACCCTCCCATTCATATGCACAGACACACACACACATAATCACACACACGCCCATACAACAATTATTGACATACGTGTTAAATGTTGTCTTTTGTATTGTCTTTTCTGTGTCCATGTAGTCCATTGGCATCGGTACTTCTATCATTACTTCCTAGAGAAGAACAGTTGCTTGAGGACAGTAGAGTTTAGGTTGTATTGGGGGAAATGGGAAAGAAAATGGTCTCAATTTACGATAAGTTGGTTTTAGACATCACTGTATGTGCTTATTGCTTTTCCCCGCGTTGTCCTCTCCTCAGTGCAGTGGGCTCTCCTTCAACTGGATAGGTCTCTTGCAGACGGTTTAGAGCTTCGTGGGTGCTTGTGAATTCCAGATTTTGTGTTCCCTTCCATTCCCACTGCACTGCCGGGAAGCAAAGTTGAGACTTGATTCCTTTTCCTCCAGTGGCTTCTTTCTCAGCTTCGCAGACAGGTCCTGGACGAATGGACTGGCCGTGGATTTTGATCTCCTTTCCTCCTGTGCCATCAGAATGTTGACTTGAAAATTGCCATGCAAGGGTATTTAGCGTTCTTCTGTTTCACACTGATCCGATGGCATCGTTCCAGAACCTCTGGTGATACATCCACGCCAAGCTCCTCTGATATCAGTTTGACCACGTAGCTGGAAAGGTCTCCTTTGTTCACGTCTTCCGGGAAGGACAATATTTCCATGTTTCATCTCATTTTGTTTTCTTTCTGTTCCAGTTCATCTCCTAAAGTTTGCAACCTTGTTTCCAGAAGGCTAATTTCAATGTCTGGCGTTTATGCGCAAACCTTGTATAAACATGATAGACTCCACTTTCCTTTCGAGCAAATCTTTTTTTTAACAACAGATTGTGACAGTTTGTTTTGATGAGCATTGAGAGCATTTTAGCGATGTTTTCTGGATTTCCTTTAGCTGTTCATTACTCTAATTTGCATCTCCAGATTGTTCCTCGTCTTTTCCTCTGAGGAAAACAATGGCTCATTGGGCTCTTGTCGCCTCATCGCTTTACCAACTGATTGGTTCGCTGTTGTACATAACTGACCACTCACTCGCGCCCAGTTGCTTAAGGATATATTGATCTAGCGATTTTAGACACTTAAGTTGAACTCTTGTCTGGCTTCTACATATAACCACAGTTTAATCGGTACAAAACAGAGCTACTCACTCCCCTATCGGTATGCGCATGCGTGAATACTATCTGAAGGCACATTATATACCTATTTTTATATATATTTTTACTTTCTTTGCTTTCAGGCCCACATGGAAAGGGTGGTATGGGGAGAGTTTTTTTTCTGGTCGCCGGGAGGGAGTGGTGAATCAAAGTACTTTTGGAAGATAATTGCATGTCTGATTTGAAACCCTCACTGAAAAAAAATACACATTTTGATCAGTCAGGGAAATAAAAGTGCTGAAAAATGTTGGCTCACTATTTAAAAAGAAGACGGAGAGCAAGCTATAGGATGGGAGTCAAATATCGATCCAATATTGTCCAAAAATAATACTGCGATATGTAACTCTCGTCTATTTCTGCCATCACTACTGATTATGTGACAGTAACCTTCCCCCATGAGTCCCAGCCCTGCCCTGTACCTCTCGCTGTGGTTGTTGGGGTAGTACTTGGCGATGGGCGACACAGCGTGGCTCAGCACCATGTAGGCATAGTCAAACACCTGCTTCACCTGCATGGCCCCGTACGAGCTACGGCCCACATCATTACCTGGGCAACACAGGACAAACACCAAACGCTCACGGTCAGGTACAAACAAACTTGGCAGCTGCTTATTGCATCTGGCCTACCATAAGAGTTCTCAAACATCTCTATAAAACAACTACATCTGATGTCTTGGTTATGGCAGAACTCTGAAGCACAAGACACTTCATTGAATGCATACTTTTCAGAGATATCATAGCTAGCTAGCTTGCTACCATATTTTGACTACCGTATGCAGCAAGCCAGGATTTCCCAAACTCTGTTCGCGGAACCCAAGGTGTGCACATTTTGGTTTTTGCCCTAGCACTACACAGCTGATTAAAATAATCATCAAGCTTTTATACATTTGAATCAGCTGTGTAATGTTAGGAAAAAATTAAAACGTGCACCCCTTGGGGTCCCAAGGACCGAGTTTGGGAAACACTGCAGTAAGCAATCTCAGACAAACTAAAGGTGTGTGTGTGTGAGCCAGGGCTCACCTGGCTGCAGTGGATCCTCGATGTAGAGCAGGGATGGCCTGTATCCATCCAGCATGCTCTTCTGGACCTCGTCTTTGGAGAGGTAGCAGCCCCCGTCTTTGATCCGGATCCCTGTCTTCAGGTAGTTAAAATGGCGGCCGTACAGCTCAAAGAACTCTATGAGCAGGACGCCAGTGTTGGCGTTGGGACTGCAGGCGTCCTCTCTGCTATGGAGCTGAAACACACACACACACACAATACAGCTTATAACTTGTTTCTACCTTAAGAACACATATTAGTAAGAACACTATACTGCAGGTGACAAATCCAATTTCAATAAAGTTTAGTCAATAGTACAGAAGTAATTATTCCTTGCTCTCAATGGTTGAGAAAAGGCAGAGAAAATCCTTCATATAATAATTTCACTAGAATATTAGATTGGGAGTGTAATAATTATGATACAGTGCATTAGGAAAGTATTCAGACCCCTTGACTTTTTCAAAAAGAAAATGTACGTTACAGCCTTATTCCAAATGGATTAAATGCAATCAATACCCCACAAAGACAGGTTGACATTTTTGCAAATGTATTAAAAAAAAAAAAAACGGCAATATCACGTTTACATAAGTATTCAGACCCTTTACTTAGTACTTTGTTGAAGCACCTTTGGCAGCGTCTTCTTGGGTATGATGCTACAAGCTTGGCACACCTGTATTTGGGGCGTTTCTCCCATTCTTCTCTGCAGATTCTCTCAAGCTCTGTCAGGTTGAATAGGGAGCGACGCTGCACAGCTATTTTCAGGTCTCTGCAGAGATGTTCAATCGGCTTCGGGCTCTGTCCGGGCGACTGAAGGATCTTCAGAGACTTGTCCCGAACCACTCCTGCGGTGTCTTGGCTGTGTGCTTAGGGCCATTGTTCTGTTGGAAGGTGAACCTTCGCCCCAGTCTGAGGTCCTGAGCGCTCTGGAACAGGTTTTCATCAAGGATCTCTGTACTTTGCTCCGTTCATCTTTCCCTCGATTCTAACTAGTCTCCCAGTCCGTGCCGCTGAAAAACATGCCCATGCTGCCACCATCATGCTTCACTGTAAGGATGGTGCCAGGGTTCCTCCAGACATGACGCTTGGCATTGAGGCCAAAGAGTTCAATCTTGGTCTCATCAGACCTGAGAATCTTGTTTTCATGGTCAGAGTCCTTTAGATGCCTTTTGGCAAACTCCAAGCGGGTTGCCTTTTACTGAGGAGTGGCATCCGTCTGGTCACTCTACCATACAGGCCTGATTGGTGAAGTGCTGCAGAGATGACTGTCCTTCTGGATAGTTCTCCCATCTCCACAGAGGAACTCTGGAGCTCTGTCAGAGTGACCATCGGGTTCTCGGTCACCTACCTGACCAAGGCCCTTCTCCCTCGATTGCTCAGTTTGGCCGAGCAGCCAGCTCTAGGAAGAGTCTTGGTGGTTCCAAACTTCTTCCATTTAAGAATGATGGAGGCCACGTTGTTCTTGGGGAGCTTCAATACTGCAGAAATGTTTTGGTACCCTTCCCCAGATCTGTGCCTCGACACAACCCTGTCTCAGAGCTCTACGGACAATTCCTTCAACCTCGTGGCTTGGTTTTTGCTCTGACATGAACTGTCAACTGTATATAGACAGGTGTGTGACTTTCCAAATCATGTCCAACCAATTGAATTTACAAACGGTGGACTCCGTTCAAGTTGTAGAAACATCAATGATGATCGATGGAAACAGGATGCCCCTGAGCTCAATTTCGAGTCTCATAGCAAACGGTCTGAATACAGTATAGAGAGGAAGGCCACCGACCCACCTGTAAGAAGCTGACAGCGATGAGGAAGAGGCAGTAGGAGCTGATTCCTCCTGTAAACACTTCATTCATGTCTCTTTGTAATAAGAACTGTTTCAGGACTAGCACCAGGTATGGAAGCACAGGATATTTCTGAGGAGAGAGAGAAGGAGAGAGAGAGAACATTAGAACAACAGTTCAAACTAGGAGAATTGTGCTCGAATGCACATATGAGCTCAAATACGTACGTACACACGTATGCGCGTGCAAGCACACACACTGGGAGCATTGTACCTTTTTATAATCTTTAATGAGGGCAGCAGCTTTGACAGCATTCTTCATGTTGAAACTGATGTCAACTTTGACCTCCGTGAGAGAGTCTGTCAGTTTGATGATTGGCACCTGAAGACAAGGAGAGATCAGATTTGACAGGCATACAGACACGGAATTATTACGAAGTTCACAACATACACACACTCTTAACAGGCTTTCCTCCACAGACAGGACACAAAACACCAACCGTGGCCTTGTCCAGCACTTTGACAGAATTCTCCTCCACCACTTTGTGTTTCCTCAGGGCCTCTTCTAACCTCCACAAAGGGAGGCTGTCTCCTTCCCTGAACTTCCCAAACACCACCAGGTCAATGTCACTGCAACACAAAGAATCACATTATCACAAACTCATGCTAAGGTGGAATATAACAGTTATGAAAACTTTTCAAATGACTTGAAATGGAAGGACAGCTTACCTGGTAGGTAGATAGAGACCTGTGCTGAAACTCCCAAATACCTGCACCTGCAAAGCATTGTTCACAGCATTAGTAAATTAGATTGTGACATTGCATATAAAACTCCATGACAGCAACTAGGGATGTGCATCTCTCCTTCCAAGCACGAATCAATATGCATCTAAATACATGGGCTGAGATACAAGAACGAGTTTGAAACAATTCGATTTGATCGGTGGAGCGAATTGACGCCATTCGGTTTGATACGATGCACTAACAATTGCTGCATTAACACGTTCATTTTACATTCTAAATTAATATCTGATGCTGATGGAGCTCAACTGGATCTGTCTGAGCTCAGTGTGTGTGTGTGTGTGACAGAGAATGACGTAGTGTGTGAGCTGAGCGATAGGGCAGAATGTGAATCTGATTAGGTTGGGCAATTTGTTTTTGTCCTCAAACTTATCGGAAATCCTAATGCACCACTGATTAATTTGTCATATAGCAGATTAACCATTTCCTGCCCAGCGGAATATTCTATATTTTGCTGGACCCTGACCTCTGTGTGCATAAATTAGAATAATTTGCTGGGGTCAAACATTCATAGTAAAACGTGTTACAAATTTTCAAAGCTGAAAAACTTTTATTTCAAATGGTATGATATACAATAGCACCACCTCAATCAAACTTTAAATCAGTCAAGAAAAAACACCTGTGAAAATGTGCATCTTACACAAAAATCAATGCTTTTCTCCAAAACAACTGCAATTTACAAAATTCTCTCATGGCGATCGAGGGAAAACTTGGCGAAATTTGAGTCTTCCTTATTTTGTAAGGATTGATCAGAAATAAAAATAGAAATACATTTTACTGTGAATGGTTTACCGACGTTTTAGTGACCAATGGTATTTTTTCTCAAATTCTATAGAATGTTCTGTGATCAGACACTTTCTTATGTGGATAGTATATTAAACACATACAGTTGGAGTCAGAAGTTTACATACACCTTAGCCAAATACATTAAACTCAGTTTTTCACAATTCCTGACATTTAATCCTGGTCAAAATTCCATGTCTTAGGTCAGTTTTGGATCACCACTTTATTTTAAGAAAATGAAATGTCAGAATAATAGTAGAGAGAGTGATTAATTTCAGCTTTTATTTCTTTCATCACATTCCCAGTGGGTCAGAAGTTTACATACACTCAATTAGTATTTGGTAGCATTGCCTTTCAATTGTTTTACTTGGGTAAAACATTTAGGGTAGCCTTCCACCAGCCTCCCACAATAAGTTGGGTGAATTAAGCCCATTCCTCCTGACAGAGCTGGTGTAACTGAGTCAGGTTTGTAGGCCTCCTTGCTCACACACACTTTTTCAGTTCTACCCACAAATTTTCTATGGGATTGAGGTCAGGGCTTTATGATGGCCACTCCAATACCTTGACTTTGTTGTCCTTAAGCCATTTTGCCACAACTTTGGAAGTATGCTTGGGTTCTATGTCCACTTGGAAGACCCATTTGCGACCAAGCTTTAACATCCTGACTGATGTCTTGAGATGTTGCTTCAATATATCCACGTAATCTTACTGCCTCATGATGCCATCTATTTTGTGAAGTGCACCAGTCCCTCCTGCAGCAAAGCACCCCCACAACATGTCGATATAGGACTCGTTTAACTGTGGATAGATACTTTTGTACCCGTTTCCTCAGCATCTTCACAAGGTCCTTTGCTGTTCTGGGATTGATTTGCACTTTTCGCACCAAAGTAAGTTAATCTCTAGGATACAGAACACGTCTCCTTCCTGAGCGGTATGACGGATGCATGATCCCATGGTGTTTATACTTGTGTACTATTGTTTGTACAGATGAACAGGGTACCTTCAGACATTTGTAAATTACTCCCAAAGATTAACCAGACTTGTGGAGGTCTACAAAATATTTTCAGAGGTCTTGGCTGCTTTCTTTTGATTTTCCGTTTAAAGGCAAAGTCAAATTAGTGTATGTAAACTGCTGACCCACTGAAATTGTGATACAGTGAATTATAAGTTAAATAATCTGTCTGTAAACAATTGTTGGAATAATTACTTGTTTCATGCACAAAGTAGATGTCCTAACCGACTTGCCAAAGCTATAGTTTGTTAACAAGAAATTTGTGGAGTGGTTGAAAAACGAGTTAATGACTCCAACCAGAGTACGTAAACTTCCGACTTCAACTGTATCTGCACCAAAAACTACAGCTAGCATTTAGTCTTACATATGATAAGAAAAGACAAACAAGTGATATAATATTAATAAAACAAGAACTTTATTGAAAGAATAATCTTAGCGGAATACATCATCTCATTCAAACCTGAAAATGAAGCCATTTAAAACCGCTATCATAATCATAACACAACATTCATTTCAGGGCTACTTTCATCAGAATTGAACTGGAATGACAAAATATGAACAAATAAGGCATTTAACAATAATTATTAGCTTTTACAACTTCCATTTCTACATTCAACTAGCATTTAATCTATTACACAAATAATCAGTACAGGAACAATTCCAAAAGCGCAACATTATTTTACACTCATTACAATTTACAAGTCCTTTACATCCCCAAGGCCATTAGAATCATGAATGAAACATAAAGGGAGGCTGGCATGCAGGATGTCTCAGAAAAGAAAGGGAAAACATCCAAGGAAGAAAGGACATGCAGGTGAAGGGACATGCAGGAAAAGGAAACATGCAAGAGGCAAAATTACTAGTGAACATCTGGGCTACATCCGAGTCCCTTTACTAGTGAACATCTGGGCTACATCCGAGTCCCTTTACTAGTGAACATCTGGGCTACATCCGAGTCCCTTTACTAGTGAACATCTGGGCTACATCCGAGTCCCTTTACTAGTGAACATCTGGGCTACATCCGAGACCCTTTACTAGTGAACATCTGGGCTACATCCGAGTCCCTTTACTAGTGAACATCTGGGCTACATCCGAGTCCCTTTACTAGTGAACATCTGGGCTACATCCGAGACCCTTTACTAGTGAACATCTGGGCTACATCCGAGTCCCTTTACTAGTGAACATCTGGGCTACATCCGAGTCCCTTTACTAGTGAACATCTGGGCTACATCCGAGTCCCTTTACTAGTGAACATCTGGGCTACATCCGAGACCCTTTACTAGTGAACATCTGGGCTACATCCGAGTCCCTTTTACTAGTGAACATCTGGGCTACATCCGAGTCCCTTTACTAGTGAACATCTGGGCTACATCCGGTCCCTTTACTAGTGAACATCTGGGCTACATCAGAGTCCCTTTACTAGTGAACATCTGGGCTACATCAGAGTCCCTTTACTAGTGAACATCTGGGCTACATCAGAGTCCCTTTACTAGTGAACATCTGGGCTACATCAGAGTCCCTTTACTAGTGAACATCTTTCAGAGTCCCTTTACTAGTGAACATCTGGGCTACATCCGAGTCCCTTTACTAGTGAACATCTGGGCTACATCCGAGTCCCTTTACTAGTGAACATCTGGGCTACATCCGAGTCCCTTTACTAGTGAACATCTGGGCTACATCCGAGACCCTTTACTAGTGAACATCTGGGCTACATCCGAGCCCCTTTACTAGTGAACATCTGGGCTACATCCGAGCCCCTTTACTAGTGAACATCTGGGCTACATCAGAGTCCCTTTACTAGTGAACATCTGGGCTACATCAGAGTCCCTTTACTAGTGAACATCTGGGCTACATCAGAGTCCCTTTACTAGTGAACATCTGGGCTACATCAGAGTCCCTTTACTAGTGAACATCTGGGCTACATCAGAGTCCCTTTACTAGTGAACATCTGGGCTACATCAGAGTCCCTTTACTAGTGAACATCTGGGCTACATCAGAGTCCCTTTACTAGTGAACATCTGGGCTACATCAGAGTCCCTTTACTAGTGAACATCTGGGCTACATCAGAGTCCCTTTACTAGTGAACATCTGGGCTACATCAGAGTCCCTTTACTAGTGAACATCTGGGCTACATCAGAGTCCCTTTACTAGTGAACATCTGGGCTACATCCGAGTCCCTTTACTAGTGAACATCTGGGCTACATCAGAGTCCCTTTACTAGTGAACATCTGGGCTACATCAGAGTCCCTTTACTAGTGAACATCTGGGCTACATCAGAGTCCCTTTACTAGTGAACATCTGGGCTACATCCGAGTCCCTTTACTAGTGAACATCTGGGCTACATCAGAGTCCCTTTACTAGTGAACATCTGGGCTACATCCGAGTCCCTTTACTAGTGAACATCTGGGCTACATCCGAGTCCCTTTACTAGTGAACATCTGGGCTACATCAGAGTCCCTTTACTAGTGAACATCTGGGCTACATCCGAGTCCCTTTACTAATGCCTATTTCTGCTATGAGTCGAAATCAGATGAGTGTCATAACCTAAAACAATGTCGGTCCTCCACGATACAAAATCATATGCCACACAAACAAACCGGGTCCTGTTCTCTTTTATCTTTCCTGTGTCACAGCCAGCAATTTATAGAGGGCGCCTGTAGACTGGGCACGTGCTGTGTGTGAAAAGATGAGCGTACAGTTTTCACAGACAAAGGTCTGTCAAAAGATACCGGTCATTAACACAATTACCTCCTAACTGATGAGAAAGCGTCTCTGAATGTAATCTGGCAGTAACCAATTTGCTCATTTGCCTTGCCAGGTGCTGCGTGATTACACTACCATTCCTGGAACAAAAGTTAAATGTTGATGACTGCAATATCAACACAGTGGGGGGGTGGGGGGTGTTTCCCACCACTTCTGGGTGTTCTGCAAAACAATGGAGGAGTTGATCAACGGATCAAATTTGAACGTATCAAACCTGTCAACCCCACCCATATGTCTGTTGTAATCGTGGATTACAGGAGGCTGGCGGACCACCTTCCTATACTTGACTGGAATCATTTGCATTGGGAAAAATTGGGAAGGCAAGTAGCAGTACGTGTGTCTCTCTACTGCATGGCAAATACATTGCCCCCTATCCTACGCCAACACATATTCCCATATGTAAACCTGTAAAACCTGAAGTGTAGCCTGTGTCAGATGAAGCAATGACCCATCATTTAAATTCCCCACCTAGTTGGCCACCCTTTCAAATACTGCTTGAATCCTGATCGCCCCTTTGATTTGAACATGCACTCATCTAGGTCTACACTTCGCTTTGGCTGATACAGCTTTTTACAGGTCTGTTTCAGGTGGTCCAGGAAGGACCACAGTTTTCTAAGCCTATCTGCATTATCCTCAGTGGCAGGATCCACAACGTGTAAAGCAACCAACAGAGCTTTGAAGCGATTACGCAACATTAAAGCTCTAGCCCAAGAGAGCCCTGAATAGACTTTTCACCCCAGTACCGATGAAGGTCCGGCAGTTCGGTAAATCCCATGTAAACGAGCAGTCCAAGAAACCGGTAGAATACTCTAGGTGTAACCTCAAGCCATGCTTTGACGGAATCACCATACGACGGGCACTCCCAAAACAAGACCCCAACCTTGACTATTTGGGAACCCACAAACCACCACCAACAACGCCTGCATGAAGAACAAGAAGAAGTCTATCGCCCTTAGTCTTTCCTGAGCCGTCGACCGAACTGCCTGACGTACACTACCAAGACTTAAACCTGCTGGATGTTCAGGCCTGAAAGAGATGGACTCCGGTGCCTGTGTATCAACATCACCATAGGACTGAAACATGCTATCGGGCAAGACAGAGCATTTACGCGAACAGGAAGTGGAGCACGAACAGAAAGACTTGGAGAAAAGACGAGAAAATAAATAAATTGTTAGTATGCTCAATAATATATTAATTAAAAAAATTGTCCTTTAGATAGATTTATCAGGCCCGATAATAGATAACAATAACACATCTATAGTTACCTTCCAGTTGAAGAGCTTGGCTGAGAGGCCTCAGCTGGTGGCTCCACTTCCTCTGGCTCCTTGATCTCATTCTCTTCAGCCTCGTCTTCTCCGAGTAGCTCAGCATCATAGGGTATCTTCCTTTAAGAAGGCCATGTCTTCATTGTCGTCCTCATCCTACAGGACTTGTGTGGCAATGACCCGCAGCTCATTTGCCATCAGTGTCCTCCTCATAGACAGGGACTGCATTATTCGATGGTACTGGTCCCCTCTGTCCATTTCTAAAACTCAAAGACAAACAAGGAAAATGTACATTTCAAATGTAAAATCAGTGACAACCCCGCCGAAGAATAGCTTAAGATTGAAAGTTATATTCAGAATACACTTCAGTACATAAAAATGGGAATCATGAATGAAAGTGATTAGTGTTATCAAATCGCAAGGACAACTGGGAACTCAAATCATGACGTCAGTAATCTGCAGGTCGGAAAGCTAGAGTTTGAGTTGAAATTCCAAGTTGGATGACGGTTCATAAATACTTTTCCCCAGTCGGTGCTCGTTTTTTCCCAGTTACCGTTGAACGAACTGAAGTCGGAAGTCAGAGATTTCCAATTTCCCAGTTGTTTTGAATGCATCAAACGGCAATGGAAGGCAGGCTTCATCAGTACGTCACACACCACTTTGCAATAAGCAACGTTTGAAACTTGAATGTTTTAATACATGTGAGGCAAACGTTCTGATTTGTTGCAGACTTTTTAAAGTTGTTATTTTACTTAATGTACTGTAGCCTAGGCCTACAGGTTGTACAACTGTCCCAGAGTCTGTTTGGAAAAGGCCATTTATTTCTCAACAAGCTGACCAATCGAATAGGTAGCCTAAACGTATCTACAATAAATTGACATAAGCTAGTGGTTTTGCTATTTGTTACTTGTCTTGTTGGCTGAGGAAAAGTAAATGTGGACAGTTATTATAACATGTCCAAAGTGCACATCAGAATTTGTTATGTTAATACAAATAATTACCATATTCTAAATGTGATTTCTGTCAGTCTGAGCACTGTGGGTGGATGCCCTAATCAGGTTACGCACCCAACATTTATGAGTCCGGTAAATTTCTCAAACGTCATCAGGGGATGACTACATGGCTTTGGGGATATAACTTAGCTACTCATTCCAAAATCATGTATTAATATAGAGTTGGTCCCCCCTTTGCTGCTATAACAGTCCACCTTTCTGGGAAGGCGTTCCATTAGAATTTGGAAGATTGCTGTGGGGACTTGATTCTATTCAGCCACAAGAGCATTAGTGTTGGTTGGGCACTGATGTTGTGCGATTAGGCCTGGCTCACAGTCCGTATTCCAAATGTGTTCGATGGGGTTGAGGTCAGGGATCTGTGCAGGCCAGTCAAGTTCTTCCAAACGTATCATCTCGACCCACCATTTCTGTATGGACCTCGCTTTGTGCACAGTGACAATGTCACGCTGAAACAGGAACGGGTCTTCCCCCCCAAGTTGAAAGCACAGAATCGTCTAGAATGCTATTGTATGCTGTAGCATTAAGATTTCCCTTCACTGGAACTAAGGGGCCTAGCCTGAACCATGTAAAACAGCCCCAGATCATTATTCCTCCTCCAGCAAAATGTAGTTGGCACTATGCATTAGGGCAGGTAGCGTTCTCTCGTCAGATTGCCAGATGGTGAAGCGTGATTCATCACTTCAGAAAACACATTTCCGCTGTTCCAAAGTCCAATGATCTTAGGCTGAAGCTCCCGATCAACAGTTCTTGTGCTGACATTGCTTCCACAGGCATTTTGGAACTCGGTAGTGAGTGTTGCAACCGAGGAGACGATTGTTACACGCTACGCGCTTCAAAACTCGGCGGTCCTGTTCTGTGACCTTGTGTGGCCTACCACTTCGCGGCTGAGCCGTTGTGGCTCCTAGACATTTCTACTTCACAACAGCACTTACAGTTGACTGGGGCAGCTCTAGCAGGGCAGAAATTTCATGAACTGACTTGATGGAAAGGTGGCATCCTATGACGATGCCACATTGAAAGTCACTGAGCTCTTCAGTAAGGCCATTCTACTGCCAATGTTTGTCTATGGAGCCAGCCAGCCAGCCGGAACGTATTAGGACACCTTGACCTTTTCCACGTTTTGTTACGTTACAGCCTCATTCTGAAATGCATTAAATTGACTATTTTCCCAGTCCATGCTGCTGAAAAACATCCACATAGCATGATGCTGCCATCACAATGCTTCACCATAAGGATGGTGCCATGTTTCCTCCAGACTAGAGCTGTGGCGGTCACAAAATTCTGTCAACCGGTGATTGTCAAGCAAATAACTGCCGGCCTCACGGTAATTGACAAATAACAAACACATTTAGCATCTCCTGGCTTCCACACAGTCTACAAGCCACTGATGCAAACCTTTAGAACATCCACCATTTAAAAAAACAACATTTTATTCATATAATATAGCCTACACCTTCACAATAAATTCATTCTTTATTAGACCGGTCTAAAGCATGATATGAAGAAAATGTAGTCTTTTTCAGAACAACAGAATAGCATACTCTAAGTTGTCCTTATGTTAGGTCCTGATCTGGCTATGCCATATGGCTGTGGGCTAAACTAGTTCATTTAGCAGACAAGATTTGCCTAGAATTCCAGGGCATTATTTTATAGTATGAAGAATACAATTGAACAAAGCTGATTAAATATAAAAATTTTCCTCCAACGATTTGAGGGTGTGCGCACATGCAACCATTCTGTGTTGAGCGGTTAAAATAGGTATTAATGTAACTGCAGTTCTATAAACATTGGGCTATATGTTTTGATTTTAATACAATGTAAGGCTGCATGATGCGACTAATGATTATCTGAAAAAAGTTGCTTGAAAGGCATGAGCTCTGCGCAGGCTCTACACACTTCATTCGTCTCTCATTTACAAATTTGACAAGCACTTGATAGTGGCCGTAATGCACACTAAAACAATCCATGCCCTTGGCCCAGAGTGCTGCAGTGCCCTTCTCCTCGATTGCTGCGCGCTCCTAATCACCTCTCACTCACATGGCTCCACATCACGTGACCGGGTCTTTCTCACAGGCTACAAGTGAAGACAGACACATCAGGGATGCAACTGCACGCACCCTTATCCAGAACTCTCCACATTTACTTTGTCAGACAACAAGATGTGTAGGCCTAACGAACAGCAAAATCACTAGCCTATGTCAATCTACTATCCCGCATAGTACAAAAGTCAAACTATTCTATTCTGTTTCTAGAAATAAATATTCTAAACATAGGTCTGGGACAGTTGTGGAATGCAATAGATCCCCAATTAATACAATCACTAGCAAAAAAAATAATTAAAATAATGACGCAATGTGGTTGACACAACAGATCAGAACATTTAGCTTAAAATGTTGATAGCCTAAGAGTTTATTTCTTCACATTAAAAGTGCAGCAATGCACACATTGCAGTAGGCTATAAGCGCAAATGTTTCATTAGCAGTAAAACACCATTATGACACACAATGAACGCAAAGGTGACAAGGTGGCAAAGGTGACAAGGCACATAATGCTTTTATAATAAAAGGTGCATTTCTATGGTGACAATTAGCTTCCCCAAACTTAAAACTCACGCACTGCTTATGTATGCCAGTCTGCTTTACAAGGTTTTAGAGCCTGATGTGCTTAATTTTCTTAAGTTATTTGTGATAAAAACCTTATCAAAACATATAGGCCTATGGGCTAGGCTACAAGAGGTGTGTGACTATGATTCTGAAAAATTCGCCCAAAAAAATGGCAGTTTCTTATGCTGGGCATCATTCACAAGTGATAATATATCATTCACAAGTGATTGGCTAATATTGTCACCCATCAGACTATTCTTGATTTAATCTTGTCTTTACATATACTACTTTATAGATATGTGCCAGCCAGGTAGGCTATACTCCTGTTGTAAAAATAAACAATGTGCATAATATTAGGAAAGTTGAGAATGCCAGTACATACATACAGTGCCTTCAGAAAGTATTCAGACCCTTTGACTTTTTCCACTTTGTTACGTTACAGCCTTATTCTAAAATGTATTAAATAAAAATCAATCCTCAGTAATCTACACATAATTAACCGGACGCTGAGACGCTTCATCATTCATTAAGGACACAAACCCCTCAAATGAGCGGTTCATAACTGCGGTCGGGGACTGGGACTTACAAACTACAGTTATCCCGAGGAACCTGTTTAGTTTCAGACCTCACAACCGTACGAATTAGCCCAACACCTGAAGAAGCATCCCTTGTTTGCGTTTTAGCAGGAAGCAATCATTAATCATATGTCCCACTTTGTGACAATAGAAACAGGGACGCTCATTCTTCTTGATATACTACGTGCTTTATATATTCTACTGCTGGCCGACTAGGGCTAAAAGTAGGCAACTCAGTAGCTCTACTCTATGCATGCTGTACATTACGACATAACACGTCAAGATGTAACGGACGGTCAGTTTTTTCAACTTTTCTCCAATACTATAGAGCCATTACCATGTCGATCAATGCTTGAATAGAAACCTAGTTCACACCCCCGAATTTGACGTCAACACAGTCGCTACAGTCCCATTAGTTTTCTTTGTAGCCTCGTTTGAATGTTGCAGTTGCGCACATTTGTACGGAATGGGGTGAGTTTACGTTAGTGAAGCTCTAATACCTAATGAGAAATGCATTTTATTTTGTACAGTTATCAAAGAAAACATGAACATCACGAAGGCAAGAGGAGAGATAAATCAAGTACTGTTAGCATACCTTGCTCCATTCCATCTTGAGTGAC
This sequence comes from Oncorhynchus nerka, assembly GCF_034236695.1. Taxonomy (NCBI): domain Eukaryota; kingdom Metazoa; phylum Chordata; class Actinopteri; order Salmoniformes; family Salmonidae; genus Oncorhynchus; species Oncorhynchus nerka. The sequence continues at coordinate 51,184,030 of NC_088420.1, forward strand.
TGACTAGACCAACACAGGCTAACTAGTCATCATAGTTATAGCTAGATTGCTAGTTTGCCACCTAGTTTATCTGAGGATATGTTTTAAAAGCTTTGATTCACTTAACCTCTTGCTTCTACCCTCTACTTTTTTGAACATTCTGTTAAAAATCGCGCAACATTTCAGCGCCCTGCTACTCATGCCAGGAATATAGTATTTGCATATGATTAGTATGTGTGGATAGAAAACACTCAGACGTTTATAAAACTGGTTAAATCACGGCTGTGGCTATAACATAACGTGCGTTTCATCGGAAAGCGCAGGAAAAACTGATCACTGAAAATGGAAAAATATATTGCTGCGCTACTTGAACCCATTGATAAAGGTGAACCACAATTAATGAGCTGAGGTTGCAGTACCTACAGCTTCCACACGGTGTCTAGAGTCTTGTCATTTGCCTACGAGTTGTTTCTTGGTCAAACACATGCAAGGCAGCGCATTTCTTCAGGTCTAGGACCGGATATTTTGGTTGAGTTTCTAGCCGGACATTTTTCCAGACGGACAGCTATAGAAGATACTTCGTCTTGTGATTAATTTGATCGCTTATTAACGTTTACTAATACCTAAAGTTGCATTACAAAAGTATTTCGAAGTGTTTTGTGAAAGTTTATCGTCGACTTTTTGAATTTTAAAAAATTACGTTACGTTATGAAACACTGTTTTTTTCCGTTGATCACACAGTCTACATATAACGATATCTAGGCTATATATGGACCGATTTAATCGGAAAAAAGACCCAATAGTGTTTATGGGACATCTAGGAGTGCCAACAAAGAAGATGGTCAAAGGTAATGAATGTTTTCTATTTTATTGTGCGGTTTTTGTGTAGCGCCGAATATGCTAATTATTTTGTTTACGTCCCCTGCGGGTCTTTTGTGGTGTTACATGCTATCAGATAATAGCTTCTCATGCTTTCGCCGAAAAGCATTTTAAAAATCTGACTTGTTGCCTGGATTCACAACGAGTGTAGCTTTAATTCAATACCCTGCATGTGTATTTTAATGAACGTTTGAGTTTTAACTAATACTATTAGCATTTAGCGTAGCGCATTTGCATTTCCAGAGCTCTAGTTGGGACGCAAGCGTCCCGAGTAGAAGCAAGAGGTTAATAAAGCTTTTCATGTACTTCAAAAATGATGTCGTCATTGAGCAGATATGAACTTTTACCTCAGATAGAAATAGTCAACTCACTTTCAAGCGGATTTTACTTTTCAAGTCTACTCGGCTTGGTTGGTAATTAGCTCACCAGGTGTGCTAAATGACTTAAATGTAATGTAAATGTGTCAAAAGCTCATTTTGCAGACGAACATCTTATCAATCGGAAAAAGTAAAATGCAAATATTATTATTACCAACATAAAACAAATTATATACAATTTCTTACCTTGATATTGTCGTCCAAATCGGCATGGTGGCGCTGCCAAAGTTCATACCCTATCCGATTGAGTGGGGGAGAAACGTCTCCCTGCGCCAGCAGTGTCAAATGAGCCATTTTCGTGTTGAGTTTTACCTTGAGAGAAAGCCTAATTCCCGCCCCTGAACCAATCATATATCGTTGATGCAGACATTGTAAACTATCAAGAGGGGTTTTATGTACACCTACTCATTCAAAGTTTAATGATTTTTTACTATTTTATACATTGTAGAATAATAGCGAAGACATCAAAACTATGAAATAACACATATGGAATCATGTAGTAACCAAAAAAAATGTTACCCTCATAGTCTGCCCCATCCCGCATGCGGTAGCGTTACTACAGCCTCAAGCTCATTACCATAACGCAACGTTAGCGATTTCTAAAAATCGCAAATGAAATGAAATAAATATGCCTGCTCTCAAGCTTATCCTTTTCTTAACAATCCTGTCGTCTCAGATTTTCAAAATATGCTTTAGAACCAGAGAAAATCAATAATTTGTGTAAGAGTGGTGATAGCTAGCTTAGCATTTAGCGTTAGCATTTAGCACGCAACATATTCACAAAAACCAGCAAAGGAATCAAATAAAATAATTTACCTTTGAAGGACTTCAGATGTTTCAATGAGGAGACTCTCAGTTACATAGCAGATGTCCAGTTTTTCCTGAAAGATTCTTGTGTAGGACACATCATTCCGTTTTGTTACTATGCATTTGGCTACCGAAACTAACCGAAAATTCAGTCACCTACACGTCGAACTTTTTTCCGAATTAACTCCATAATATCAACTGAAACATGGAAAAAGTTGTTTGAATCAATCCTCAAGGTGTTTTGTCATATATCTCTTCATTGAAATGCCGTTGCTGGAAGCCTGCATTCTTCTGTGATTCGGATGGAAAAATACTGGTAGCTGACTTTTGCGCACCAATTTCCACGCAGACACCGTGCGGGACACTTGGCAATTGTAGTCTCTTATGGTCAATCTTCCAATGATATGCCTACAAATATGTCACAATGCTGCAGACACCTTGGGGAAACGAGAGAAAGTGTCCGTTCATTCCTGTCGCATTCACAGCCATATAAGGCGATCATGGAAAACGTAGCTACAGAAATCCTGTTCATTTCCTGGTCGCTCAAACATCTTGGTTTTGCCTGAAGCGTTTGTTATAAGGCACTCACAGTGAAAATCTTTGCAGTTCTGGAAACGTACGAGTGTCTTCTTTCCAAAACTATCAATTCCAAGCATAGTCGAGCATCTTTTCGTGACAAAATATTGAGCTTAAAACGGGCACGTCTTTTTATCCAAAAATGAAATAATGCCCCTATAGGACTAACAGGTTAACTAAACAAATAAAAATATTTGAAATTTGAGATTCTTCAAATAGCCACCCTTTGCTTTGCCTTGACAGTTTGGACACTCTTGGAATTCTCTCAACCAGCTTCATGCGGTAGTCACATAAAATGCAGTTCAACTAACCTGCCTTGTTAAAAGTTAATTTGGGGAATTTCATAGAGGTTAATGCGTTTGAGCCATTCAGTTGTGTTGTTACAAGGTAGGAGATAGGTACAGAAGAAAGCCCTATTGGGTAAAAGACTATGTCCACATTATGGCAAGAACAGCGCAAATAAGCAAAGAGAAACAACAGTCTATCATTACTTTAAGACATGGAAGGTCAGTCAATGCGGAACATTTCAAGAACTTTGAAAGTTTCTTCAAGTGCAGTCGCAAAAACCATCAATCGCTATGATGAAACTGGCTCTCATGAGGACCGCCACATGAAAGGAAGACCCATTGTTACCTCTGCTACAGAGGAGAAGTTCATTAATTAGAGTTACCAGCCTCAGAAATCGGCAATTAACTGCACCTCAGATTGCAGCCCAAATAAATGTTTCAGAGTTCAAGTAACAGACACATCTCAACATCAACTGTTCAGAGGAGACTGCGTGAATCAGGGTGGCGTGAATCAGAAACCACTACTAAAGGAAACACGAGCAATGGATATTAGACCGGTGGAAATCTGTCCTTTGGTCTCAAATCTGAGATTTTTGGTTCCAACCGCCGTGTCTTTGTGAGACGCAGAGTAGGTGAGTGGATGATCTCCGCATGTATGGTTCACACCTTGAAGCATAGAGGATGTGTGATGTGTCTTTACTAGTGACACAGATTTATTTAGAATTCAAGGCACACTTAACCAGCATAACTACCACAGCATTCTGCAGCGATATGCCATCCCATCTGGTTTGCACTTAGTGGGACTATCATTTGTTTTCAACAGGACAATGACCCAACACACCTCCAGGCTGTGAAAGGGCTATTTGACCAAGAAGGAGAGTGATGGAGTGCTGCATCAGATGACCTGGCCTCCACAATCACCCGACCTCAATCAAATTAAGATTGATTGGGATGAGTTGGACCGCAGTGTGAAGGAAAAGAAGCCAACAAGTGCTCAGCATATGTGGGAACTCCTTCAAGACTGTTGGAAAAGCATTCTAGTCACTACACCCCCATATGCCATGTCTCAAAATATGCTGGCAGATGAATTAAAAGTATGTTTACATTGCAATACTTCTGACAGCCAACTTCCTACCTCTGCCCACAACTTCCGGACTTTATAGCACTCCCAGAAAGCATGACCTATTGAGTCATTCTTACTTTGATACATGACTCTGCCGTTATGCTGTAGAATTTGTATAATACATTCTATACATTAGGTTATACTGGATTAACATACATTTTCGCTAACTGTTATTTTGTTAGCTATGCACCAACTTTCCCTCCATCTTGTGCCAACAGTTTTTAAAATGTTGGGTTCCAATATTATCATTTTTATATTGTCATGGAAATGAATGTATTTCATGTTACTAAGTTTTGTACTACTTCTATGCCTTTAGTTTTCCATGTGGACCAATTTATTGGTGAATTCTGAAAAGCTATCCAAGGATAGTTCCATAAGGTTGTGTTTTTAGGGAGTGATATTGACAACCATCGGAAACATGTTTCCGATTTTTTAATGGGCTGGAAAGGGTCAAATGCTTTGAGCTAGTAATATGTCAATATTTATCTTTAGAAATTAGCTATGAAAACATAGGCAATTAATACAACACAGCTTTGGATTTCACCAGTCTCAGAGCGAATGGTTTTGACCGTTTGGAACTTTGAGGAGAGCTGCTTGCTTCTCCCGTTCCAACCAGTCCTGCTTGCAAAAATGATTGCTGTCCTTGTTATGAAATTCTACCTTTACACGGTTCATGTAAACGTTACCAAATGCAATGACTCTTTAAAGCAGAACTACCAAAAATATTTTGTACGGTGAACCTGACAACCGAAAAGCCCCAATCAGCAGTTAGATGTGCAATCAGCAAGATCTGCCGATAAAACACAATTTTCCACAGCGCATTTGGTAACATTGGCCCAACAACTTACATGGGGTTGCCCCTCAATTAATAAAGCCTATTTTTAATATTACAACAGCCATTTTTACAAACATCTGAATGCTGAAGGTGCCACACAGATGTAGCCTATAAATATAAAACAGGGATAGAGTAGGCCTTCCTCTCCTTGGTGCGAGCAGCTGCGTCTCCCGCACTGTGCGCACAGTTCTCATCTGACTTGTAGATTAATGTCATACGGTGTTAACATGCATAAAAATGTGATAGGCTGAAGGAGAGGATGCATGAATTCAATCACAACAGATTAAAGGTATTTCGTAATAAGGCAGAATTTTTTTTTTGTAAAACCTGCGATTCCTAATGTTTTAATTGGTTTTCTTACCGATGCATGCTTCATTTTGGATCGTTTTAGGCTCCCGCAGACCGATGCACTCGCATTTTAAAAACATTTGAACCTGGAACCAATGTGTCCTGGTGACTCGTTGCATCCCTAACAGCAACCATAAGCTACAACATTATCATACTGGTATCCAATGGTATCCAAATGTAAATCAGAATTACTACACCATTTCAAATCCAATAAATAACTGGACAAGGAAGTCAACAGTCAAGGGGGTTTTACGACAGTGAAAGGGATTGACTTACGTCAGCAGCTGGCCAAAGGTCCTTAATAACCCGCTCTATCCTCTCCACCACCTCCCTCCTCATCCTCTCCTCCTCCGGCCGTGGAGACATGTAGGCATAGAAATCCTGGATCTCCTCATGGAGCCTACAAAGTCAGACACACACACACCGTGGTTAGAACAAGTGTGAAATCCCTAAATAATAATGCAGTCAGGGGTTCCCTGGCAAAGCCATGAAACTGAAAAAACAAACCTACAAAAACTTTTCATACGATTCATTCATTTAAATCTGTTTATATAAAGTCTAGAGCGTATTGAGAAACAGGTAGGCCAGACACCCATTACATTTGATAGGTTTCTGTTATAGCCAACTAATCGCGTAGCACTACAGTATGTAGCCTAGAAGTGGCCTTCAGTCTGTCAGTGTGCTATGAAGCCTGTGATTACAGAGCAGGGAGTTACTATAAATACACTCTAGTGGACACATATGCAACTATACTAAAAGAGCAGCAGTGCGTATTCCCAGGAGGACATGTAATGTGCGCCAGCCCAGCCAGCTGCTTTTCAATATGTCATCCAGAGTAATAAAGCACTTTAGAATAACCCTCTTCTGCATGGTGTGCAAGAAACGGTTATCTGCTGCATTACGCTAGGCCGAGGGTCTCCAACCTTTTCTAGCATGAGAGCTACTTTAAATTTCTTACAAATAGGCAGATTCTTATCCTTTCCCTTGCAACTCTTCCCCAGGTCCGTTGTGTACAAGAGAAAGTAGCACACTGTTGTTTTCTGTCAATATACCCGGTAAAATAATGGTTAATAAACTAAGAATCTGAGACTTCCCCCACAAAATCTGTCATTTTCTGTTTTTCACTTTCAAAATTACAATTGTTAATAAAGAAACAATGGAATTGGAATGTTGAGTCCATGTCAATGCTTAAATCACATCAACACACAATTTGTTTTACATCTGGTATCTTGTTTGCTTTGATTTGGCACTTTAATTGCATATCTAGCGAGTGAGTAATGTGTCAGTCTAGCGATGGTTCTGAACTGCTGCTGCTCATTTCATGACGAAGTTATCAAACAACAAATAGATACAAATGCTACACAGTGCCTTCGGAAAGTATTCAGACCCCTTGACTTTTTTCAAATTTTGTTACGTTACAGCCTTATTATAAAATGTATTAAATTGTTTTTTCTCCTCATCAATCTGCACAAAATACCCCATAATGACAAAGCAAAAACATGTTGAGAAATGTTTGCTAATTTATCCCCCCCCCAAAAAAATATGAAATATACATTTACAAAAGTACATGGACCCTTTACTCAGTACTTTGTTGAAGCACCTTTGGCAGCGATTACAGCATCAAGTCTTCTTAGGTATGATGCTACAAGCTTGGTACACCTGTATTTGGGGAGTTTCTCTTCTCCGTAGATCCTCTCAAGCTCTGTCAGGTTGGATGGGGAGCATTGCTGCACAGCTATTTTCAGATCTCTCCAGAGATGTTCGATCGGGTTCAAGTCCGGACTTTGGCTGGGCCACTCAAAGACATTCAGAGACTTGTCCTGAAGCCACTCCTGCGCTGTCTTGGCTGTGTGCTTACGGTCATTGTCCTGTTGGAAGATGAACCTTTGCTCCAGTCTGAGGGCTCTGGAGCAGGTTTTTAATCAAGGATCTCTCTATACTTTGCTCCATTCATCTTTCCCTCGACCCTGACTAGTCTCCCAGCCCCTGCCGCTGAAAAACATCCCCACAGCATGATGTTGCCACCACCATGCTTCGCCGTAGGGATGGTGCAAGGTTTCCTCCAGACGTGATGCTTGGAATTCAGGCCAAAGAGTTCAATCTTGGATTCATCAGACCAAAGAATCCTGTTTCTCATGGTCCAAGAGTCTTTAGATGCTGTCATGTGCCTTTTACCGAGGAGTAGCTTCCGTCTGGCCACTCTTCCATAAAGGCCTGATTGGTGGAGTGCTGCAGAGATGGTTGTCCTTCTGGAAGGTTCTCCCATCTCCTCAGAGGAATTCTGGATCCCTGTCAGAGTGACTGTTATGGATACAGGTATTCTGTGTGTGTGTGTATTTCTTTTCTCTCCTTCTCCCCTCCTCACAAGTGGCAATCATCATTCCCCAACCTGTCGCTAATCAGAAGACACTTCCTCCTGTTTCCATTACCCTATCACATTCCCTTGGTTTAAAAACCCATTGTTGTTTCCTCTAGAGCTCAATCTCTCTGTCAATGCCATCTGTCTGTAGATCTCTTGTTTGGTTTTTGCATCTACATGTCACTTTGTCCCCACCTGTGAGTATTGGTTTTGTTATGGTGTTTGTTTGACGGTGGGAAAAGGGGGTACCAAGATAAGTCGCCCATGGGCATACATTACCCGTAGGAATACTTTGTATAAAAACACTAGTTAGAACTGGGATTACCACCAACTGTATTTCTGGTTAGTTAGTTAGCGGTTGGTGAAGTAGGCTAGTCTAGCTTGGGGGTGTTTTTGGATACTTATTATTCCTTTCCTTGGGTCCAGCTCAGCCCCTTTTCCTGCTCCCCCCATTACCGTGTGTTTTCAAATAAACCATGAGTGTTTGACGGTCATTTAATTGTCTGTGGTTATTTCGTTCTCACTCTTTTTCACTATTATAATTTGCATGAGTCATGTTACGGGTCTCGTTACCATCCCCCTTAGATTGTCAGGCCAAAAGGGATTCATAACAGTGACCATCGCATCCTTGGTCACCTCCCTGACCAACGCCATTCTCCCCAGATTACGCAGTTTGGCTGGGCGGCCATTTCTAGGAAGAGTCTTGGTGGTGCCAAACCTTTTCAATTTAAAAATGGAGGCCACGGTGTTCTTGAGGACATTCAATGCCGCAGATATGTTTTTGGTACCCTTCCCCAGATCTGTGCCGAGAGACAATCTTGTCTGAGCTCTACGCACAATTCCATCGACCTCATGGCTTGGTTTTTGCTCTAACGTGCACTGTCAACTGTGGGACCTTTATATAGACAGGTGTGTGCCTTTCCAAATCATGTCCAATCAATTGAATTGACCACAGGTGGACTCCAATCAAGTTGTAGAAACAAAGGATGATCAATGGAAACAGGATGCACCTGAGCTCAATTGAGTCTCATAGCAAAGGGTCCGAATACTTATGTAAATAAGGTATCTGTATTTGATGTTTAATAGATTTGTAAAAATGTCTAAAGCTGTTTTTGCCTTGCCATTATGGGGTATTGTGTGTAGATTGCAGTATTTTTTTATATCCATTTTAGAATAAGGCTGTAACGTAACAATTTGGAAAAAGTCAAGGGGTCTGAATACTTTCTGAAGGCATTATACTTACTTTTGGTCATGTAGTGCATATGAGTATGTGGACACCTGCTCGTCAAACACCTCATTCCAAAATCATGGGCATTAATACCCAATCAACCCGGTGGGTTCGGGCCTGTTACGTTTGAGACTGCATCGACTTGGAATGCTTCATACAGGCTGAGCTCTTCCCGAGTACGGCAGAATCATATTACTCTTGGTTCCGACTAATGGTACTCGGGCCAAGTCCACATCAGCATATCTGGCACAATTAACATTTTCAATAGTAGGGCCATATGAGGTTTTCATTCGGCAGGTGATGGAAGAACAAAAACAAATTAATGTAATAATCTCACGTTGAATTTGCTAGCAAATGTTCAGCCTATAGGCTATCAGATGGAGAAGGCCCCTAGAGAATCTATGATATAAATAAATGAGATTTTACTACAGATGTTTTTTGGAACACCACTCACACTAATTCTATTAATTTCAGTCATTCAGCCAACGCTGGCCTAATATGAAATGGCATTGACAATTTTTATGCATATGGTGGAGGCCACGTTAATTATAGGACGACTTAGGATACATGATACACAACAGACATCACATCAGTGTCGTAGGCTATAGCCTATTTTTCTATGGACGGCCCATCTGTAAATGCTGATACATCCTGACAAAATACACCATTATGAGTGGACTAGTTTCACTTTCTGGACCTTGTAAACGGTCGAGAATAAACCCATAACTGATCCAAATGGTTGTATAAATCAGGGCTTTATTTCGGCATGAAACACAAAAGGACATGTGAGCGGTTATTCAAAATTAGCCTTCATCACTGCAGTTTACAGCCTAGACAAATTGTGTACTAACAATAATACATTCCTCATTACACTGGGTTGTTGTAGCCTAGGACATAGAATAATTGTATTTTCTTTTTAAAAAAGTAGGCCAAAATCTTCCATTTGATAATCTGTTACCTTGGCTGAAAGAGTGATGGACCCTACAACCATGCATGTTGAATTACCACAAATTACTGTAGTCTATAGCCTATTAAAATAGCCAAATAAATAACGACCATAACAGTCAATGGGGGGAAAAAAATCGTGGCTTTCGAAACATCATGATTGTGGGTTCACTTCCCGGGGCCATGAACACATGCATACTGTCGCTTTGGATAAAAGCGTCTGCTTAATGTCACATGTATTATTTTTGCACACCTCGTGTGAGATATCAAGCAATTTCCTGCATGGATCTTTTGACAGTAGTTATGGGTTGCCTGCGCTTTCTGAGAAGACACAACAAAATATAACTATCACCAACTGTGTAACTTTGACAGTGTTTCTTTGTCATAACCCAAGTTTGCATGCCACATTTTTGCTGAACCTGAACATAGACAAAGTTTAATTCAAGATTGAGACCTTACATCACCAAGTCAACAATAGGCTACTATTTCCTGTCTGTTTTACAAATCTGTGATTGTAATTTTCAACATAGCAAATAGCAGCATACATGTATCGTCAATCACCCATCAATGCTTTCTGAAGTAATCTTAATAGGAAACTAGCATTACCTCTAAAGGAACCAAAAACACACAATGGAGCAACGGTGGCCTCTGCTGCTTGAGCCGTCTGCCTTGCAAAAAGTTCAAAATAGGTCATTGTAGCTATTGTATTTGTAGCAGTGTATTTCGTTGCTGTCGCTAATTAGTTTGTGACATTGTAGCTAGCTTAATTTCTGGACTGGTCATAGTTGTCAAAGTTTCTTCGTTAATGTTAGCCAACTAGCTATCTTAGCTAACTGTTAGAGCAGAGCGAGCTAGCTAAGGCAATATGTTTAGGGTCTAGCCGATGTGATATTAGGTAGCTAATTAAGCTAGCTAGTGTTTTTATTTGTAAAACATTGGTAGTCTAGCTAAGACTAGGAAAGCACATGATCTACATAGCTAGCTAACAGTGACAGTTAGCTAACTAGCTAGCAAGCAAATGATAGCTAGCTAACTAGGTCCAGTGAGTTAAAGGACTTGCGCGACCAACTGGCAAAGAACGCGCCAAGATTCAATGAGAAGTTTATTTAGTTTCATGTGTACTATGGCAGCTAAACGCTGAATTACAGTACCAAATAAAAAATATGTATACATATTTATTTTTATACGGTCCCGATGGTTCTGTGTAACATTTGCTACCTGAATTATTTGGAATTAGCTACTGTTTTGACTAAACCCACTCCATACAAATTTGCGCAACCACGGCATTCAAACGAGATTGCAATAAAAACTAATGGGACTGTTGCCACTGTGTTGGCATCAACATTTGGGGTGTGAACTACGTTTCTATTCAAGCATTGATTGAAATGTAACGGCCCGATAGTATTGGAGAAAAGTTGGAGAAAATAAACCCACCCCTCCGACGCTGTACGTTAAATTGTGTAGTGTCATGACGTAACTTACAGCACGCATAATGCAACTCATTCTGTGTTGTAAGGCCTCTCTCCACCAGGTGTTGCACTTCTCTCACAGTTTAAAAATAAGAAAGGGACAGGTGGGATACCTAGTCAATTGTACAACTGAATGCATACATTTCTTGCGTCATCACTGCAAGCCATCATGACACTCAAAAGCCGCTGTTAACTTTAGCACCGCCCTAAAAACCTGATTCAAATTCAACACAAACCTTCAAAAACAGTTGAAGTCGGAAGTTTACATACACGTAGGTTGCAGTCATTAAAACTCATTTTTCAACCACTCCACAAGTTTCTTGTTAACAAACTAGTTTTGGCAAGTCGGCTAGGACATCTACTTTGTGCATGACACAAGTCATTTTTCCAACAATTGTTTACATACAGATTTCACTTAATCACAATTCCAGTGGGCCAGAAGTTTACATACACTAAGTTGACTGTGCCTTTAACCTCTAGGGTAGGGGGCACTATTTTCCCCTCCGGATGAAAAGCGTGCCCAAAGTAAACTGCCTGCTACTCAGGCCCAGAAGCTAGGATATGCATATAGTAGATTTGGATAGAAAACACTCAAGCTTCGAAAACTGTTAAAAATCATGTCTGAGTATAACAGAACTGAAATGGCAGGTAAAAACCTGAGAAGAAATCCCACTTCCTAGATGGATTTATGTTTGTAGATTTCCATTGACTGCCTATACAGATTCCATTGACGTAGGACTCAAATTGCACTTCCTATGGCTTCCACTAGATGTCAACAGTCTTTAGAAATTGTTTCACGCTTGTATTCTGAAAAATTAGGGAGTAAGACCACTGAATGAGTGGACACCGCAGTGTCCCAGAGGTTTTTCCCATGCGTGTGACCGAGAGCGCGCTTTTCTTGTTTTCCTGTTATATTGACAAAGCTTTTGTCCGGTTGAAACATTATTGATTATTATGACTAAAAACAACCTGAGGATTGATTATAAACACCGTTTGACATGTTTCTATGAACTTTACTGAGTTTTCAGATTTTACGTCTGCCTTTGAGCCTGTGGATTACTGAACAAAACACACAAACAAAACGGAGGTTTCTGGATATAAAGAGGGACTTTATCGAACAAAACAAACATTTATTGAGCAAATGGGAGTCTTGTGAGTGCAACCATATGAAGATCAAAGGTAAGTGATTAATTGTATCGCTATTTCTTGTGTAACTCCTCTACTTGGGTAACTCCTCTACTTGGCTGGTAACTGTTTGTAATGATTTGTCTGCTGGGCGCTGTTCTCAGATAATCACATGGTATGCTTTCGCCATAAAGTATTTTTGAAATCTGACACAGTGGTTGGATTAACAAGAAGTTCATCTTTAACTTCTTGGATATAGGGGGCGCTATTTTAATTTTTGGATGAAAAACGTTCCCGTTTTAAACAAGATATTTTGTCCCGAAAAGATGCTCGAATATGCATATAATTGACAGCTTTGGAAAGAAAACACTCTGACGTTTCCAAAACTGCAAAGATATTGTCTGTGACTTTCCCTAGGCACTGTATACCCATTGATTCTTGAAGAAGATAAGTTATGTTGAGCTTAGTTGAACTGTTCTTCCCCATCAGAACCAAACATAAGCCTGTTTATCTTAAAACATGGTTAAAACTATCATTTGTATATAATGGGTAGCCAGTCCTTGCATCCATAGCTCCTACATGTTTATGGTCAGTGCTATCTGGAATCCTTGGGACATCCCTACCCTAAATCATAACCCTAACCATTTTAAAATGTCAACTTCAAATGGGGTAGGGAAGTCCAAAGGATTCTGAATAGCACGGACCATATGTTTATCACCTGAGAGCTTTATCCATGAATACTGGGCAAGGGGACACAAGACAAGAGACTGGTGTGAGAGACAGACTGTGGCCTGACCATAGAATTAGGATACTATTATAACATAGCCTGACAATAGATCACAGAGAACAATTATTTTCAGAGGGAAATTGATCCGAGGCCTGTGTGTCCCATGGGCCGCCTGTTGCCCATCCCCGACCTAGAGTCCTGAAATTCTGTGCATCGGTCCCTGTTCTCACAAGGAACAAATGTGCCTCACGGACCCTCAAAGTATGCCATGATGGATTTTCCGCCATTTTGAATTTGAAAAACACTTAAATGACATCTCTTCCGGAATCACAGGTCTTTCAACTCAATATTTGCCATGCTAGTATGTCAAATCTGACCAATAAACATTCATGTGGGCGTGGTCTGGAACATAAACTCATACAAAATCAAACACAGATACTTGTATTGTAACCAAACTTGGTACAAGTTCCAAACCCCGTCAAGAATCAACACATGCAAGCACATTCAGATTGAACACACGGTGGCGCTACAATAGGCACATAACTTATTTTCCACCATAATTTGCAAATAAATTCATTAAAAATCCTACAATGTGATTGTCTGGATTTTGTTTTCTCATTTTGTCTGCCATAGTTGAAGTGTACCTATGATGAAAATTACAGGCCTCTCTCGTCTTTTTAAGTGGGAGAACTTGCACAATTGGTGGCTGACTAAATACTTTTTTGCCCCACTATATCTCTTGATCTGTTTGACGCAGTTTTGAATTTTAAAACCGCGGTGGTTTTTGTGTTGATGTGCTTCCCATTTCAGGTCTAGATTGTGATTCCAAGGATGTTTGTGTGGAGTAAAAATTTGAGTAATTTTGTAACTACTTTTTTTTATATTATTCAAAAGATGCCATCAGGAGAAACACTTTGACATTCAAGGCTACAAGATGGAGAAGTTGGTCATAAAGTGACTGCAGCTTGCACCAGACGGAGACGGAGGCAGGAAGGAGAGGACCGGACACAGCAAAGAAAGGGCAGATAAACCCAGAGAGACATACATACTAGAGGTCGACCGATTGACTTTTCAACGGCAATTATTGGAAGACCAAAAAAAATCTGATACCGATAAAAATGTATTAAAAATACTTTTAAAAACGGCCAATTTTCACATATACACACACATATTTGTAATAATGACAATTACAATACTGAATGAACACTTATTATAATACATCAATAAAATCAATTTAGTCTCAAATAAATAATGAAACACGTTCAATTTGGTTTAAATAATGCAAAAACAAAGTGTTGGAGAAGTAAAAGTGCAATATGTGCCATGTAAAAAAAGCTAACGTTTAAGTTCCTTACTCAGGAAATATGAAAGCTGGTGGTTCCTTTTAACAGGAGTCTTCAATATTCCCAGGTAAGAAGTTTTAGGTTGTAGTTATTATAGGATTATTTCTCTCTATACCATTTGTATTTCATATACCTTTGACTATTGGATGTTCTAATAGGTACTTTAGTATTGCCAGCCTAATCTCAGGAGTTGATAGGCTTGAAGTCATAAACAGGGCAATGCTTGAAGCACAGCAAAGAGCTGCTGGCAAATGTACGAAAGTGCTGTTTGAATGAATGCTTACGAGCCCGCTGCTGCCTACCACCGCTCAGTCAGACTAATCTATCAAATCATAGACAATTATAATATAATAAACACAGAAATACGAGACTTACACGGAACCAAAACCGGCTGCGTGCGCTATCGTGCATACATTTATTTTGCCCCCCCACACCAAACGCGATCACGATACACAGGTTAAAATATCAAAAAACAAACTCTGAACCAATGACATTAATTTGGGGACAGGTCGAAAAGCATTAAACATGTATGGCAATTTACATTTACATTTAAGTCATTTAGCAGACGCTCTTATCCAGAGCGACTTACAAATTGGTGCGTTCACCTTAAGACATCCAGTGGAACAGCCACTTTACAATAGTGCATCTAAATCTTTTAAGGGGGGGTGAGAAGGATTACTTTATCCTATCCTAGGTATTCCTGAAAGAGGTGGGGTTTCAGGTGTCTCCGGAAGGTGGTGATTGACTCCGCTGTCCTGGCGTCGTGAGGGAGTTTGTTCCACCATTGGGGGGCCAGAGCAGCGAACAGTTTTGACTGGGCTGCGCGGGAACTGTACTTCCTCAGTGGTAGGGAGGCGAGCAGGCCAGAGGTGGATGAACGCAGTGCCCTTGTTTGGGTGTAGGGCCTGATCAGAGCCTGGAGGTACTGAGGTTCCGTTCCCCTCACAGCTCCGTAGGCAAGCACCATGGTCTTGTAGCGGATGCGAGCTTCAACTGGAAGCCAGTGGAGAGAGCGGAGGAGCGGGGTGACGTGAGAGAACTTGGGAAGGTTGAACACCAGACGGGCTGCGGCGTTCTGGATGAGTTGTAGGGGTTTAATGGCACAGGCAGGGAGCCCAGCCAACAGCGAGTTGCAGTAATCCAGACGGGAGATGACAAGTGCCTGGATTAGGACCTGCGCCGCTTCCTGTGTGAGGCAGGGTCGTACTCTGCGGATGTTGTAGAGCATGAACCTACAAGAACGGGCCACCGCCTTGATGTTAGTTGAGAACGACAGGGTGTTGTCCAGGATCACGCCAAGGTTCTTAGCGCTCTGGGAGGAGGACACAATGGAGTTGTCAACCGTGATGGCGAGATCATGGAACGGGCAGTCCTTCCCGGGAGGAAGAGCAGCTCCGTCTTGCCGAGGTTCAGCTTGAGGTGGTGATCCGTCATCCACACTGATATGTCTGCCAGACATGCAGAGATGCGATTCGCCACCTG
The DNA here is from genome assembly GCF_034236695.1 of Oncorhynchus nerka. Taxonomy (NCBI): domain Eukaryota; kingdom Metazoa; phylum Chordata; class Actinopteri; order Salmoniformes; family Salmonidae; genus Oncorhynchus; species Oncorhynchus nerka. Next base: position 51,199,919 of record NC_088420.1, read on the forward strand.
GTCATCAGAAGGGGGAAAGGAGAAGATTAATTGTGTGTCGTCTGCATAGCAATGATAGGAGAGACCATGTGAGGTTATGACAGAGCCAAGTGACTTGGTGTATAGCGAGAATAGGAGAGGGCCTAGAACAGAGCCCTGGGGGACGCCAGTGGTGAGAGCGCGTGGTGAGGAGACAGATTCTCGCCACGCCACCTGGTAGGAGCGACCTGTCAGGAAGGACGCAATCCAAGCGTGGGCCGCGCCGGAGATGCCCAACTCGGAGAGGGTGGAGAGGAGGATCTGATGGTTCACAGTATCGAAGGCAGCCGATAGGTCTAGAAGGATGAGAGCAGAGGAGAGAGAGTTAGCTTTAGCAGTGCGGAGGGCCTCCGTGATACAGAGAAGAGCAGTCTCAGTTGAATGACTAGTCTTGAAACCTGACTGATTTGGATCAAGAAGGTCATTCTGAGAGAGATAGCGGGAGAGCTGGCCAAGGACGGCACGTTCAAGAGTTTTGGAGGGAAAAGAAAGAAGGGATACTGGTCTGTAGTTGTTGACATCGGAGGGATCGAGTGTAGGTTTTTCAGAAGGGTGCAACTCTCGCTCTCTTGAAGACAGAATGGACGTAGCCAGCGGTCAGGGATGAGTTGATGAGCGAGGTGAGGTAAGGGAGAAGGTCTCCGGAAATGGTCTGGAGAAGAGAGGAGGGAATAGGGTCAAGCGGGCAGGTTGTTGGGCGGCCGGCCGTCACAAGACGCGAGATTTCATCTGGAGAGAGAGGGGAGAAAGAGGTCAGAGCACAGGGTAGGGCAGTGTGAGCAGAACCAGCGGTGTCGTTTGACTTAGCAAACGAGGATCGGATGTCGTCGACCTTCTTTTCAAAATGGTTGACGAAGTCATCTGCAGAGAGGGAGGAGGGGGGGAGGATTCAGGAGGGAGGAGAAGGTGGCAAAGAGCTTCCTAGGGTTAGAGGCAGATGCTTGGACTTTAGAGTGGTAGAAAGTGGCTTTAGCAGCAGAGACAGAAGAGGAAAATGTAGAGAGGAGGGAGTGAAAGGATGCCAGGTCCGCAGGGAGGCGAGTTTTCCTCCATTTCCGCTCGGCTGCCCGGAGCCCTGTTCTGTGAGCTCGCAATGAGTCGTCGAGCCACGGAGCAGGAGGGGAGGACCGAGCCGGCCTGGAGGATAGGGGACATAGAGAATCAAGGGATGCAGAAAGGGAGGAGAGGAGGGTTGAGGAGGCAGAATCAGGAGATAGGTTGGAGAAGGTTTGAGCAGAGGGAAGAGATGATAGGATGGAAGAGGAGAGAGTAGCGGGGGAGAGAGAGCGAAGATTGGGACGGCGCGATACCATCCGAGTAGGGGCAGTGTGGGAAGTGTTGGATGAGAGCAAGAGGGAAAAGGATACAAGGTAGTGGTCGGAGACTTGGAGGAGTTGCAGTGAGGTTAGTGGAAGAACAGCATCTAGTAAAGATGAGGTCGAGCGTATTGCCTGCCTTGTGAGTAGAGGGGAAGGTGAGAGGGTGAGGTCAAAAGGAGAGGAGTGGAAAGAAGGAGGCAGAGAGGAATGAGTCAAAGGTAGACGTGGGGAGGTTAAAGTCGCCCAGAACTGTGAGAGGTGAGCCGTCCTCAGGAAAGGAGCTTATCAAGGCATCAAGCTCATTGATGAACTCTCCGAGGGAACCTGGAGGGCGATAAATGATAAGGATGTTAAGCTTGAAAGGGCTGGTAACTGTGACAGCATGGAATTCAAAGGAGGCGATAGACAGATGGGTAAGGGGAGAAAGAGAGAATGACCACTTGGGAGAGATGAGGATCCCGGTGCCACCACCCCGCTGACCAGAAGCTCTCGGGGTGTGCGAGAACACGTGGGCGGACGAAGAGAGAGCAGTAGGAGTAGCAGTGTTATCTGTGGTGATCCATGTTTCCGTCAGTGCCAAGAAGTCGAGGGACTGGAGGGAGGCGTAGGCTGAGATGAACTCTGCCTTGTTGGCCGCAGATCGGCAGTTCCAGAGGCTACCGGAGACCTGGAACTCCACGTGGGTCGTGCGCGCTGGGACCACCAGATTAGAGTGGCCGCGGCCACGCGGTGTGGAGCGTTTGTATGGTCTGTGCAGAGAGGAGAGAACAGGGATAGACAGACACATAGTTGACAGGCTACAGAAGAGGCTACGCTAATGCAAAGGAGATTGGAATGACAAATGGACTACACGTCTCGAATGTTCAGAAAGTTAAGCTTACGTAGCAGGAATCTTATTGACTAAAATAATTCAAATGATACAGTACTGCTGAAGTAGGCTAGCTGGCAGTGGCTGCGTTGTTGTTGTTCTATCTCTCTATAGTGCTGTTTCTTGTATTATGGTCTCTTGTTTCTTTAGAGGTTTCACTTTGTTGTCCTTTTTCTTCTGTCCTTATTTTGTCTTCCTTTCTTCTGTTAACTAGATATTTTTTGTTGTTATTCTTTGTAAGCTAGCTAGCTTCTTCCAGGAGAGTCCCTAGCAACTGCTTAGCATTTAGCATTAATTTAGCTCGTAATATTAGCTTGCACCTGCTAGCTAAAGTTCATTTGTCCTATTTAGCTAGCTTGCTGTTGCTAATTTCTATAAACCAATGAGGAGATGGGAGAGGTAGGACTTGCAGCGCGGTCTGTGTCAGAAATAGGAATGAGTTCTATTTTAGCCCTTGGCGTCGCAGACGTACGTTGGCGCGCGTGAGCAGTGTGGGTGCAATAATTGAATAACAAGGATTTCTACATTTATTTTGCGACGTGTCCAGTCTGGTCAGCATGTTAGGTCATTAATATGGTCAAATCCGGAAACTATAATTTTGAAAACAAAATGTTTATTCTTTCAGTGAAATATGGAACCGTTCTGTATTTTATCAAACGGGTGGTATCCCTAAGTCTAAATATTGCTGTTACATTGTACAACCTTCAATGTTATGTCATAATTATGTACAATGTGCAAATTAATTACGGTATTTGTTAGGAAGAAATGGTCTTCACACAGTTCGCATCGAGCCAGGCGGCCCAAACTGCTACATATACCCGGACTCTGCATGCACAGAACGCACGAGAAGTGACAATTTCCCTAGTTTAATTTATTTTATTTTAGCAGGCAATATTAACTAAATATGCAGGTTTAAAAATATATACTTGTGTATTCATTTTAAGAAAAGCAATTGAATTGGTCCACTCACACAGACAGCATCGTGAAGAAGGCGCAGCAGCGCCTCTTCAACCTCAGGAGGCTGAAGAAATTCGGCTTGTCACCAAAAGCACTCACAAACTTCTACAGATGCACAATCGAGAGCATCCTGGCGGGCTGTATCACCGCCTGGTACGGCAACTGCTCCGCCCTCAACCGTAAGGCTCTCCAGAGGGTAGTGAGGTCTGCACAACGCATCACCGGGGGGCAAACTACCTGCCCTCCAGGACACCTACACCACCCGATGTTACAGGAAGGCCATAAAGATCATCAAGGACATCAACCACCCGAGCCACTGCCTGTTCACCCCGCTATCATCCAGAAGGCGAGGTCAGTACAGGTGCATCAAAGCTGGGACCGAGAGACTGGCATCCCCGTTTCCTCCAAACATAACGATACTCGTTATGGCCAAAAAGTTATATTTTTTGTTTAATCAGAACAGAGGGCATTTCTCCAAAAAGTACGATCTTTGTCCCATGTGCAGTTGCAAACCGTAGTCTTGCTTTTTTATGGCAGTTTTGGAGCAGTGGCTTCTTCCTTGCTGAACGGCCTTTCAGGTTGTCGACATAGGTCTAGTTTTACTGTGGATATAGATGGCACTTTTCGCACCAAAGTATGTTCATCTCTAGAAGACAGAATGCGTCTCCTTCCTGAGCGGTATGATGGCTGCGTGGTCCCATGGTGTTTATAGTTGCGTACCATTGTTTCTACAGATGAACGTGGTACCTTCAGGCATTTGAAAATTGCTCCCAAGGATGAACCAGACTTGTGGAGGACTATAATTTTTTATTTGAGGTCTTGGCTGATTTTCCCATGATGTCAAGAAAAGAGGCACTGAGTTTGAAGGGAGGCCTTGAAATACATGACGGTACACCGCCAATTGACTCAAATTATGTCAATTAGCCTATCAGAAGCTTGTAAAGCCATGACAATGTCCTGTAATGTTCCAAGCTGTTTAAAGGCACAGTCAACTTAGTGTAAACTTCTGACCCACTGGAATTGTGATAGATTTTTTCATTTATAAATCACTGTCTGTAAACAATTGGTGAAAAAAATGACTTGGGTCATGCACAATGTAGATGTCCTAAACACCTTGCCAAAACTATAGTTTTAACAAGAAATTTGGGAAGTGGTTGAAAAACGAGTTTTACTTACTGCAACCTAAGTGTATGTAAACTTCTGACTTCAACTGTAGGTATTGAGAGCCTTTCCATTGACCCTTTACTCAATACTTTGTTGAAGCACTTTTGGCAGCGATTACAGCCTTGAGTCTCCTTGGGTATGACGCTACAAGCTTAGCACACCTGTATTTGGAGAGTTTCTCTTCTCTGCAGATGTTCTCAAGCTCTGTCAGTTTGAATGGGGAGCATTGCTGCATCGCTATTTTCAGGTCTCTTCAGAGATGTTCGATCGAGTTCAAGTCCGGGCTCTGGCTGGGCCACTAAAGGACATTCAGAGACTTGTCCTGAAGCCACTCCTGTGTTGTCCTTGGCTGTGTGCTTAGGGTTGTTGTCCTGTTGGAAGGTGAACCTCCACCCCAATCTGAGGTCCTGAGCACTCTGGAGCAGGTTTTCATCAAGGATCTCTGTACTTTGCTCCGTTCATCTTTCCCTCGATCCTGACTAGTTTCCCAGTCCTTGCCACTGAAAAACATTCCCCCACAGCATGATGCTGCCATCACCTTGCTTCACCGTAGGGATGGTGCCAGGTTTCCTCCAGATGTTTTGCTTGACATTCAGGCCAAAGACTTCAGTCTTGGTTTCATCAGACCAGAGAATCATATTTTTCATGGTCTGAGAGTCTTTAGGTGACTTTTACTGAGGAATGGCTTCCATCTGGCCAATCTACCATAAAGGCCTGATTGGTGGAGTGCTGCAGAGATAGTTGTCCTTCTGGAAGTTCTCCCATATCTACAGAGGATCTATGGAGCTCTGTCAGAGTGACCATCAGTTTCTTGGTCACCTTTCTGACCAAGGACCTTCTCCCGATTGCTCAGTTTGGCCTGGCGGCCAGCTCTAGGAAGTGTCTTGGTGGTTACAAGCTTCTTTCATTTAAGAATGATGGAGGCCACTATGTGTTTGAGGACCTTCAATGCTGCACACATTTTTTGGTACCTTTCCCCAGATCTGTGCCTCGACACAAACTTGTTTCTGAGCTCTACGGACAATTCCTTGGTTTTTGCTCTGATATGCACTGTCAACTGTGGGACCTTTATATAGACAGGTGTGTGCCTTCCAAATCATGTTCAATCAATTGAATTTACCACAGGTGGACTCCAATCAATTGTAGAAACATCAAGGATGATCAATGGAAACAGGATGCACTGGAGCTCAATTTCAAGTCTCATAGTAAAGGGTCTATAATGAATACTTATGTAAATTTGAGAGTATTTTTTATTTTTAATACATTTGCAAACATTTCAAAAACCTGTTTTTGCTTAGTCATTATGGGGTATTGTGTGTAGATTGTGAGGTAAAAAAACAGCTTAATCCATTTTAGAATAAGGCTGTAATGTAACAAAATGTGGAAAAAGGGCAAGGGTCTGACTACTTTCTGAATGCACTGTACGAGACTAACTAGATAGAGCCAACACAGATGCCAAACAGCTAAAATCACATTAACTAAGGCTTTTTCTGTGCTGTGGGAGTTACAAAACCCAGATTGGATTTTTTCTAAAATAAAGTTGGGACTTAACACGTTTCTCCAGATTTTTGCTTAACAATGGAAGTTTGGAAATTGGCTGAAAATCTGCTAAAATCAGAAGAATCTAGATTACTTTTTTCAGAAGGGGTTTCACCATAGCAGTTTAGTGCAGTGGGGAAAGTGCCTTTGAACAGTTAGAGATTAACAATAGCTTGCACTTCTTCAGATATGAAGAAGGTGGTGGGGATAGCCTCGAGAAGGCAGGTAGAAGGCTTAAGTTGTGATATCACTTTCCAGTGCATGTCTGTGCCAACTAGGGAAAATAAATACATAGTCCCTTTGCGTGGTAGCCTAGGACACATATCAAAATTCTCACCGGGTCTTGCTTGACTGATAACTAACATTAGGCTGGGTATGTCTGTAATATGGCGCAAACTCATTACATTTAGATGTGGAGGAAAGTTCAAAGATTTGCAGGGGTAGGATTTATCAAGCCATCAATGGTCGAGAAGAGCACCATCTGATTATTCTGATAAATAGTGAGCAAGTTATAAAAATGAGCCCGTCTGGCATTTCTAAATTGCCTTGTTATATATGGCAAGTTGCCCTTATTTTGCAATTAAAGTGATCAACTAAATCATCACAAGATGAAGGCAGAATAGGTGGAGTATTGTTCATACACTCAATAAATTCTGTAGCAACATCAGAGGTAAGATAGCATTTCTTAATAATGTGTTCAGTATTACCCTGTGCAATAGGCAACGAGGTAGTAAAAGAATACACAGTGGTGATCAGATAAAGCAACATCAACAATAGAGGATACGTCAATAGAAAGCCCTTTGGTAATAACCAGGTCCAGAGTATGGCCGCATTTATGGGTGGGCCCAGTAACATGCTGGATAAAGTCCATAGAGCTCAAAAGATTCAGAAATTAAATGGCTATGGAGTCAGTATCTTGGTCAACATGAATATTAAATGCACCCAACAGTTATTTTATCATAGTTCTCAAAGACAAGAGTTCAGTTAAAATCAGTAAAGAAAGTGGGGCAGTGTTTTGGCAGTGGTAGAAAAAGTACCCATTTGTCATACTTCAGTAAAAGTAAAGAGATCTTAATAGTAAACGGCTCAAGTAAGTCACCCAGTAAAATACTACTTAAGTAAAAGTTTAAAATGTATTTGGTTTAATATACTTAAGTATCAAAAGTAAATGTAATTGCTAAAATTGACATAAGTATCAAAAGTAGAAATAAAAATAATTTCAAATTCCTTATATTATGCAAACCAGACGGCACTATACATACGCATTTTTTTAAATGTGTGGATAGCAAGGGCACACTCCAACATTCAGACATGATTTACAAACAAACGCATGCGTGTTTATTTAATGAGTCCACCAGATCAGAGGCAGTAGGGATGACCAGGGATGTTCTGCTGATAAGTGCATGAATTGGACCATTTTCCTGTCGTGCTAAGCATTCAAAATGAAACGAATACTTTGGGTGTCAAGAAAAATGTATGGAGTAAAAAGTACAATATTTTCTTAAGGAATGTAGTGAAGTAAAAGTTGTCAAAAATATAAATAGTAAAGTACCCAAAACAACTACTTAAGGTAGTACTTTAAAGTATTTCTGCTTAAGTAGTTTTACACCACTGTGTTTTGGTGGCATATACGGGGTTAAGGCAAAGCACGGGTGCCTGAAATTTAAACAGTACAGCATGATGCTCAAAAGACCCAAAGTCGCCAAACAAATGGTCTTACAGCTGAGAGCCCCCCTATTCCCTTTTCTGATAGAGTATGAAAAGCTGTTGTCTGGATAGGGGGGATTGGTTGGAATCACTTATTAACGTTACAACCATGTTTTCTGACAGTCTCTTATCTATCAGAGTGGTAGGAGATGACACTCACTAGAAGGCAAAGTTAAAAGGAACATAAAATTAGGTTACTCACAATAACCATAGTGCCATTTCAACAGGAGTTGATAGGCTTTCCATGTTCTCTGTTGCTTATTTCTTTTTTTATTTTTATTTTATTTTAATTTCACCCCTTTTTCTCCCCAATTTGCGTGGTATCCAATTATTGTAGTAGCTACTATCTTGTCTCATCGCTACAACTCCCGTACGGGCTCGGGAGAGACGAAGGTTGAATGTCATGCGTCCTCCGATACACAACCCAACCAGCCGTACTGCTTCTTAACACAGCGCGCATCCAACCCGGAAGCCAGCTGCACCAATGTGTCGGAGGCTACACCGTGCACCCGGCAACCTTGGTTAGCGCGCACTGCGCCCGGCCCGCTACAGGAGTCGCTGGTGCGCGATGAGACAAGGATATCCCTACCGACCAAGCCCTCCCTAACCCGGACGACGCTAGGCCAATTGTGCGTCGCCCCACGGACCTCCCGGTCGCGGCCGGTTACGACAGAGCCTGGGCGCGAACCCAGGGACTCCGATGGCACAGCTGGCGCTGCAGTACAGCGCCCTTAACCACTGCGCCACCCGGGAGGCCCTGTTGCTTATTTCTGACAGGGCGAACTGGAGCACTAATAGACCCTGTCCGTCAGTCTCAAAACAGTTTGCGATGTTGCTGGAAATAATCATGAACCGCTGCGGTTAGGGCGAATCTTGTCTCTTTTAAAAAGTGCTTGTTGCTCCCACAGCAAATCAAAGTTGTCACAAAAATAAACATTCCTGTCATTACAAAGTTTCTTCGTGTACTCGTTCAGGGCAAAGAGTCAGCTGAAAAGTTACGAACCCCTTCGGCAACACGGGAGGGGGCCATAGATAATTATGATCTTCCCTGTGCTAGCGAGGGTGTTTGGAAAATGTTTCTCAGATCGCCTAAAAAAAAGGTAGTTAAAACCTGTGTGAGTGACAATGGTGTCAATATTGGAGTAGTTGGCCAGAACTGTGGGCAGGGGGGAGTTGATGTCATGGACACAGGCTCCTGGGTGACAGTGGACCTTGGTCAGTCCACAGATTGTAAGCAGGCCAAAATCTCACCGTCGAGTTGCCCACAATAATGGTGTTGATGGAATCTGATGGGGAAGCGATCTGCTGAACTGTGGTGGCTGTTAGGGAGGGTGCCACCGGGAACCTGCCGGCTGTTAGTATACACCCAGGATCCGTGCAGACTCCTGGGGCTGGTAGGTCCGTCTCAAGAGGGGCAAAGCTGTTAGATAGATAGATCCGATCTTTCGTATAGATGAAAGTGTGCACAGACTGCCTCCCCAATCCTCTACGCCTTGCGAGTGTCCAGTCTCCCGTGGACCGCGAAGTTGAGCTTTTACGTCTGTCCGTTGGATTGGGACAGAGCAACACCGCCCGACTCAGCAACAGCTTTGCTATAGAAGGCATTTAAAACTGAGATTCGATTTGCCTGGGTTACAGAGGTTTACTCAGAAGCATGTTATCCTTTTTCGCAGCTGAGCTAACAGACAGAGGATCTCTTCCCTAAGCTGCTTGATGATGGTGCATTTAGGGCAGCACTCAAAATTGGCTCAGATTCTCCTCTATTCAATACTGGCCATGTAATTCTGACAAAGTAAAAATATATATTATTAGAATAGCCTAACTGACCATCTCAGTGGCCTTGTGGTTAGAGTGTCTGCCCTGAGATTGGAAGGTCGTGAGTCCGACTGTAAAAATGGGACATGATGCATCTCAGTTTAGCTCTCAGCATTAAGGAGAACGATTGGGGGTAACATCACATTGTAAAAAAATAAATAATAATAATAATAATCTGGCAATCAACTGGACCTTGATAAGCTGACTGGTGTGTTTGAGCAGGGTTGGATAGTAGCTCTCCAAATGGAGGGTTGACAGACCACATGGTTTTGAATCAGTTGCCCATCAGTGTAGTATTTTAATTTGTGGGGGGTTAAGTGCCTTGCTCAAGGCCACAACAGCAGAAGATATGATACATTGTCAATACCAGTGACAATAATTAAGGTTATTTTGTACAGTGGTTCCTTGCATCGTAAAAAAAAAAAAAAAATTGTTTAAAAAGTGTCACCTTTTTTGGGGGGGACAAGTAAAGAATCAGTCCTACTTGCCCAAAGGCAAAAAAAAAGTGAATGTCAAGCCCTGGATAATGTCAGTGTTGCATTGATTAGTAAGTAGCTGGGAACTTGCGGGGTCTGATACTTATGAGATTTGTTTATGACAGTTTGCAGTGGAACATAATTGTTTGGTAAGCTACTCATAGGTGTGCTGCGAGCTACTGGTACTGTTGGAGACCCCTGCGCTAGGCTATTAATACAGCAGAGGAGATAAGATTAAAATTAAAAGGATGGTTTCATTTCTACATGTTCAGGTCTCAGATCAGTGGTGGGGTTAACTGAAAAGCTCATAGAATGGGCCCCTAGCCATTTGAATAGTTTCAGGTGTAGGACCTACTTCTGATTCTGAAACTATATAGGATAGCAATGAAATATCCATAATTCAAGGAGCACATACTATTATAAAATCGTAAATGGAAAATTGAGGAATGCTTCTCACTGAAAAACACTTGTACCACGAACTTCTCAGTATGTCAAGTAGGAAGGAGTTTGTGGAGTCTGAACCAGATGAGTCATTGGAATGTAACAGAGCTGAGCTAGCCTTGTGTGGTGCCAGTTCAGATCTACCTGGTCATGTTCTGAGGAAGGAAACAAAACTGAGGATAATAATAGCGGTCTACTCTAATGTGGACCCCTACTCTTTCAACTCACATGATCCCAAATGTGTGTTTGCATGAGTCTTATGATAAGACTTCACATATTCTAAACAACTGTTGCTGAATAGTACATACGATGTTCAGCGAAAGTCATCTTTATCACTGACGAGCTAGAAAAGACAAGGCAGTATGTGATCATTCTGTGTGAGAAATCTCCTCATGTAGATCAACTTATCAGGTGGCTATAACTTGGCAACACACACACCAATGTCCCTCCCTGTGTTCTGTAATACATTGACATCCTGCCAGTTCAAACATGACACGTGTGTATAGAGGAGTTCTGCTGCCCCAGGCATCCTTCCTTACCCCAAAATCCCTGCAGAGTAGTTCCTGGTTTTCCAAGGCGTGCCTGTGTAACCAACTCCACGGCACCCAGCGTCGTCCACTGCAGAGTTACTGCCAATACTCAATAAACTGCGGTTAAATCCGAAAGTGCTCGCTCGGTTGTCTCTTCTCCGTCTGTTCCCAAGTCCACATTCTCTCTCTCGTTCTCTCCAGCTACCGAACGCAGTGCCACCCACTACCCAAGGTCCACTACTACCCCTCCCCGCAGGATGCTGGTTGATATTTGCTTCCAATAGGTCGAATTTATGTTCTATTTCATTATCGCCTTTTGGATTTATCGTCCCTTGCATCCTCGTCTCACTGCTGCTCGTGACAGCGTCGGGGACTCCGTTCTGAATCACGTTGCCCGTGCCCCAGTTCACGGATACCGTTGTACTAGGGCTCGCCTTGGTAGTGGGCGTGTTCCACACAGCAGAGCCGTGGTTGTTATGATTACTCAAACTCAAATTGCCCAGACCTTGTGTCGTTTCCCAAATATTCATCCACGCGCTATTGGCAGGGCCGAGCTGTTCTGGCTGGAACCAGGCGATTCTTGGATCCATGGAGTGGAGCACACGGGCGACGCAGCCGTGCACGACACGCTCGCTGCTGGCTAGGTGTGCGTAAGCTAGCTAACGATGTAGGAGGCTTGACAACTTCTGCCGTACAGTTTATGCAAATCCAATCATGTAGATGTAAACAACCGTATGTATTAACGACACTAAATTCAGTTGTGAGAATACATGATCTAGACGTCGAATACTTACTAAGAACAAACGCGACAGGCTATGTGCAATTTTCTCCAGCGACTCTGTCAATGGCGGAGCTGATAACATTGCGCAAACTCCACTCTCGGGACAGTAGACTGGAGGTGGGCGGAGAGGGGTGTTTCCGAAGTCACGGAGCTTGACAATTAAATCACTCTGGCTGCTGTGAAACAATCCATCTGCTTAAAATATGAACAAAATATGAACAAAATAGACAGACATTGATGTTTTATCTTATATTCGACGTTATTGAATATTTCCACAAGTATGTATTGCTATCTGTTTTGGCTGGCTATTAACCACTTCATTTCTCCACTACTTGGAGTAGTTGGCCAGCTTTAAAGCCATATTCGGACGGGATTCGTTTTATTGGGGTAACGTAATTATGTGCACAAGCACAAAACAGCACATCTGTAATTTTCTGTCATTTTAGTGCCGTTCAAATCTGCCATGTCAGTAATTTTTACATGGCAGGAGAGTAACAATTCCAGCCAGATTAACCTACTGTTTTTTTTGGCAAACTCCAAAGTCCTCTGATAATACTTGCCCCGTGCGAATCGACATCCCTGAGAAATGTCTGAGTTTGACAGATGTTGCTTGAGGTTTGAGTAAGAAAACAGTAGTTTAATTTATCGAATCAGTTAAGTGCTGAATATAGTATATATATGAAGGGCCTATAGTACATGTATCAACTTTCACAGTGAATGCTTTTGTAAAAACGTTTTGTGCGAATGAATTGAACATAGCCAAATGCATCATAAACAAATATTGCGTCTATTTAATGCAACCCTTGCTGGTAATAGATCGCAAAGCAGCATACAACTGAGCTAAAGGTTTGGAAATGACAAGTTCGCTTTCTCATCCATAGCCTAAAAATGCATATCAAGTGCAAGTGCGCTGTTTGGCTCACATCTGAAGGCTGATGGAACCTCCAGGATTCAGACAGAACTGTCAATTTATTGAAAAAAGAGAAAGAATTAGAGGTGGCAGTTTGGAAAAAAATAGTCCCGCCCGAATCGTGCTCTGGAATAACGGACATTCTGGGTTTATAATTACATAACCAAAATGATTTAGTAATACTCGTCCCGTGCGAATAGGTCTTTAGACACAGATCAGATTACCTCCAATCAGATTACCTCCAAAAATCCTAACCTTCACCGTGAGGTAGTAACATGCTAAATGATTTTAGATCAGTATCTATAGTGGTAACTTCCTCTCCAATGTGAGAGCTGCAAAGATAAATCTTCGATTGATTGGTAGTCTGAGTTTATAGATATAGAGTGGGATGAGTATTGGGTCCCTGATACTATGGTATCAAAGCAAATGTGAAGGTAGGCATAGTGATTGAGGCCAAAAGGTTGATCTGTAGAAAAGAGGAAAAAGTTTAAGTTTATCAGTGCTACTGAGGTTTGAGAAGGTTTTTCCTGAAAAAGGGGGCGACATGTAGCCTAGTGCGATGGGCCTGTAACCGAAAGGTTGCTGGATCGAATCCCTGAGCTGACAAGTTCCAAATCTGTCATTCTGCCCCTGAACAAGGCAGTTAAGCCCAGTAGGCCGTCATTGTAAATAATTTGTTCTTAACTGACTTGCCTAGTTAAATAACAACCCTCATCGAATATTAAAATCAAGATACAATAATGAGAAGTATCCACCAATCCAAAGAAAGAATAGGCGGGAGCTAGACAGCACACTCGCATCTCACAGAGTAGGCGTTCCCTAACGGAAATATGAAAATATATGCTAGAACGCGCCAATAGGATCTCGCTAGCTCGTGCTTGGCTCTGCCTACCTCCTTGCTTGTTCTGCCAACAATGACTAATTTCTTCAAATTTGAAACGACTGGCTGTGGCCTATCTTGGTTTAGTTATAAAGATCTTAGGGAAAGTAGTGGGCGTGTTGAATGTAAAGTGGGTGCGTTCTGCTATTGTTAGACGGTTTTGATTGAGGTTTTTATTTCTTCCGTTTCTTACCACAATTGAGCTACGATACTGGGAGAGTTGGAACTTATGTTTTTAAGCCAGAGGATGAGTCTGAGTCCTATCTCACTTAGTTTTACACACATAAGTGTACATTTTCAGTTATAAAACTGGCAATTCTTTATTTTTTATTAAAAGTATTGTTGATAGATGTACTGTTGCTTCATGTGTTTTATGCGTGTGCTTACCGTGACTGTCACCCTGATATTGGCTAAAAGGTAGCTACTTCCCATACCATTACCAGACAGTAGGGCTTGTCAAATGGCACTGTGTCCCGGTTTTGTTGCAGTGTTTTTGCTGCGTGTGCCCCCTTCATTGATAGTAGACTGTATTTATGTACAGTACCAGTCAAAAGTTTGGATATACCTACTCACTCATTTATTTTTAATATTTTCTACATTGTATAATAATAGTGAATACATCAAAACTATGAAATAACACATATGGAATCATGTAGTAACCAAAAAGGTGTTAAACAAATCGAAATATATTTTATATTCTTCCCTTTGCCTTGATGACAGCTTTGCACACTCTTGGCATTCTCTCAACCAGCTTCATGAGGAAATCCCCAGGAATGCATTTCAATTAACAGGTATGCCTTGTTAAAAATTAATTTGTGGAATTTATTTCCTTCTTAATGCATTTGAGCCAATCAGTTGTGTTGTGACAAGATAGGGGTGGTATACAGAAGATAGCCCTACTTTAACCTTTTCATATGTGAGTTCCAAATATATCTAACGGTCACCCCAGCGTGAGTTGTTTTATGCACGTGATGTCAGAATCCACTCACTGTTCCAAAATGTGATTATTACGCAACAGGACAGTTAACACGCGCTGCCTGCTAATTATCTATAAACTGTGTTTCAACTTGTCAATTTCAAAATATGTTCTAACAAGTTGTATTTTCTAACAGTTTTAATTAAGGTTTGTTCCACCTCCTCATTAATTCACATAGAAGTAGCCCATTTCAATGTTGCGGACAATTTATGTTCGAGGCTTTACTGAGCAGGACAAACTTCTCTCTTTGAGGAGAGCCCACGCACTTCACCAATGTTTGCGCAGATCATGTTTGCAGACATTTGCAGTCTTGCACACATTGGAAAATGTTCTGGCTGGCGCCCTCCTTGTTGTTTTCCTTACAAATAATAACTTTGGACATGTGTGCGTTCCTATCACAGTAAGTTCCTTATTTTCTGTATATTGTGTTGTTTCTACTGTAGGCGTATACAGTATGTATGTATGTAGCATAATGTATTTACAGTTTTATTCACATGTTTTCAAGTACTGGTGACAAATAATGCATCGTGATTATTGCATAGATTGTAATGGACACCTATGATATGTGTAAAATACTTTTTTAGGTTGTACTGAGATAATGCTATGCTATTTGCCAGCTGTCAGACCAAAGATCTGTCAGACCAAAGATGTTATAATGAGTTGAAGGAATGGTTCACTCATCTTTCGGGTAAACTTCCGAAAGTGAATGAAGGGAAGTGAATGATCTTAGAAGACACACCCCATTCAACATGCATACTATACATGCATACTATAAACAGACAAAACTCATCGTGTCTCCTCTTATCTTTGGTTTATGCGAAAAAACAAACATGGCGGCACGCACAAACTACCCATCGTCGGATTACTTTCGATTTCTAGAAAGTGTTTTACTCAATTATTTACATCAATGGTGAGCTCACCCATGATGTGATTAATTACAAATAGTAATTGCTATTAGCTAATTCATATTGTAGTTTCTGTCAGACGAAAGTTATGACCACTTGTTATGTCAATTTTTTTCTCCATTAGCACTAGGACAAATGTAGCCTACATTTTCCAGGTTGGATGATTGTGTTATGCTGTAGCTACTTCTGTGAATGTCTGAACATTGCATCCAAAAATAAACTGGTCACATTCTGGACATAACTTTTTATGTGAGAGAAGTGTGGGCAGCTCAATTGCTGATTGTTGCATCAACCAAAACTTGAAGTTCCAACCACATTCTACAGTGGTGTACGCTGCAGAGACCACTGTAGAATAATTACACCCCTTTGTTGGTATGTGTGAAAAGGTCAAGGCATGAAGGTCAGTAAATGCGGAAAATGTCAAGAATTTGGCAAGTTCCTTCAAGTGCAGTCGCAAAAACCACCAAGCGTTATGATGAAACTGGCTCTCATGAGGACAGCCACAGGAAAGGAACACCCTGAGTTACCTCTGTTGCAGAGGATACAGTCATTAGAGTTAACTGCACCTCAGATTGCAGCCCAAATAAATGCTTCACAGAGTGCAAGTACAGACACATCTTGAAAGGACAACAGGTGCAGACACTTAACTGAAAAATGTAAAGATCTCTTCAATATCAGGTTTGTCCTAAATCTAAATGTATATTGTTTAATATGATACCATCTATCTTTTCATATTTGTGCCCATCGTTCTAAAACAGAAAATGGACACAATTCAACAGATATCAACGGGCAAGAATATGTAGGCTATAAGAATATGTTGAAGGATAGCTGTAATTGCATGCAGACATCTGAACTAGGGATGTACGATATATCGGTGAACATATCTGAATCGGCAGATATTAGCTAAAAATGTCTAGTTTAACGTCGATGTGCAAAACCCAGCATTCCTAAACTAGCCCACAATGTCTGCTGTGTGGATCGAGCAGTCAACAAGTCAAGCAGTCTTTTGAAAAAGTATGACCAGTAGGAACTGCAGTCATTTTCATTATTCTTAGAAATGATTTCAGAATCCTTGTGAGAAAGTATTTGCTAGGTTGCCACTTATTGTTCACCTATTGAAATTGAACTTCAGTTCATGAAAATAAAAAGCTAGCCAGCTACTTAACATTTACATTACATTTAAGTCATTTGGCAGACGCTCTTATCCAGAGCGACTTACAAATTGGTGCGTTCACCTTAAGACATCCAGTGGAACAGCCACTTTACAATAGTGCATCTAAATCTAGTAAGGGGGGTGAGAAGGATTACTTTATCCTATCCTAGGTATTCCTGAAAGAGGTGGGGTTTCAGGTGTCTCCGGAAGGTGGTGATTGACTCCGCTGTCCTGGCGTCGTGAGGGAGTTTGTTCCACCATTGGGGGGCCAGAGCAGCGAACAGTTTTAACTGGGCTGCGCGGGAACTGTACTTCCTCAGTGGTAGGGAGGCGAGCAGGCCAGAGGTGGATGAACGCAGTGCCCTTGTTTGGGT
The DNA here is from genome assembly GCF_034236695.1 of Oncorhynchus nerka. Classification (NCBI taxonomy): domain Eukaryota; kingdom Metazoa; phylum Chordata; class Actinopteri; order Salmoniformes; family Salmonidae; genus Oncorhynchus; species Oncorhynchus nerka. Next base: position 51,216,732 of record NC_088420.1, read on the forward strand.
GTAGGGCCTGATCAGAGCCTGGAGGTACTGAGGTGCCGTTCCCCTCACAGCTCCGTAGGCAAGCACCATGGTCTTGTAGCGGATGCGAGCTTCAACTGGAAGCCAGTGGAGAGAGCGGAGGAGCGGGGTGACGTGAGAGAACTTGGGAAGGTTGAACACCAGACGGGCTGCGGCGTTCTGGATGAGTTGTAGGGGTTTAATGGCACAGGCAGGGAGCCCAGCCAACAGCGAGTTGCAGTAATCCAGACGGGAGATGACAAGTGCCTGGATTAGGACCTGCGCCGCTTCCTGTGTGAGGCAGGGTCGTACTCTGCGGATGTTGTAGAGCATGAACCTACAGGAACGGGCCACCGCCTTGATGTTAGTTGAGAACGACAGGGTGTTGTCCAGGATCACGCCAAGGTTCTTAGCGCTCTGGGAGGAGGACACAATGGAGTTGTCAACCGTGATGGCGAGATCATGGAACGGGCAGTCCTTCCCGGGAGGAAGAGCAGCTCCGTCTTGCCGAGGTTCAGCTTGAGGTGGTGATCCGTCATCCACACTGATATGTCTGCCAGACATGCAGAGATGCGATTCGCCACCTGGTCATCAGAAGGGGGAAAGGAGAAGATTAATTGTGTGTCGTCTGCATAGCAATGATAGGAGAGACCATGTGAGGTTATGACAGAGCCAAGTGACTTGGTGTATAGCGAGAATAGGAGAGGGCCTAGAACAGAGCCCTGGGGGACGCCAGTGGTGAGAGCGCGTGGTGAGGAGACAGATTCTCGCCACGCCACCTGGTAGGAGCGACCTGTCAGGTAGGACGCAATCCAAGCGTGGGCCGCGCCGGAGATGCCCAACTCGGAGAGGGTGGAGAGGAGGATCTGATGGTTCACAGTATCGAAGGCAGCCGATAGGTCTAGAAGGATGAGAGCAGAGGAGAGAGAGTTAGCTTTAGCAGTGCGGAGCGCCTCCGTGATACAGAGAAGAGCAGTCTCAGTTGAATGACTAGTCTTGAAACCTGACTGATTTGGATCAAGAAGGTCATTCTGAGAGAGATAGCGGGAGAGCTGGCCAAGGACGGCACGTTCAAGAGTTTTGGAGAGAAAAGAAAGAAGGGATACTGGTCTGTAGTTGTTGACATCGGAGGGATCGAGTGTAGGTTTTTTCAGAAGGGGTGCAACTCTCGCTCTCTTGAAGACGGAAGGGACGTAGCCAGCGGTCAGGGATGAGTTGATGAGCGAGGTGAGGTAAGGGAGAAGGTCTCCGGAAATGGTCTGGAGAAGAGAGGAGGGGATAGGGTCAAGCGGGCAGGTTGTTGGGCGGCCGGCCGTCACAAGACGCAAGATTTCATCTGGAGAGAGAGGGAGAAAGAGGTCAGAGCACAGGGTAGGGCAGTGTGAGCAGAACCAGCGGTGTCGTTTGACTTAGCAAACGAGGATCGGATGTCGTCGACCTTCTTTTCAAAATGGTTGACGAAGTCATCTGCAGAGAGGGAGGAGGGGGAGGGGGAGGAGGATTCAGGAGGGAGGAGAAGGTGGCAAAGAGCTTCCTAGGGTTAGAGGCAGATGTTTGGAATTTAGAGTGGTAGAAAGTGGCTTTAGCAGCAGAGACAGAAGAGGAAAATGTAGAGAGGAGGGAGTGAAAGGATGCCAGGTCCGCAGGGAGGCGAGTTTTCCTCCATTTCCGCTCGGCTGCCCGGAGCCCTGTTCTGTGAGCTCGCAATGAGTCGTCGAGCCACGGAGCGGGAGGGGAGGACCGAGCCGGCCTGGAGGATAGGGGACATAGAGAGTCAAACGATGCAGAAAGGGGGGAGAGGAGGGTTGAGGAGGCAGAATCAGGAGATAGGTTGGAGAAGGTTTGAGCAGAGGGAAGAGATGATAGGATGGAAGAGGAGAGTGTAGCGGGGGAGAGAGAGCGAAGGTTGGGACGGCGCGATACCATCCGAGTATGGGCAGTGTGGGAAGTGTTGGATGAGAGCGAGAGGGAAAAGGATACAAGGTAGTGGTCGGAGACTTGGAGGGGAGTTGCAGTGAGGTTAGTGGAAGAACAGCATCTAGTAAAGATGAGGTCGAGCGTATTGCCTGCCTTGTGAGTAGGGGGGGAAGGTGAGAGGGTGAGGTCAAAAGAGGAGAGAGAGGAGTGGAAAGAAGGAGGCAGAGAGGAATGAGTCAAAGGTAAACGTGGGGAGGTTAAAGTCGCCCAGAACTGTGAGAGGTGAGCCGTCCTCAGGAAAGGAGCTTATCAATGCATCAAGCTCATTGATGAACTCTCCGAGGGAACCTGGAGGGCGATAAATGATAAGGATGTTAAGCTTGAAAGGGCTGGTAACTGTGACAGCATGGAATTCAAAGGAGGCGATAGACAGATGGGTAAGGGGAGAAAGAGAGAATGACCACTTGGGAGAGATGAGGATCCCGGTGCCACCACCCCGCTGACCAGAAGCTCTCGGGGTGTGCGAGAACACGTGGGCGGACGAAGAGAGAGCAGTAGGAGTAGCAGTGTTATCTGTGGTGATCCATGTTTCTGTCAGTGCCAAGAAGTCGAGGGACTGGAGGGAGGCATAGGCTGAGATGAACTCTGCCTTGTTGGCCGCAGATCGGCAGTTCCAGAGGCTACCGGAGACCTGGAACTCCACGTGGGTCGTGCGCTGGGACCACCAGATTAGGTGGCGCGGCCACGCGGTGTGGAGCGTTTGTATGGTCTGTGCAGAGAGGAGAGAACAGGGATAGACAGACACATAGTTGACAGGCTACAGAAGAGGCTACGCTAATGCAAAGGAGATTGGAATGACAACTGGACTACACGTCTCGAATGTTCAGAAAGTTAAGCTTACGTAGCAAGAATCTTATTGACTAAAATGATTAAAATGATACAGTACTGCTGAAGTAGGCTAGCTGGCAGTGGCTGCGTTGTTGACTTTGTAGGCTAGCTGGCAGTGGCTGCGTTGTTGGCACTACACTAATCAAGTCGTTCCGTTGAGTGTTTCTACAGTGGTGCTATTCGGGGGCTAGCTGGCTAGCTAGCAGTGTTGATTACGTTACGTTGCGTTAAAAGAACGACAATAGCTGGCTAGCTAACCTAGAAAATCGCTCTAGACTACACAATTATCTTTGATACAAAGACTGCTATGTAGCTAGCTATGTAGCTAGCTACGATCAAACAAATCAAACCGTTGTACTGTAATGAAATGAAATGAAAATGTGATACTACCTGTGGAGCGAATGCGACCGGGTTGTTGAGTGAGGAAGTTCTATTCGGTAGACGTTGGCTAGCTGTTGGCTAGCTAGCAGTGTCTCCTACGTTAAGGACGACAAATAGCTGGCTAGCTAACCTCGGTAAATTAAGATAATCACTCTAAGACTACACACTCTAAACTACACAATTATCTTAGATACGAAGACAGCAAAGACAACTATGTAGCTAGCTAACACTACACTAATCAAGTCGTTCAGTTGAGTGTAATAGTTTTTACAGTGCTGCTATTCGGAAGACGGTGGACGTTTGCTAGCTGGCTAGCTGCTGGGCAGATAGCAGTGTAGACTACGTTAGGACGACGAAATACGATAATTACGCAATTATCTTTGATACAAAGACGGCTATGTAGCTAGCTAAGAAGAAATTGCTAAGATTAGACAAATCAAACCGTTGTACTATAATGAAATGTAATGAAATGTAATGAAAAGTTATACTACCTGCAGACCGAAGCGCTCGGATGCGACCGCTCGCTCCAACCCGGAAGATACTTAACCCTGTTGCCCAAATCTAACCCGAATAAGCAGCCAGCTAGCATCATCTGGCGAGTGAGGCAAGACCGGACCGGGTTATGTGTTGTGAAGCTACCCACAATAAAGATTAGGCACAATAGTGGAATTTGTGGTTTGCCTTCAAAATAAAAGTATGTCATTGACAATGATGCAAATTAATATAAATAGTAGAATTATTCCATACTTTTATTTTAAAGGCTAACCGAAAAGTCCATTATTGTGGCTAATCCTTATTGTGGCTAGCTTCACATAGATGGGTCCGACCACCATTAATCAAATAAGAACTGTCTTATAAATAAGGGCTATTTTAGATGATTACACCTAGCTATATAGTTAGCTATATTCATGTCCTGATTGATCAACAAGCTTTTTTGACACACCAAATAGTGTTATTTGACACACCAAATAGTGTTATTTGACACGTCCAATAGTGTTAAATAGTATTTTTTTGACATGCAAAGACCCAAATGGCGTTCCATAGACATCCTGGTTGAGAATGAAACGACTGAACAAATGAACAACAAAACAGCACAGCTGTCACGTTCTGACCTTAGTTCCTTTGTTTTTGTCTTTGTTTTAGTATGGTCAGGGCGTGAGTTGGGGTGGCAGTCTGTTTGTTTTTCTATGTTGGTTTTTGAGTTCGGCCTAGTATGGTTCTCAATCAGAGGCAGCTGTCAATTGTTGTCCCTGATTGAGAATCATACTTAGGTAGCCTGGTTTTCACTTTTGGTTTGTGGGTGTTTGTTTCCATGTGAGTGTTTGGACCACAAGGTACTGTTTCGGTTTTGTAAATACACGTCATCGTTTTTGGATTGATTCAGTGTTCAATGCTTTCTTTTATTAAAATCATCATGAACACTTCCCACACTGCGCTTTGGTCCTCCTCTCTTTCTCCCGACGAAAACCCTTACAACAGCAAGTAAGTGAAAGAAATAGCTTTTGATTATGTTTTACTGGTAATGGGGACATAGGTAATTGCCAACAAAATAACTTTTTGGTCAGTGTGTGTGTGTGTGTGTGTGTGTGTGTAACCTTTATTTAACTAGGCAAGTCAGTTAAGAACAAATTCTTATTTACAATGATGGCCTACCCCTGCCAAACCCAGACGATGCTGGGCCAATTGTGCGCCGCCCTATGGGACTCCCAATCACTGCCGGATGTGATACAGCCTGGATTCGAACCAGGGACTGTAGGGACGCCTCTTGCACTGAGATGCAGTGCCTTAGACCGCTGCGTCCATGTGGGTGTGTTAACTATTTAACTGTACTAGAATGCTTACGTTTTTAAATATCGGTTATCGGTATCGGGTTTTTTTTTGCCAAAAAATGCTCACTTTTGTGTCTGTATACAGACAAGGAGGCATATACCTACACCTCTGATGAATATAACAGGAAACCTGCTTGATCACCATTCGCTGCAAAATCATTCTGGCTATGGATACGGAGAACATCAACACGCCAGAGGATATACCCATTGGACTTTGCTACTAAAATCATAACAAACACTGAGAACTAGAAGATTGTGTTGTTATTATTATGCATACTATAATGAATAATAATAATAATAATAACTGGGCTGGTGGGGTATGTAAAACAATTACTCAAATTTTATTCAAAAGGTTCTTTGAGGATCCATTAAAAAGGGTTCTTCAAAGAACTTATAGGGGTACCCCCACCGTTTCAATTTGAAGAACGCCTAAAGGATACTCCAGGAACCTTTTCTTGAAGGCAAACTGAAATCTTATGAGAAATATGTTTGATTGTTATCACAGTTTTTTATTTCTTTAAAACCAGTCAACTGGTTGTTTGGAACTTTTTTTCTGCACCCAACTGTGAAAACATTGTTCCGCTGTCTCTGTGAATGGGCATGAGTTAACCCTGCAATTTTTGTAAATGTGTAATTGGTGCTACTGTTGTTTTTTTAATTGCATTTTGACATAGGCCTACGCGCCTGTCGAAGGGATTGAATTAGTCTAATTTATTCATGTTAGACAGGGTTCTTGTTTTGTCTTTCATTTCTTTTTTGTAAAAAATGTACAGTGTTAATTATTATAACACTTAACTTACCTGTTTACTTCGCCTCTTCTTCTCTGGTTTTAGGCTATTTAAATTACACAAGCTATCGTCAAAGAATATGCCTATCAACGAAGAGAGTGCGATGCCTAAAACCAAGGGAGCTGTCAAGGCTGCGTACAGCAGAAATGTCACTGAAATATTCTAGTTTATACATATGTTTTCAAATAAAATGCCTTTTTATAAGTTGATAAGCAAATGGGCAGTATCATGCACATGCAAGTCCTCTCTAGAATACACATGTATTATTCCTAATATGAATATGCAATAATGAGGTGGTGTGTACGTGTGTGCGCATTCGTTTCAGCATGTTTTGGGAAACACAGGAGTCCGGGTCGAATACAAAAATCCTGGAGTCGTGTACCACCAGTTGCAGCAGTCTATTTCGCTGTTTGGGTCATAAAGCACATGGTCAAAACAATATTTTTTAACGCTACTTATGTAAAGTAAGCAGGTGCAGGCACTAAATGAACACGTGCACGTTAAATTAGCGTCTTCACTCGCTAAATTAAGCTCACGCAAATGTGCTTGCAGGTGGTCCAGCATGTGCTAAATAAACGTCTGCAAGCAGTCCTGCACATGTCAAATTAACGCCCACAGCTGCGAAATATACACGGACACATGCTAATTTAGCCGTTCTTTAATGTTCTTTTACCATCCAATTTCCCTAGGTCCTCCTTTCAACCAGATTTCACAGTTTGAAGGAACTTCCTTTTCCACTGCTAGCAGAGTATGAACCTTCACAAGATAACGATTTTGTCTTTGAAAATTGTTGTTACTGAATCATAATGTTTATCAGCTAGTTTGCAGTGGAAAGATCTGTTTCTCATCACTGGCTATAAAATTCAGCTAACAATCAAGCACCAGGATCAGCCGTGCTTAGCATAAACAAAGTCATATACTGGCTAGCTAATTTAGCTAACGTAGGTAGCCTCGAACCCCGGCCATATTATATTATAGTTAGCCTCAACCTCTGCCCGGCCATACTGCTAACCGCAGTGAACGGCGCCATCTTGTGTTTTATTAAAAGCTCTGATGAAAAAACATCAACTACAACAGCCATGGGAACACATTGGACTATGTTAACACTTTCGAGGTAAATTACATGATAGCAAGATTGTTGCTTGAATGCAGGGCCAGGCATATATAGATTAGACAACAGAGATACTCCAAAAACACCCTACTCATAATCCTGGTAGTTGATTTTTGTACTATGTTGTCTCTATTTTGCTTTATCATAGACTAAAGGAAGACAAGCTACCTAAATGTGACTTATCGGCCAGCATTGAAGGACATGTTTTTGAGTTACGTTTTTTGCCCAAAACCTTGTATTTAAGCAAAACAACAGCTGAAGGTAGGCAACTTCTTCAGCCTGACTGGCTGTCATTTCAATGCTAGCGTTAGCTGCGCTAGCTCACGATTAGCACGAAGACACTGAAAAGCTCACATAAAACAAATTTGTCCAGTGACAACCTTGTAAAACCTTTGCTAACATCTACAACATATCCGTTTTCGAACAGAATAGACTTTAATGTGGACGTTCACTTCGTTTTTTGAATATTTACATTCCATCAATGCCTATTAGGGTAAAATAACAACTTCATCAGGCATATACCCAGTACTATATAGTACTGCTACAAAGGAATAGGGTTCCTTCTGCTTTATTTTCACACAATTGTGTCTTGCAGAAGGGAGCCATGAAGAGGAGCTTGGAGTGGGCAAGGGAGAGGCTGATAAAGCAGTAGAGAAGACCTGATTCATCAAGTATCACAGTTCATTCTGGTGATTATGACCTGGTTGGAATGCGCAACACGGCAAGGTATGCAACATTAAGCCCAATCAAATATCCAATGCTATTAAAACATGTATCCCAATCTATTGTCAAGCAACGTTTAATGTCAGTTGTGCGTTAATGTAATGAACTACAAACAATCTACGGTTCTTGGAGTCAATAAATTAATTGAAAGTGACTACAATTAGGAATGATTTAAAAACCACTGCGCCAGTAAATATTTTAAAAAAGGGATCTGCTCTTATGGTTGTTTACATTTTTTCCAGACACTTCAATCCGACACTCTTGTTAATGTTTGACGTCAGGCAAAACGTCTTCAGCCACCGTAGGATGGAGAGCCGCTGGTTGGCATTTTTGACAGCGGTGTCTGTGTGGGTGTACCAGGAAAGGACGTTAGGAGTTAGGTCCCCATGATATCAAAGCTTCTTACCATCTTCACTGCAGCCCAGTCGATATCGATGTTAACTGGAACAATAGATATCGTGTTGCACATGGCAGCAAAAATTCACTTGCCCAACTCCAATTTGCCTATTGTCCCAACACATTTGTCAATTATGCATTTTTACCTACGTCAGAGCGTGGTTTCTTTTATAGCTCTGCTTTCAACACCATCCTGACCCACAAACTGGTTAGCAGACTCAGGCCTCTGGGTGTAAACCCTGTAAAACGAATTACATTTTTTACATTATCACAAGAATGTGTATCCCCAGAATGGACGCAACACCTAAACATGCTGACGACAATACCATGGTACCACCTGATCACGAGTACATGAAGGTGCTGTGGGATCTGACATAATGGTGATAGGACAACAGCCTAAGCAAAACAAAGTAGATGGTGAGACTTGACCATTCTCCCATCTACTGTACATTGACATGGAGATGAACAAGCAGCTTCAAGTTCCTGGGCACCCTGATATCCATTTCTGCCCTCAGTCACTTCACTCAAAGTCCCACCAGTGCACCTCCACTTTCCTCATCAACTTGCTGCACCACAACCTATGTTCCAACTACAGTGTCTTTTATTGCCGTAACACATGTAAAGGAAATGTTGTCCATATTTACTGTAAGATTTATTTATGGTAACATTGAACATATTGTAACATTATAGTCAGTTGACATACATGACTTAACTACTTAGCATAATGCTCCGTTTACCCACTCTACTAAGAAATCTTACATTTATTAAAATATTAAAGCTGCATTATGTATTACTGTGTTCAACCGATTCTGGTTGGTTGTAATGTTTTTGAAAACCTTCGCTAAACGACTTTCTTTTGCTGATGGCCGATCCTGTCTGAAACTTTCATAATATATCAATCCTCTTGGGACACATCACCAATTAACATTGGCTGCAGCATTCCGAACTTTACTAGGGTGTATTGGCAGCCTTAAAACAATGCTGCATGTATTTGCTTCCGGGAAGATCCTGGCATCCTCATTCTCTTGTTTGTGTAAGAACTGTAGCTCTGGCTCCACTGGGAATTCCAGCCTAGGAATGGCCGAAGCCCCCGAAGTGAAAATGAGAACCTCCTCCAGTGTTAATAAATGGTATGCGTTCCCCTCTGAAAAAATAAGGGGGATGGGGCATTAAAGTCCATAATTAACACTTATTGGAGAACACAATACTCTAAGTGAAAGTAGTTAGGGATTTAATTGATCTATTACGTTCTTAGGGGGGGGCATGAAAGAACAAGGCTATAAAATGCTGTCCCACAGCTGTGGGACAGTGATTAGGTGATACATTTTGACGTGGGCCGTGTAACTTTAATGATCATGGTTTTGCATCTAACTTTCCACCTCCAGCAGCCAGTCCCTTCGGAAACATACGATTCTGCTCTCTATTGCTTTTTGATTGGTACCATGTGGGGAGAGCTCTGCTTTGCAGAGAGAAGCTTTGTCTTTGGCCAAAAGAGGCTCAGTGTAGATGAAAACCTCTCTGAAGAGGCCTGAGTGTCTATTCATGTAAGGCAGGAGACCTAGACACTCCAGACCCTCTTTGAATCTATAACGTTTTTAAAAAAGTCACATAATGAATTTGCCCTGAAGAATTTAACTCAGCTTATGATATTCCTTAGATATATGGAAACTCACGGCTCAAGAACATCCCGGAGCCTGCTTTCTAAGTAGAACTTTGTGGCTGACTCCACCAGGGCATCCCTCTCCTCCAATGTCCAAATGTATCGCATTGAACCCAACATGATCAGTTGTTCGGAGGCCTCCATGACTGCTTCCTGTGGCTTGTCAACAGTTTGTGCTAACTGGATCTTAGATAGCTCAATAACAGTGTTTTTGACAAATTAGCAAAACACTAAACTGATTATCAATACCCTTAAAAAGATTGACTGCCAACAAAAGGAAACCAAATCAACGTGGAAAAGTATTCATAAACAACTACAAGCCTAATATTTTTTTTTACTGAAAATGAACAGGAACATCACATCCATCACAGTATAAAGTGACTTACCTTCTCCAACTTCTCTCTGAAGTCATATTCCACCATTTCTTTCAGTTCTGGCACAGGAGGTTGTAGGCCACACACGTGCCTGTATAGCCTCTCTGAAAGAAATTGTGGCTCTACACCCCCATGTACCAGACAGACAGCAAACATGCAGCCCACCTGCTTGTATACGCCATCATAGAGTGCTGTCACACAGAAGATAAACAGTAAATAAAGGACACATTACATAACATACAAAAATCACTTCGTACTGAAGTCCTACATATTGCCATAAACAAACGTGCCTTTGTTGGTGTAAAAGTGAGAGTTCACATTGAGAGTTGCAAGAAAGGCATTGTTGCCAATCAGGTCCCTCAAATATTGCAGAGGAATGGATGGAACTCATTAGCAGCCAGAGAAATTATCTTGAGGGACCACCCTCATCAGCTCATCAGATTGTGCTCTTGGGACCACTATTCTCTGAGCGGTATGACATCTAAAAGGCAAATGTTAATTTAAAAAATGGTTTTGAATAAGGGCATACTGCTTACGAATGTAACAACAACAACAACGGTGGCAAATGAATCTATAGCACTAAAATATTCTTACTGCCTGCAGCAGTGAAGCGCTGGACTCCTGCCCTAAGAAGACTAACCCTAAACGTAGCGGTTACATTTCGTCTTTGTGTTGTCCAGGAACGAGCAGGTCTACTCTGCGACTGCTCATTTCTGAAAATGTCAAACCTATCAGCAAAGTTAATATTATATTATGTGTTACATCAAGGACAAGTTATTTTCCAGCTTTTCAGAGTGAAAATAAACGTTTGTGGAAAATGCAACTCTTCGGAATAGGCCTTTTGAATTTGGCAAACTATCAAATACGATTGGTTTGTTTATGATCATAAAGACTGCTCACACTGTCCATCACAACAGCGAATGACCATTAAGATCACACACGTCTTACCTGTGTACCATTTATGTAACGCTTATCAATATTTATTTTCTATAAGCTTGAGTGAGAAATACTTTTGTACTGAGAGCGAGGTTACTTCTGTTCTATGTCTATAAATATAACTATGAGGGCACAAGGCGAGACCCAGATGCAGACACAGGAGGCAGATGTTTAGAGTCCAAGATATTTATTAACAATCCAAAAGGGGTAGGCAAGAGAATGGTCATGGACAGGCAAAAGGTCAAAACCAGTTCAGAGTTCCAGAGGTAACGAATGGCAGGCAGGCTCGAGGTCAGGGCAGGCAGAATGGTCAGGCAGTCGGGAATGGAGTCCAGAAAAACGGGCAAAGGTCAAAACCGGGAGCAAGACGAACAGACACAGAGAGACAGGAAATAAATACACCGGAGAAAATAAGCGACACCTGGAGGGAGTCGAGAGACAAGGACATGAGAAACAGATCAGGGCGTGACAATAACTGAAGATAATTGACAATAGCACATATGTTAGCATTTGTTAACCTCTGTAATTGTTATTAAGAACAGTACTAATGACACCTACTGCAGGCCAATATCCAACCACACAAAAGACTTCGACTTAATGCCACTGACAAGTGTATGACGGACCAAATACCATATGCTCATTTGGCTAACCCTATGAGTAAAAATGTTTATATTAGACAATTACACAATTCTCTGATTGATGCATAGTTCAGCTAAAAAGAAAAACATTAGTTGGATAGCTGTAGTCTACGCAGGTTTATGGGAATGGCTTCACAGTCGTAGACATTTTTTGTGGATTTTTCTGCAGAACGTTTTTGTGATGTCGGTACTATTTTGATTGTTTTATTAAGCATTAAATCACCCGGAGAAATTTGATTTTGTAGCTCTAGTCCAGGTATTCCCAAACTGGGGTACAAGCGCAATGCCGTCGGTGTACACCAAATAAAAATGTGATTCACATAAAACATGTTTTTATATTAAAAAATGTTTTTTTAATTAAATATAGATCTTCACATTTTCAAACAGTACATTTATATGTTCCAACAGAGCTATGCATTTAGGTGAGTTTTTTTCTAGTTTTTTCCTCATTTTTTAAAATTGAGAGACAAGCTTAAAGTTTTCTTTACTGACCATCATTTTCACTTGTCTGACCGTTTGCATTATGATGAGTTTCTCACACGACTGGCCTATCTGGGTGATGTTTTTTCTCACCTGAATGATCTGAATCTAGGATTACAGGGACTCTCCGCAACTATATTCAATGTGCGGGACAAAATTGAGACTATGATTAAGAAGTTGGAGCTCTTTTCTGTCTGCATTATCAAGGACAACACACAGGTCTTTCCATCATTGTATGATTTTTGTGTGCAAATGAACTCAAGCTTACGGACAATGTCAAATGTGATATAGCGAAGCACCTGAGTGAGCTGGGTGCACAATTACACAGGTACTTTCCCGAAACGAAATGGACGACACAAACAACTGGATTCATTATCCCTTTCATGCCCTGCCTCCAGTCCACCGATATCTGACCAAGAGAGCCTTATCGAAATTGCAACAAGCGGTTCTGTGAAAACTGAATTTAATCAGAGGCCACTGCCAGATTTCTGGATAGGGCTGCACTCAGAGTTTCTTGCCTTGGCAAATTGAGCTGTTAAGACACTGATGCCATTTGCAACCATGTACAGTACCTATGTGAGAGTGGATTCTCGGCCCTCCGTAGCATGAAAACTAAATACAGGCACAGACTGTGTGTAGAAAATTATTTAAGACTGAGACTGTCTCCAATACAACCCATCATTGCATAGTTATTTTCATCCTTTCAAATACACACTTCTCATTAACCTGTGGTGAGTTATTCACCATATTGATGAACAAATAAGGTTTATATGTAATAAAGAGCAACATGATTGATTATATTATTATTTTTGCCCTGGTCCTATAGGAGCTCTTTGTCACTTCCCACGAGCCAGGTGGTGACAAAAACTCACTCATTCTTATCCTCTTCCCTCTACTCGGGACGCTTGCGTCCCAACTAGAGCTCTGGAAATGCAAATGCGCTACGCTAAATGCTAATAGTATTAGTTAAAACTCAAACGTTCATTAAAATACACATGCAGGGTATCGAATTAAAGCTACACTCGTTGTGAATCCAGGCAACAAGTCAGATTTTTAAAATGCTTTTCGGCGAAAGCATGAGAAGCTATTATATGATAGCATTCAACAATACACTACAACACAAAAGACCCACAGGGGACGTAAACAAAATAATTAGCATTTCGGCGTTACACAAACCGCACAATAAAATAGAAAACATTCATTACCTTTCACCATCTTCTTTGTTGGCACTCCTAGATGTCCCATAAACACCATTGGGTCTTTATTTCGATTAAATCGGTCCATATAAAGCCTAGATATCGTTATATGTAGACTGTGTGATAAACGAAAAAAACATCGTTTCAAAACGTAACGTCATTTTTTAAAATTCAAAAAGTCGACGATAAACTTTCACAAAACACTTCGAAATACTTTTGTAATGCAACTTTAGGTATTAGTAAACGTTAATAAGCGATAAAATTCATCAGGAGGCGATGTAAAAATCATTAGCTGTCCGTCTGGAAAAATGTCCGGCTAGAAACTCAACCAAAATATCCGGTCCTAGACCTGAAGAAATGCGCTGCCTTGCATGTGTTTGACCAAGAAAAAAACTCGTAGGGAAATGACAAGACTCTAGACACCGTGTGGAAGCTGTAGGTACTGCAACCTCAGTCAATTAATTGTGGTTCACCTTTATCAATGGGTTCAAGTCGCGCAAGCAATATATTTTTCCATTTTCAGTGATCAGTTTTTCCTGTGCTTTTCGATGTAAATGCCGTTCTGGTAAAGCCACAGCAGTGATTTAACCAGTTTTATAAACGTCTGAGTGTTTTCTATCCACACAGACTAAGCAAATGCATATACTATATTCCTGGCATGAGTAGCAGGGCGCTGAAATGTTGCGCGATTTTTAACAGAATGTTCAAAAAAGTAGAGGGTAGAGGGAAGAGTTTTTAATAAATGTATCCTATAGTGTGTGTGTGGCAGGCTTACAATGAAGGCAAAAAAACAACATTTGCAGGTACGCTGACCCTGATGCTACAGGGGGTATACAGCTGGAGGTTGAATGTTTGAAGGGGTCGGGACTATAAAACGTTTGGGAACCACTGATTTAGGCTGTATATATTGCCTTCGGAAAGTTTTCAGACCACTTGATATTTTCCATATTTTCTTACGTTACAGCCTTATTCTAGAATTGATTTTTTTTAAATTATAATAATCCTCAATCTTAACATGACACACCATAATGAAAAAACAAAATGGATTTAAAAAATATATATATTAAAATCCCAAAATGTAAATACCTTTACATAAGGATTCAGACCCTTTACTCAATACTTTGTTAAAGCACCTTTGGCAGCAATTACAGCATCGAGTCTTTTTGAGTATGACGCTACAAGCTTGGCACACTTGTATTTGGAGAGTTTCTCCCATTCTTCTCTGCAAAATCCCTCAAGCTCTGTCAGGTTGTGATAGTTTCTGCACATCTATTTTCAAGTCTCCAGAGATGTTTGATCGGGTTTAAGTCTGGGCTCTGGCTGGGCCACTCAAGGACATTCAGAGACTTGTTCCGAAGCCACCAGGGCATTTTTTGGGGGATGTGTGCTTAGGGTCGTTGTCCTGTTGGAAGGTGAACCTTCGACCCAGACTGAGGTCCTGAGCACTCTGGAGCAGATTTTCATCAAGGATCTCTCTGTACTTTGCTCCGTTCATCTTTCCCTTGATCCTGACTAGTCTCCCAGTCCCTGCCACTGAAAAGAATCCCCACAGCATGATGCTTCCACTACCATGCTTCACCGTAGAGATGGTGCCGGGTTTCCTCCATATGTGACACTTGGCATTTAGGCCAAAGAGTTCAATCTTGGTTTCATCAGACCAGAGAATCTTTTTAAAAAATTATTTAACCTTTACTTTAACTAGGCAAGTTAGTTAAGAACAAATTCTTATTTACAATGACGGCCTACCCCAACCAAACCCAGACAATGCTGGGCCAATTGTGCGCCGCCCAATGGCACACCCAATCTCTCAAATTTGGCCTAAAATGACATAACCAACTAGCTGCCTGTAGCACAGGACCTGAAGCAAGGATATGCATATTATTGATACTATTTGAAACGAAACACTTTGAAGTTTGTGGAAATGTGAAATGAATGTAGGAGAATATAACACATTACCTTGAGTTAGGATCCTAGGTGTAATTTATATTTTGTCCACAAGATGGCAGCCGTGTGTGTAAAGTTTCAGACTGATTAAGTGAATAATTACATCACTACACAATATTTTGTATCATGTCTGCCAGGAGTTTGCCCAAATGTGCAGAATTGGTCAGTTTATACATATTCAAGTACATAATTATAGAGAACATATAAAATGCTAAGGTAATAAAACATTTAAGTTTAAACACTCCCAGGAATGTCATACATGATGAATCATTAGCTTCCCTACAGAAAATACACTAACTTTCACACATCTAGATGGCATAGGCAGGGTGAGTGTGGAGCCAGAGACAGCAGTGGGGTCAAACTGTAGACCCCAGTTCCTACATTTGAATATAAACATGGATTTTATCAAACAAAATTATGCTACATTTTATCTTTGGGACCTTCAGGATGACAAATCAGAGCAAGATTACTCAAATGTGAGTACATTATTTACCTTCAGAGGTGAATGTATCAAACCAGTTGCCGTGATAAAAGTGTTTTGTTGTGCACTATCCTCAAACAATAGCATGGTATTTTTTTCTGTAATGGCTGCTGTAAATTGGACACTGCAGTTAGATTAACAAGAATTTATGCTTTCTGCCCGAAGAGATATGTCTATGTCCCGGAAGGTTGGCTAGTCACATTATCGCATATTGAGCAACCGGTTTAGGGACACCGATCTCGTAGAGGTTATTAAGCAAGTCAGCCATATCAGCTATGTTTTTTTTAAAGGCAGTAAAATGAGGCTGAATGAACTGTTTTAGCTGTCAGACAAGGCTCCGCTGATAGCCAGGTGTAGCAGTGGTAAGATGTTGGGACTGCATTTGGGACAGATTTATGTAAGCCCTAACAGTTTGTGGGCACCGTTTGTCACCATTATAGTGCAATGAATGTGTTGTGTAGAGGCTTTGCCACCATGCATCCCACTTTATTACATTTTTTTGCTCCACCAAGATTTATATGCTAAAATCTCTACTGTCCCACACACAGACTCAGAACCCTTTTAAAACAGACCCCTGGGAATGATCAGTCCAGTGGGGACTAGACTATAGCCTACTAGAATATTATATATCTACCATGACTGGGGGAATCATTATTGTGTTGTCAAAATATTTGTAACCCCACACCCCTAGATCCACCTGCTCAGTACTCTTCAGGTTTACATAATGTTTAGACTACATTTAAAACATTTATTTTCGCTTTATTCCATAGAAACATCCAAACATTAGTGGGGCGATACATCCAAGTAAGTCAACAATGTGTTTTGAGTTTTAGTCATATAGATTACTGTAAGTGACATCCACATGCATGAGCCCTTGTTTTATGTTATTCTTCTTGCAGTCTGCCTGGCTGGCTGGGCTGTATCTGGCGCTTCTGCCTGTCATGCATGTGTTCATTATGGCGTCAAAATAAAATGTATACTGTACTTTGTTTTATACACTCTAAGTCACTTCCCTGACATAACGGTTTTTCAAACCTTGTCACAGTTTCACAGATTTACACAAAGTATTGGAATCTTGGTGCCCCAGAAGAAGAAAATCCAGAGTGCTGAAACAGGGATCAATCAGTGAACGTTTCAACGTGAAATCTGAAAGTGGTGACAAGTTGATCTCACCATTTAATTTGGGCATTTTAATTCCGTAATTCCATAAAATAATTCCTATATTAAAGGGCAGTGAGCATGTATAGTAGTGTTTTGACCCAGACTGATCTTAAACTAAGTGTAGTAACTTTGATTTAAAAAATTGTCTGGGGGCTCTGTTTAACTAGCTCTCTTCTTCCTGTTGTATTCTCTCTTGCAGCTCAGAAGACCTCCTCTGTCTGTTACCTCTGTAACGGATCATTTGACTCTGTGGTCACGAGGTGAAATGGCTGACCTCCCCCTGCGCCCCCCTGCCATCTGGAAAATGCTTGTTGTGTGTTGAGAACCAGAAGGTCTACGCTGTGTGTGACTCAGAGATCATCAAGCCAGCCTTTGAGGGCCAAGGCATCTCCATGCCTGTCATCGAAGCCAGTGAGTTTCTGTGAGGGCCCATGACAGTACAACCTGGGGAAGAGGATAGTCAACAGAGGGAACAAACAAAGCAGATTTCTGGAAAATCGTCATAGGTGTCAATTATTAATGCTAAGGGGCTGTTGGAAGTTGTAGTTTATTATAGAGCATGATGTGATGCTTTAGAGCAGTGTCTCAAACCAGTCACTGCTATGAGCATTTCCCAGCACATCTCTCTGTTGTTGTAGGGAATCATTCCTGTATTGTCATTACAGATTGTCCCAGCATTGTTTCAACTAATCATTCCTGTACTGTCATTACAGATTGTCCCAGCATTGTTTCAACTAATCATTCCTGTACTGTCATTACAGATTGTCCCAGCATTGTTTCAACTAATCATTCCTGTACTGTCATTACAGATTGTCCCAGGATTGTTTCAACTAATCATTCCTGTATTGTCATTACAGATTGTCCCAGCATTGTTTCAACTAATCATTCCTGTACTGTCATTACAGATTGTCCCAGCATTGTTTCAACTAATCATTCCTGTACTGTCATTACAGATTGTCCCAGCATTGTTTCAACTAATCATTCCTGTACTGTCATTACAGATTGTCCCAGCATTGTTTCAACTAATCATTCCTGTACTGTCATTACAGATTGTCCCAGCATTGTTTCAACTAATCATTCCTGTACTGTCATTACATATTGTCCCAGCATTGTTTCAACTAATCATTCCTGTACTGTCATTACAGATTGTCCCAGCATTGTTTCAACTAATCATTCCTGTACTGTCATTACAGATTGTCCCAGCATTGTTTCAACTAATCATTCCTGTACTGTCATTACAGATTGTCCCAGCATTGTTTCAACTAATCATTCCTGTACTGTCATTACAGATTGTCCTAGAATTGTTTCAACTGATCGGACAGATGAGTGCCATTCAATATTCAAACTGTATTTCAATTTGTTGTTCATCAAGGAAATTCCACAAATCAATTCTGGAGATCAGCAATGTGTAGTAGTGTATAATTGTGTTAGATGACGATGATGATTAGTTTTCTTTGTGTTCAAATGCTCCCACTGTCCTCCTCTCCCACACACAGATCCAAATGTCCCCACTTCGACCCCTGGAGGCACTGGGGGGGTTATCTAAAGAAGATGAGATCACTATTGGAATTTTAGCTGCCATCCTCGTTGCTTGGCGCTACAATAGCCAGATTAAGTAAACTGGCTGTTACATGTCCCTCTCTCTCGGATAATACAGGTTTAACACTCATGTGTTATACAGTCACTATGCCTAGCCACCTAACTTGACTCTCATCATTTAACTATAATTGTTGCCTTCTGCATTTTTAAGAGCTGTATGAGTGATTTACACATTATCATCAATGTTCTGTCTTTTGGCCGATTTATTTGAGTGATTGTCTCTTCAGGTGTCTTCCAGTGGCCTCTCCAGCAGTCAAATCAGGGGAATCCCAGTGCTATTCAGATTAACTGAAGAGTGTGATACTGTCAACTGAGGAAGAGTTGGACCTGCAGGGAATAGTGGTGTGCCAAGATGTGAATATCTCCTCCAATATATTTCTAACAAGGCAAATGTTGTCTAGGTCCTATTTAACCCCATGGTGTGTGTTTATCCTGCAACTGGAGGGGACAGTGTTCTCCTTAAGTTCAGGTGACGTTCAGCTCTATCAGCCAGGTTACTGTAATAGTAGCACAATGCGTCTCCCCATCAAGCTGGGTTGTTACAGTATGATAGCTTCCACTCTGCACATTTACAACAGGCAAGTTTTTAAAACACTGCTTCAAACTAATTATGGTCTAGACCAGTGGTTCCCAAATGTTTTATGGTCCCGTACCCCTTGAAAAATTCAACCTCCAGCTGCGTAACCCCTCTAGCACCAGGGTCAGCTGTACCCCCTCTAGCACCAGGGTCAGCTGTACCCCCTCTAGCACCAGGGTCAGCTGTACCCCCTCTAGCACCAGGGTCAGCTGTACCCCCTCTAGCACCAGGGTCAGCTGTACCCCCTCTAGCACCAGGGTCAGCGCACTCTCAAATGTTTTTTTGTTGTTGCCGTCATTGTAAGCCTGCCACACACACACTATAGGATACATGTATTAAACAAGACAGAACTGAAGACTGTTTCTGAGAAATGTTTTGTGTCCCTCGCCAAAACCTTACCACAATCTACGAGCATAACTGGGAAATGTTCCATTGCACCCCTCTCTCTCTCTCTCTCTCTCTCTCTCTAACACGTTCTCTCTGTAGGGGGTTTCCCTGTGAGGAGGGCTGGATATGCTTTTTTTGTTAAGTTAAATATTAAGTTAAATTATGTTTTTACCATTGATAATATTTGCATTGTAGTGTAATTGCATGTCTGGTGAGGTTAATTGATGTTAGTGTTCCGCAGAGGTGGACCAGGAAGAGGCCTCCAGAATAAAATACTGTATACGGGGACCACGTGTTTGAATTTGTCAATTCTGCTCAGACAGCGATCTGGAGTGATCAAGAGGGTTTACTTAGCAAACTACAAACCATCAAAGATTGTCATAATGTCAAGATGAATTCAATTTTTTCCTTTTATATTTGTAGTTCATGCATGATCTGTATTCCTTCCTATGTTTGACATGTTTAATTATAAAAAGCCCAGTCTACTATTTACATGCAAAGGATTCTACAGCCGTCAATATCCTGGTGCAAGTGCTTCTCATCTTATGTACTCTTTCCTTGTCCATGGTCAGAATAAACAGCAAAGAACTGGGATCGCTTTCCGAGCATGTGTTTATTTACACAGCACATCGCAAAAGAATAGCAGTACAATCACATCTGTTTATAAAACTGGCGAGGCCATGCCCTGCCCTACAAAGAGGAAAGGGACAGGAGAGGGAACAGGTTTAGAGTTCCACTCCTATTGACAAAAATCCATAATCTGGATACAAACTGATTAAAAGTGTTTCAACTTTTCATCCAGTATTCTGTTTCAGGGTTGTTCCCATAGTGCTCTCTCAGTCAAACACAGAGCAGTTGTACACAGGAATTTACATATCAGGTCAATTACACAACCAAACCTAGTTACAAAAATGTCTATTTGTTTCAAGTGGTCACGGAAAAGTATTTTCCTGTTTTCCTCCCAAACTCCAGTATGACATGATACCTTATGGGGAGGCAGGCAGTCTAGTGGTTAGAGCATTGAGCCAATGACCAAAAGGTTGCTGGATCAATTCCCTGAGCTGACAAGGTGAAAATATGTCTTCTGCCCCTGAACAAGGCAGTTAACTCTCCGTTCCCCGGTAGGTTGTCATTGTAAATAAGAATTTGTTCTTAACTGACTTGCCTAGTTAAATATATATTTTTTAAAGTATTGTATTCACAGTCTGGGATAAATATATGGGCTGCTTAGGTAAATAATGTATAACACAACTGATTCAGCTAATCAACTGACTGTTAATGGTCTTCAAACTAGACCGGGTATTCCCAAACTGTGGTACGCCAAATAAAAATGTGATTCACATAAAAAAATTTTAAAAGTTTTAAAAAGATTCTTCACATTTTCAAACAGTACATTTATATTTTATGACAGGGCTTTACATTTGGGTGAGTTTTTTTTCTCACCTGAGTAGCCTCGTTTCACCTTTAAAAATAAAATGAAACCATCTAGTGTTCAGCGAAATAACAACAATGTCAAATACAGGTAGCCTCGTAAAATAATTAACATCCAATCACATTAACCGTTACTCTCTCGCGGGAAACCTTCACTCTTGCGCAGACATTTAGAAATGAAACATGAGGGTGGGTCAATGTAAATTGTCCGGTGGCGATTTTATTAATTGTTCAGCAGTCTTATGGATGGGGGTAGAAGCTGTTGAGGAGCCTTTTGGTCCTAGACTTGGCGCTCGTTCACACAACCCTCTGTAGCGTCTTATGGTCAGATGCCGAGCAGTTGCCATACCAGGAGGTGATGCTCTCGATGGTGCAGCTGTAGAACCTTTTGAGGATCTGGGGACCCATGCCAAATCTTTTCAGTCTCCTGAGGGGGAAAGGGTTTTGTCGTGCCCTCTTCACGACTGTCTTGGTATGTTTGCACCATGATAGTTCATTGGTGATGTGGACACCAAGGAACTTGAAAATCTTGACCCGCTCCACTACAGCCCCGTCGATGTTAATGGGGGCCTGTTCGCCCTGCCTTTTCATGTAGTCCACGATCAGCTCTTTTGTCTTCCTCACATTGAGAGGTTGTTGTCCTGGCACCACACTGCCAGTTCTCTGACCTTCTCCCTCTCATTGTCGGTGATCAGGCCTACCACTGTCAGCAAACTTAATGATGGTGTTGGAGTCGTGTTTGGCCACGCAGTCGTGGGTGAACAGGGAATATAGGAGGGGACTAAGTACGCACCCCCGAGGGGCCCCAGTGTTAAGGATCAGCGTAGCAAACATGTTGTTGCCTTCTCTTACCACCTGGGGGCGGCCAGTCAGGAAGTCCAGGATCCAGTTGCAGATGTAGGCATTTAGTCCCAGAGTCCTTAGCTTAGTGATGAGCTTCGTGGGTGCTATGGTGTTGAACGCTGAGCTGTAGTCAATGAACAGCATTCTCACGTAGGTGTTCCTTTTGACCAGGTGAGAAAGGGAAGTGTGGCGTGCGATTGAGATTGCGTCATCTGTGGATCTGTTGGGGCGGTATGCGAATTGGAGTGGGTCTAGGGTGTCCGGGGGGATGCTGTTGATGTAGGCCATGACCAGCATTTGAAAGCACTTCATTGCTACCGACGTGAGTGCCACAGGGCGGTAATCATTTAAGCAGGTTACCTTCGCTTCCTTGGGCACAGGGACAATGGTGGTCCACTTGAAACATGTAGGTATTACAGACTTGATCAGGGAGAGGTTGAAAATGTCAGTGAAGACACTTGACGGTTGGTCTGCTTTGAGTACACGTCCTGGTAATCCAGCGGCTTTGTGGCCCAGAGGCTTTGTGAATGTTGACCTGTTTAAAGGTTTTGTTCATATTGGCTACCGAGAGTGTTATCACACAGTCATCCAGAACAGCTGGTGCTCTCGTGCATGCTTCAGTGTTGCTTGCTTCAAAGTGAGCATAAAAGGCATTTAGCTCATCTGGTAGGCTCGGGTCACTGGGCAGCTCACGTCTGGGTTTCCCTTTGTAGTCTGTAATAGTTTTCAACCCGGCATCAGAGCCGGTGTAGTAGGATTCAATCTTAATCCTGTATTGATGCTTTGCTTGTTTGTCGGTTCGTCTGAGGGCATAGCGGGATTTCTTATAAGCGTCCGGATTAGTCTCCCACTCCTTGAAAGCGGTAGCTCTAGCCTTTAGCTCGATGCGGATGTTGCCTGTAATCCATGGCTTCTGGTTGGGATATGTACGTACAGTCACTGTGGGGACGACATCATCGATGCATTTATTGATGAAGCTGATGACTGATGTGGTGTATTCCTCAATGCCATTGGATGAATCCCAGAACATATTCCAGTCTGTGATAGAAAAACAGTCCTGTAGTGTAGCATCCGCATCATCTGACCACTTCCGTATTGAGCGAGTCACTGGTACTTCCTCCTTTAGTTTTTGCTTGTAGGCAGAATTATGGTCAGATTTGCCAAATGGAGGGCGGGGAAGAGCTTTGTATGCCTCTATGTGTGGAGTAGTGGTCTAGGATATTTTCCCCCTGGTTGCACATGTGACATACTGGTAAAAATGTGGTAAAACTGATTCAAGTTTACCTGCACACACTAGGAGTGCCGCTTCTGGGTGAGCATTTTCTTCTTTGCTTATGGCCTTATAGAGTTGGTTGAGAGCGGTCTTAGTGCCAGCTTCGTTTTGTGGTGGTAAATAGACGGCTACAAATAATACAGATGAGAACTCTCTTGGTAGATAGTGTGGTCTACAGTTTATCATAAGGTACTCTACCTCAGGCGAGCAATACCTCGAGACTTATTTAATATTAGAGTGTGTAGAAAATGATTTAAGACTGAGACTCTCTTTAATACAACCCAACATTACAGAGTTATGTGCATCCTTTCAAACACACCCTTCTCATTAACCTGTGGTGAGTTATTCACCATTTTCGATGAACAAATAAGGTTTTATATGTAAGATGGCTAAATAAAGAGCAACATGATTGATTATTATAATACTATTATTTGTGCCCTGGTCCTATAAGAGCTCTTCGTCACTTCCCACGAGCCAGTTTGTGACAAAAACTCACACTCGTTATTTTGTTTAATTTGTTGCTGTTTCTCCCTTTTTCATTTTTAATGTACTTCACAAATGGAAGCAGAGAATGTGTGGTAATTCTACTCTGTAGGTATGTGACAATTGACTGTGGTCGTGTCTATTGTTATCACCCCAACCCAGAAAATATACAGCTAATTTTGCTGTGACAAACATTTGCAGTTTTATAGCTTATCTCATGCTATTCTACAAAATATATTGGCGTGTTTGGGGCCCCCCCAGAGCCAGCTCTTTATTTTGACCACACTTTATTTTGACTTAATGCTGTTTTGAGGACCTTGTACACACATTGAAATCAAAGAGTAAAATATGTTCGCTGCATGGTCCTTGTGTACATGCTGTGACCAGCAGTTGGTGGAGGTGATCTTGAAGCGAGTCCCGCTCCGCTCAGCACACTACAGCTTGACTCGAGTCATTCCACATTGGTAGGCTAATTAAACTTTGTTGAAAATTAAGAAAATAGCCCACATAATAACAATATTCTACCACAAATTAGAAAAAATATAGGACTAATAAAAGTTACATTAAAATATGCTATACTAATTACTTGATAACACATTCGTTATAGCCTTCTGAAACAAAATAGCCTACTAAATACTCCAAGTCTATGTTAGGCAACCAGAATAATATGATGTGTGTTGCACATTACAGCACCAACCCGTTTCCCTCCTTATGGATAATACATTAAGTCTGGAGGATTTGTCCTTCGGTTTAAACTCCAAGTACTCGTTCTCATTCCGTTCATTTTTTTCACAGGTCTTTTATGACGGCTGGTTGTTGAGGGCGGAATCATAGTTTATCAAGCCAGCCTATCAAGAGACTCTCTTCTGCTCTTCCTTACTTCCGCACTTTCATTCATTTCTGAACTTCGGGTAGAGCGAGCAATACGGGTAGAGCGAGCAAGTTGAATGCAAGTTGCCGTAGGCAGTGTTTCAGAGACCCAAAGGCATTCCAGACGAGTTCAACCAACACACATCGAATTTACGTGAGTTTACTATTTCATTTGATTAATTGAATGTCCTACATTCTCATAGAAATGTATCTAGTTGTTCTGTTAATTGTGTCCCTTCAACATTGAAAAGTATTTTGCCTTTCGCATGTTGAATTGTCATGTTGAATTCGTTCTTATGGTGCATTAAATGTATTTTCTGATGATACAGATAATGTATAGGGCAGGCCGAGGCCGTCTCCAAAGTTCCATAGCATTCGGGGCTCAGCCCTGAAGACCAGGGTCTGAGGGGTTTTGTCGTCCTGAGCGAAAAAAAGGGCTTTTTCTAAAAATAATTTTACACGTTACAATATTTTTTTATATCACACAAATGATCAAAATGACAAGCGTACATTTACATACCGAGATCAAGACAATGAACGACCAATGACTTAAAGGCAACCAATAGCATATATTCCGATGAAAAGTGGATACACCAAATTTAGGCCTACAATATGAGGAAATTATCATCTACAATTTTCCAGTTGCGCTCACCTATTCAAACAAATTTTTCCCCAGTTGCATTTTGAAGTATTTTGAAAAACCTTCTAGCTACTGCCTGCTATTCATTGACAGCCAGAAGTAAACAGTCAGCTGTTTGATTAATACAAATGTGTATTCGCATCAGTAGGCTAAGTGACTGAAAGGCATCAGGAAAGTTCATGAAAACATTAGGGAAACTCATCGGGTAGGCTATAGGCCTAATCTATGTGTGTAGAGAAAATCTGCATTGCTTTCGATTGCTAGACTAATGATCGTTAGCACTCACCTCAATTTAGCGAACGTTTCTCAGCCTAATTGTAACCAAATATCCAAACGGAGATTCAGTGAAAACAAAGATCTGACATTGATTGATTTATCAAGATGAGTTCCCATGCTTGCCTCAAAGCAGCGAAATAATACTGTCCCAATCAAAACGATGCTGGAATTATCAGTTGACCACCCATGGCAATTACTTCATATGGTATAGTGCCATTTTGTTAATGTAGCCTATGGGAGCACAATTTTATTGTCATTATTTAGCCATCATTTCTGAATGAAAGTTGGTACCGACATGAAGCCTATTGTACAAAATAAGTTTAGAATATACTTTTATTTTTTTAAATCGTAAAACACCAAATTAGGCCTACCACCTTATTAGAAAGTAGGCCATCATCATACATGAAAACATTTTCTTCATAATGCATTTAATACAAGGATCCGCGTTTTCGTGTACATTACACAATTTCTTTCATAATGCATTTTATACAAGGCTAAGTTGAACTTTATGAGGGTTGCCAGATAGGACCAAATAATATATACATACAGTATATATATTTTTTTGTGTTATCAATGAAGGTATTCAATTGGGGAATGAAGATACAGTTGTATGATTGGAAATTATCATGCACACACAAACACTAACACACATACAAGTATTTGATACACTGCCGATTTTGCAGGTTTTCCTACTTACAAAGCATGTAGAGGTCTGTAATTTTTATCATAGGTACATTTCAACTGTGAGAGACGGAATCTAAAACAAAAATCCAGAAAATCTTATTGTATTATTTTTAGGTAATTCATTTGCATTTTATTGCATGACATAAGTATTTGATACATCAGAAAAGAAGAACTTAATATTTGGTACAGAAACCTTTGTTTGCAATTACAGAGATCGTACGTTTCCTGTAGTTCTTGACCAGGTTTGCACACACTGCAGCAGGGATTTTGGCCCACTCCTCCATACAGACCTTCTCCAGATCCTTCAGGTTTCGGGGCTTTCGCTTGGCAATACGGACTTTCATACGGATTTTCTATTGGGTTCAGGTCTGGAGACTGGCTAGGCCACTCCAGGACCTTGAGATGCTTCTTACGGAGCCACTCCTTAGTTGCCTTGGCTGTGTGTTTCGGGTCGTTGTCATGCTGGAAGACCCAGCCACGACCCATCTTCAATGCTCTTACTGAGGGAAGGAGGTTGTTGGCCAAGATCTCGCGATACATGGCCCCATCCATCCTCCCCTCAATACTGTGCAGTCGTCCTGTCCCCTTTGCAGAAAAGCATCCCCAAAGAATGATGTTTACACCTCCATGCCTCATGGTTGGGATGCTGTTCTTGGGGTTGTAATCTTCCTTCTTCTTCCTCCAAACACAGCGAGTGGAGTTTAGAACAAAAAGCTCTATTTTCTTCTCATCAGACCACATGACCTCCCATTCCTCCTCTGGATCATCCAGATGGTCATTGGCAAACTTCAGACAGGCCTGGACAAGCGCTGGCTTGAGCAGGGGGACCTTGCGTGCGCTGTAGGATTTTAATCCATGACGGCGTAGTGTGTTACTAATGGTTTTCTTTGAGACTGTGGTCCCAGCTCTCTTCAGGTCATTGACCAGGTCCTGCCGTGTAGTTCTGGGCTGATCCCTCACCTTCCTCATGGTCATTGATGGCCCACGAGGTGAGATCTTGCATGGAGCCCCAGACCGAGGGTGATTGACCGTCATCTTGAACTTCTTCCATTTTCTAACAATTGCGCCAACAGTTGTTGCCTTCTCACCAACCTGCTTGCCTATTGTCCTGTAGCCCATTCCAGCCTTGTGCAGGTCTACAATTGAACCCTGATGTCCTTTCACAGTTCTCTGGTCTTGGCCATTGTGGAAAGGTTGGAGTCTGTTTGATTGAGTGTATGGACAGGTGTCTTTTATACAGGTAACGAGTTCAAACAGGTGCAGTTAATACAGGTAATGAGTGGAGAACAGGAGGGCTTCTTGAAGAAAAACTAACATGTCTGTGAGAGCCGGAATTCTTACTGGTTGGTAGGTGATCAAATACTTATGTCATGCAATAAAATGCTAATTAACTACTTAAAAATCATACAATGTAATTTTCTGGATTTTTGTTTTAGATTCCGTCTCTCACAGTTGAAGTGTACCTATGATAAAAATTAGTCCTCTACATGTTTTGTAAGTAGGAAAACCTGCAAAATCGGCAGTGTATCAAATACTTGTTCTCCCCACTGTTTACACACACTCACTTTGTTTGTGCTGTTATCGCCAACTCTTTTGTATTAATTATAATAAAATATTCTAGTTGTCATGCATTTCTTTAACTGGTTAAATGTTTGTAGTTCTCTGCTTGATTAGCTTTGGTATATTTGACATTTTTATATATAATCTGTATTTCCACTG